>NC_080174.1:49964518-50264518 GCF_950295315.1 Erinaceus europaeus | reverse complement strand
ATTTCTGAGTCAAAACTGGTTGAAGGTTGGCAATTTCAAGTAATTTATCCAGTAGACAAAAGTGGAAAATATCCAGTCCTGCCAAACATCATATGATGAATTCTTTTTTTCAATTTTTTATTTATAAAAAGGAAACATTGGCAAAACCATAAGATAAGAGGGGTACAGCTTCACACAATTCCCACCACCAGAACTCTGTATCCCATCCTCTCCCCTGATAGCTTTCCTATTATTTTACCCTCTGGAAGTATGAACCCAAGATCATTGTGAGATGCAGAAGGTTGAAGGTCTGTCTTCCGTAGTTGTTTCCCTGCTGAACATGGGCATTGACAGGTCGATCCATACTCCCAGCCTGTCTCTCTCTATCCCTAGTGGGGAAGGACTCTGGGGAAGTGGAGCTCTAGGACACATTGGTGGGGTTGTCTGTCCAGGGAAGTCTGGTCCGCATCATGCTAACATCTGGAACCTGGTGGTTGACAAGAGAGTTAACATACAAAGACAAACAAATTGTTGACCAATCATGGACATAAGGGCTGGAATAGTACAGATGAAGAGTTGGGGGTCCTCCATTTTGTAGATAGCTAGTAGGCATAATTTAGTTAAATTCCAAAGGGCCTGTGGCTATACTAGTTTTTTTTTCCTTTTTCTTTTTGCCCTTGAGCCTGAAATCTGATATGCCAGTGGATCCAAGTTTTTGTCTGGGGAGATGATGTCATGGCTAGAAAAAGGACCAGAAAGCTGGATCAGGAAAGAGAGTAGTTCCCTAATATGGGAAAGGGGTATAAATATTGTTGACTGTAAACTCCATCGATTTGATGTGATCTGGGGCATGTGATGAATTCTAATACTCACCTATGATATTTTGAAGTGCATCATGAAACTGTGAATAGAACTTTCTTTGTTTTGAGGGAGGGGTGCAGGGCTTCATGCTTGCATGACTCCACCACTCCCAGTAGACTATTTTTTCTTTTAATTTCAGACAGAGACAAAGAGAGAGATAAATAGGAGAGACACCACAGCACCACTCCACCGTTCCTGACAGTGCCCCCTGTTGCTATGCATGGTACTCCCAAGTGTTCACACATAGTAAAAAGTGTACTCTACTTCCTAATTTTGAGTTTTTCAAAAAATGTTCTACTAGCACTTCTCGCAAATATGCTATTTAATAGCAAAACTTCCTAAGGATTCCCAGTACTCAGGCGCAAGACCAGAAGCTATGCTGTCACCAATAGTAGTCACCATTATGTGGAAGATCCAAGTCACTGCATTCATAACAAAAGCATAAAAAAGGAACAACCCAGAGTCTGGTGGTAGTGCAGCGGGTTAAGCGCAGGTGGCACAAAGCCGGAGTATGGATCCTGGTTTGAGCCCCGAACTCCCCACCTACAGGGGCGGGGGGTTTGCTTCACAAGCGGTGAAGCAGGTCTGCGGGTATCTGTCTTTCTCTCCCCCTCTCTGTCTTCCCCTCCCCTCACAATTTCTCCCTGTCCTATCCAAAAAATTGGGGGGGGGGAGTGCCCACAAGAATAGTGGATTTGTAGTGTGGGCACCTGGAGGCACAAAAAGAAAGAAAGAAAAAAAACCCATAGAATTCCTAGGTCTTCTCTCCCTGTCTTCCCCTCCTCTCTCTATTTCTCTCTGTCCTATCCAACAACAACATCAATATCAACAATAATAGCCACCATAATAAAACAAGGGCAACAAAAGGGAATAAATAAGTAAATAAATATTAAAAAGGGAATAACAACAAATGGAAAGAAGTAAGATTGGTCCCTTTACTTAGATAATACAAAGGAATAAACTGGTAAACTATCAGATTCAGTAAGATAATTCAGCCAGGCTGCTGACATTTCAATTACCAATTAAAACATGAAGTCAGAAGACAAGAAAATCTCATCTGCAATAGAAACAAAATTCTAAGACACCCAGAAATAAACATAACAGAAATGTGTATCATCTTTACTAAGAAAATTACCAGGCTTCACTTTGAATGGTGCAACACTCAAATAAATGTAAAAAGATTTTGTCTATCAGTGAACAAAGGGTTGAAATGATTCGAGGGGGAGTAAAGTAGAACTGCTGATAAATATGCAGAAAAAATGTTCATCCTGGGGACTGGACAGTTGTGCATCCAATTAAGCGAACATAGTACTAAACACAAAGACCTGAGCAAGGATCCAGGTTCAAGCTCCTGGCTCCCCACCTGCAGCCTGGACCCTTCACGAGCGATAAGCGGGTCTGCAGGTATCTCTCTATCTCCCCCTCCTCTCTCAATTTCTCTCTATACTAGCTAATAAAATGGGGGGGAAATGGCTGCTAGGAGCAGTGGATTTATAGTGAGGGCACCACGCCCCAGCATTAACCCTGGAGGGGAAAAAAAAAAAAAAAAGCTGAATCTCAGTCAAAATAAGAGATGTCTACTGCAGAACATGTAAATAACAATAATCATCATCATCAGGGATGTGCTTTAAAGCAAAATCACTTGACATCTATCATTTTGGGGGGGAATCACAGTATCTGTAATTATCAAGTGTTGGTGAAGTCACAAAGCAGTGAAAACTGTCATATGTGGTCAGACTATCTGACATTAATCTTGGGTAAAGAACCTGGGAATATCTAAGAAATTTAAACACCTGGGCTGGGAGAAAACATAATGGTCATACAAAAGACTCTCATGCCTGAGGCTCTGATGTTCAAAGTTCAATCCCCAGCAGGACCAGAAGCCAGATCCAATCAGTAGTCTGATCTCTGTCTATCTCTATCTATATCCTTCTCTCTGTATCTCTCATTAATAAAATGAAAATAAGTAAAAATAAAAATGTTTTAAAGAGAAAGTTAAACACATGTCTTTCCTGTAGCCAGCTTATTCATAGGTATATACCCCAGAGAAACTCAGGCACATCTGTTCAAGAAAACATGTTAAAAAAAAGAAAAAAGTGTTCACAGGAAAGTTCTCATTGTTGATAACTGGGAGTAAAAATCTATCCACTTTGCACATGCATTTTGAAGCCAGCCTCCTTGTTGAATTGTCTTATTTGACATAGTGGTTGAACCATATCAAAGCATGAAGTTGGGGTCAGAGAGAGAGCTCACGATATTAGATATTTGTTATGACACACCCTTGGCCTATGTTCAAACCTGAGTGCCTCATAGAAAATGCTTGGAACCAGAGGAAGTTCCGGTGCTTTTGGTGTCTCTTTCTCTCCCTCTCTCTCCTTATCTAAGTGAATTAAAATAAAACAGCCTGGCGCAATGAAACTGTTTATGCCTCAAGTCCTAGATCTGCATTTTAAGAAGTCAAGTTGTGCACTTTAAATACGTGTGTGTGTGTGTGTGTGTGTGTGTGTGTGTGTGTGTGTGTGTGTATGTATATATATAGTATTATTAAATGAAACCAGATACTATGTAATGGGTAAGAAAATTTAATACCATGGGAGTCAAGTGGTAGTGCAGTGGGTTAAGCACAGGTGGCGCAAAGCGCAAGGACCGGCATAAGGATCCCGGTTCGAGCCTGTAAAGCAGAGAGTTGCTTCACAGGTGGTGAAGCAGAGCTACAGGTCTCTATCTTTCTCTCCCCCTCTCTTTCTTCCCTTCCTCTCTCCATTTCTCTCTGTCCTATCTAACAACAACGACATCAATAACAACAACAATAATAACTATAGCAATAAAAAATCAAGGGCACCAAAAGGAAATAAATAAATACTAAAAAAAAAAAATGTAATCCCATATGAATGTAATATTTCTCTTGTCAATCCACATATTTAATTTTTAATTAGTCAGAATTACACAGATTGTTTTGATTTAAAGGGGTAAGGAATGTTATTTCATTTGAGGTTTTTGTTTTGTTTTGTTTTTCTTATATTTGATAGAGATAAATTGAGAAGAGAGGGGGAGATAGGCACCTGCAGCACTGCTTCACTGCTCATGAAGCTTCCCCTATACCTGGGGTGTGGGAGCTTAAACCTAGTTCCTTGCACATGGTATATACTCAACTAAATGCACCAACCCTCTGCCCCTTGAGGCGTTTTTTTTTTTTATCTAAAAATAAATTTGAAGGAAAAGAAGTTAAAATAAGACAAATGAGCAAGGATTTATAAAAATGTTATACCATCATTAAAACATTGTGTCATGAATTGTTAAATGAATGAACATAACAGATTAGAAACTTAGGGGCTGGGTGGTGGTGCACCTGGTTGAACATACATGTTACAATGTCCCAGTACCCATGTTCAAGCCCCTGGTCCCCCACCTGCAGGGGGAAAGCTTCATAAGTGGTAAAGCAGGGCTGCAGGTGTCTCTCTGCCTCTCTCCCTCTCTGTCTCCCCCTTCCTTTCAATTTCTGGCAGCCTCTATCCAATAAATAAATAAAGATAATAAAAATGTTTTAAGTAAGTTGACTAAATCAAATTTAGATGACTAATATGTGATAAAAATATTAATAGATTTAAAGTTGGTAGTGGACAAAAATAGTTCTAAATGGGACTTTATTAAATTGCTAATCAGCCAACAAGAAAAGTTAAAATAATATTATTTATCACATGCCAAAATAAGTTTCAGGTACATTTCAGCTCCTAAGTACTAGAATAAAACATTGATGCAATGATCATGCATTTATTGTGTACCTCTTATGTACCAGAGGGCATGTTATGAACAATGATATGTGAGTAATTTTATTGTAGATTCAGTTACTTTTGATGAAAATTGTTGCAGCTATTTAAATGCTATTGTGGGAAAGTATTTAATGATTTGAAAAATTTATAGATTATGTGGCTGAGGAACTGGAACAACAAGGAGAGTTCAGGACTTGCATGAATGAGGTCCTAAGTTTTTCCCCCAGACTTGCAATACCAGAATAGTGGTGTCTCTCTTTCTCTCTGTCTCTCTCTTTCTCATACACTTACATTCACAATAAATAAGTAAATTCTTTTTTTAAAAAATGTACATTACTGCATTAAAGACAAGGTTACTGTGATTATTATGTCTATAATCTTGGGAGGAGGAAAAAGAGAAATGGAGATACATTAAAAAAAAAAAAAACCCTGAAAAGATAGTCACAATATGTTATGAGTTCCCTAGGTTGGTTTTATTTCCTTTGTGCCTTTCTGTTTTATAAGCTTTCTGTGGTGAGTATTTTATTGAAATGACACATTAAGAACAGTTTTTGTTCTTAACTAATTAGGATAAAATATACTAGGAAATTAAGGAAAAATCCTGTTTCCATTATACTTTTATTAATTAACAACAAGTTCTTAATATCAACATAAATCCAGTGAATATTAAAATTTCGGTTTATCTCGTAAATGTCATAATATTTTTTTTTCCTCCAGGGTTATTGCTGGGCTCAGTGCCTGCCATGAATCCACCGCTCCTGGAGGCCATTTTTTCCCCCTTTTGTTGCCCTTGTTGTTGTAGCCTCCTTGAGGTTATTATTATTACCATTGTTTATGTTGTTTGTTGTTGGATAGGACAGAGAGAAATGGAGAGAGGAGGGGAAGACAGAGAGGGGGAGAGAAAGATAGACACCTGCAGACCTGCTTCACCGCCTGTGAAGCGACTCTCCTGCAGGTGGGGAGCCGGGGGCTCGAACCGGGATCCTTACTCAGGTCCTTGCGCTTTGCGCCACATGAGCTTAACCCACTGCGCCACCGCCCGACCCCCCATAATATTTTTTAAATTTATAACTCACTGATTCAGAATCCATATAAGTTCCACACATTGAACCTATAGGTTTCTACTACATATCTTTTTTTCATTCCCTTGTTATTTGTTGAAAAAACATCAAATCATTTAGCCAGTAGAGTTTTTCACATTCAGAATTTTTGTAACTACATTCTCAGAGCATCATTTAGTATGTCCCTCTGCCCTTTGTATTACCTATAAGATGGAAAGCCTTGATTGAATTCAAATTTGGGGCTGGGTGTTGACTCATTCAGGAGAGCACATATGTTACTATGCACAAGAACTGTCCCTGGTTAAGCCTACAGGGTGGGGATTTCACAAGCAGTGGAGTAATGCTGCAGGTATCTTTCCTTCTCTCCCTCCTCCCTACCCCCAATCTCTTACACTATCAAAAAATAAATGACCTCTGGGAACGGTGGAGTCATGGAGGCAAAAAGCCTTAGTGATAACCCTGGTGGAAAAGCACTAATAACAGTAATTCAGAGCTGTTTCTTGATCTTGATTTGACTAAAATCTGATTCTGATTTTGATCACTGAAAAGTAATTTTTATGACTCCAGAGGAGATGAACTTCCATCCAGAAGTGAATGATCTCTGGTTGTTTCTTATTGTGGTGGTGTTGTAATAACATATGGATATGATCAATGCCTTGACCAGCTAATCTCAATATATGCTTTCACAGGCCAAAGCATTTTATAACCATTTGGAGGCAGCAGTAGGCTCAGCTCTTGAACTGCTGTCAGCTCCATGTCTGTTGGAATGTTAGAATTCTCTCAGTGATATAAAACACTTGCACATAGAATCTGGGCTTTCGAGACTCCCAGGGGCCTAAACAAATCTCTGTAATATACAGCACTGTTAGCTTGAAAGATGACTTCTTTTAGAAAGCCTTGCTTCATAAATAGTAGAATGGAAATATTGTTCCAATTTGCTGGCAGCTGGCACCACATCCTGTGCCATGCACAAATATTCATCACCCACCCATAGATCCCATCTTTGATATTTACCAAAGCACCAGGGGGTCCTTCATTCAATCACAACTTCTGTTGTTATTTGTACAATTATCTGGAAAGGAGCAGCAACCTCGGAACCTGGGGAGCTCGTTCATTATTCTGATGGCTGTTGTCTTTGTTGGTACTGAGAAGTTCAGGGGACAGATGGGAGTCAGGGAAGCCAGATGCCTGTGTGATCCTGCCCCTGGCAAGCCCAGCAGGCCCTAGCTGGAGCCTTCATTTTAGGAGAGAAGGGCCACAGGCTGAACCTGTGACAAGGCAAGCTACCAGGACTTGATGGTCATTTTAACTTCATCCTTCCCATGTCCCAGGAGCCACATCCTATAGACTCAGGGCATTCAGGATGGTTGGCTCATCTCCCTGAAGGGCAGAACTGAGTGGTTAGCAGTGCAGAAGTGTGGAATGCTTTCAACCTGCCTGTCTGCCGAAGCAGATGGCTTGGGTAGTCATGCAATCCCACCTGGTCTCCCTAGGCTGCTGCAGAGTGAGCTGGGGCCAGGTGGGACTTGAGGGAGTGAGAGCAGACCTCCACTGCAAAGGTTAGAGCAGCAGCTTCCTCCTAGAGGCCATCTTCACACTGAGATGGACTGGGCACAGCACTGGCACCATGTGGAGTTGAGGAGGATTGCTACTTCCCCAGTTATCTGGTTAGTTAGCTACCTCAGTTCTTAGCTCCCCTCTGCCATCTCTCTTGCACTGAGTGTTCACTGTTGCTCTGAGTGATCTGTGCTGAACTCCAGGAGCGTGGTGTGTGTGTGTGTGTGTGTGTGTGTGTGTGTGTGTGTGTGTGTGTGTGTGTGTGTGTGTGTGTGTTACTGCTGATAAAACTGCCAATGACACCAGGTTGGGGGTTCTCTCCTGTGTCCAGGTTTATGATGGCAACAACAACTCTGCCCGCTTGCTGGGAGTGTTCAGCCGCTCTGAGATGATGGGGGTGACTTTGAACAGCACATCCAGCAGTCTGTGGCTTGATTTCATCACTGATGCAGAGAACACCAGCAAGGGCTTTGAGCTGCAGTTCTCTAGTAAGTACATCTTAATGTTTGAGTGTAGAAGGAAGCCAGGCATGTTCTCTGCCCTTTCACCCATCACTTTGTAGATTTGGTTTTCTCCAGCTAGTGCACAGCCAGCTGCCTGTCTCTGAGACTCTAGGGGAATGTGTGTGCCTGTGATTTGGATGAATTGCCAGCTGACACACAACTGTGTGGTGCAAACCAAGCTGAGAGTCACAGCATATCTTTTATGATACTTTTAAAATAATAAATGCTATATGTACCTTTTAAAATTTTTTTTATTATCTTTATTTACTGGATAGAGACAGCCAGAAATCAAGGGGGGGGTGATAGAAAGGGAGAGAGACAGAGAGACACCTGCAGCCCTGCTTCACCACTCATAAAACTTTCCCCCTGCAGATGGAGACCAGGGGCTCGAACCCAAGTTCTTGCGCATTATAATACATGTGCTCAACCAGGTGTGCCACCACCCAGCCCCCTGTATGTACCTTCTAATTAAGCCATCCAAAGATAGCTTTTCCTAATCATGCCATTTATAAGATAATATTTAGATGTAAAAAATTGCAAATGCTGATATATAATAATGTTCTCTCTTTTTTTTTTGGTCACCACCAGGACTGACATTTTCAGTTAGAGACCAGGACACAGAGGCAGAGGCAGAGGCAGAGGCAGAGGCAGAGGCAGAGGCAGAGGCAGAGGGAGAGGGAGAATGATAGAGACCACAGCACCAAAGTTTCCTCCAATACAGTGGAGGAAGGACTCAAATCTGGGCCCTGCATACAGCAAAGAAACACACTATTTGAACGAGCTATCTTGTCGATCCAAATAAGTTGTGTTTTTTTTAATTACTTAAAGAGTTGAGTCCTTTACTTTGTTTTTTATGATTCTAATGTTCTCCTTTACTCCCAGGATTTTTTCATTTCAATGGAAAGTACCCAGGTTTGCTTATAGCCCTGGGTATGTACTTGAGGTTATATCTTTATACCTTGATTTCACCACCTCTTTGTTTGAGTTTTTACTTGCCCAGTAGATGCAAAGAAGTATTCTTTTATAGATCACTTTTAAACCAAGCTTCTATGTACTGGAAGATGGGTAGACAGGATGTGCTTTGTCCATGTAGGCAGCGGAATACTACATAACCATAGAAAGAATGAAGTCCTTACACATGATACAGGGTAGATGAATCTTGAAATCACTGTGCTATGTGGAAGGAGCCAGACACAGAAGATCACATAATTGTGTGATCCATTTATTTGTAGTTGCAGGAGAGACCAATCTATAGAGAAAAAGTAATCAATAGCTACCTAAGGCTATGGGACTGAGAGAAAAATATGTGTGGGTTTCTTTTAAAAAGATTTTTAATGACTTAATAGTGATTTATAAGATCCTAAGCTACCTGGGGCTTCTTGAAGTTTTGAGAATGTTCTAAATGTTGATTGTGGCAATAATTGCGCAACTCTGTGACCATACTAAAAGATTCACAGGGATACATGTTTAGATGAGTTTAGGATGTGGATTGTATTTCAGTAAATCTGTGAGAGAAAAAAAAAAAAAGCATTCATCTAGTGTGTCTACACCAGGGCTCCTCTTGCCTAGGCTCCAGACCACCTGGCAGAGAGAGGGTCTGTGCCTGTTCCAACAGGCATATCAGTGGGTGAGGATTGACCAGATTTCAAATTCCATCACTTGTGACTTTGGAACGGTGTATTTACCCATCCCAAGTCAATGTTCTCAGTGGTAAAATGCAGAGCATTGGGCAAGGAAGATAGCATAGTAAGTATGCAAACAGACTTTGATGCCTGAGGCTCCGAGGTCCCAGATTCAGTCCTCCTACACCAAATTTATATCCTTATTTATATTCAATCAATAAAATAACGTATGTTTTTTTAAAAAATTTAGAGCATTTAAACTCTCTGTCAGACTCCTGTGGGTGGCAGGTGAGAGATAAGGCATGCAAGGGGCTAGAGAACAGGAGCTCAAGAGCTTAATGTATGTCCACATCGGCTCTCCCTCTCCAGTCTTTTCAACACCAAGCCTGTCAGCAGGACCTCACTGAGCTCCAACACACACAGTGAAAGTGCCTCTTCCATACTACTCTAGCCCATCCAAAGAGCTCCATGAGCAAAATGGAAGCAGCAGCTCCCACTTGGAAAATGCTTTAACAGTGTCAAACCAAACAACTAGAAAATCCAGACCCCATGACTGAAAACTATGAAAATTTGTCCTGGGCTTGTGAAATAACTGGTGTCATTTACATGTCACAAAAGAGGACTGAAGACTCCATAACATATCCCCCTGCTCACAGCAGCCTGGCAGCTTCCAAACTGTGACTTGCTCAGAACCTGCTGGTCCTGGCTGGAGTAACTTTCTTGAGGAGGGAGAGGGCTTGAGGGGAGGGGAGGACTTCAAAGTGATGGAGCACAAGGACTGTGCTATGTGCCATGAAGGGTCTCACTCATTCTCTCTCTCCTCTCTTCACCAGGTTTTGAACTCATCAAATGTGAGGACCCAGGCACCCCCCAGTTTGGCTACAAGGTTCATGATGGAGGGCACTTTGCAGGGAGCTCTGTGAGCTTCAGCTGTGACCCGGGGTACAGCCTGAGGGGCAGCGAGGAGCTGCTGTGTCTGAGTGGCGAGCGCAGAACCTGGGACCGGCCTCTCCCCACGTGTGTCGGTAGGAAGGCTCTGGGTCTTTATGTTTCCCTTGGTGTCCCCCAGGCTCAGGCTTCCAACTCTGATCTCATTAAAGAGCTCCGTGTCTGTGGGTCCTCCGTCTTGGGCTGCCCTGCTGGGCTGCATCATCCACCCTGTGGGATTCTCCATTTCCTCACAGTCACACTTTGTCATTGTTACTCAGTTAGCAGTTGGGACCAGAGCCAAGCCACACCCTCAGAATGGTAGTGCTGAGGAAAGAGAAGAGAGGACACAGGACAGAGAGAAATGGAGAGAGGAGGGAGGGGAAGATAGAGAGGAGGAAAGACAGACACCTGCAGACCTGCTTCACCGCCTGTGAAGCGACTCCCCTGCAGGTGGGGAGCTGGGGGCTCGAACCGGGATCCTTATGCCAGTCCTTGCGCCTTGCGCCAACACGTGCGCTTAACGTGCTGTGCTACCACCCGACCCCCTCTTTTTAAATTTCTTTGCCTCAGCACATACCGAAACATACACCTGCACCAAGTATAGCAAGTGGCAAGTATAGCAAGTGGTGCTGGACAGGCATTTAAATATTTCCCCAGGGGATGTTGTCCTTTTATAAGATTATCCAGTGCTTATACAGATACACCAAAACTGAGAGCATGGGGAAAGGGATGGAGAGGGGGAAGAGATGGTGTCTGGGGTTGGGGAGACAAGACAAAGCAGCTGAAGTCCCAAGCAAACATCAGGGAGTGTAAAGTATGTGGGATGAAAAATGAGAGGAAAGATCAGATGGACACAAAGAAAGATTGTGCCTTTTCTCAAACTTGATTTTTTCCTTTCTCTCTTTATTCCCCCCACCATGGTGATGTTGAAGCTCAGTGCCTGCATGACTCCACAATTTTCTCTCCCCCTCTCTGTCTTCCCCTCCTCTCTTGATTTCTCTCTGTCCTATCCAACAACGAAGGACAACAACAACAACAGTAATGACCACAACAAGGCTACAACAACAAGAACAACAAAAGGGGGAAAAAAATGGCCTCCAGGAGCAGTGGATTCATGGTGCAGGCACTGAGCCCCAGCGATAACCCTGGAGGCAAAAAAAAAAAAAAAAAAAAAAAAGAAATTTAAAAAGAAAAAGAAGGGGAAGGAGGAGGAGGAGAAGAAGAAAGCATTTCCCCTGCTCTTCGAGCATCCACAGCAAGGAGAATAGACACATAAGCATATCATTATAATACAAAATAAGCACTGAAGAAAAGGTTCTGTGCAAAGTTGCAATATAAGAAAGTTTTATAAGAAAGTTTTATATAGGAGGTGATAGACTTTAAGGAATGGATAGCATTCACCAGCAGAAGGGGTGGGATGGAGAGGTGGAATTCTAGCTAAGTATATACAAAGGTTGAGGGTGTGATGTGTTAATGACAAATATTATTTACCTCTCAACAGTTACTGGTTTGTCAGCAAAGTCGTGATACACTTTTGCATAGGAAAACAGAAACTACTTCACCACTTTTCTGACCACCCAGTACCTTGCAGCAGGATCCTCAGCAGTTGCACAGCAGAGCATCTGAAGGCAAGACTTCTAAGCCTGGCAGTAGACAGGCCAGAATGATGGCCTTTAAGCAACTGCTAGTCTCTTCTCCCACAGAAACGTCCAGTCCCTTTCTCCCATCTTTCATTCATGTGCCAGGCCCATGATAGGCACTGGAAAACCAAAAGAGCAGTTCCCAGGCCAGCGAGGGAGACAGATGTATAAACAGACTGTCTCATAGTGCCAATGGCAAGCCAGCCAGAGCAAGTCAGAGATGAAGGAGCAATGGTGGTTCACATTGTAATATCATTATTTACTTGCAGAAAGGATTCTCCACAAGCGTCTTGAGAATATCAAATATGCCAGTTGAAATAAATTTAGAGGACGCACTCAAGCACTGTTGCAAGAGTATTTACAATTTGAACTGCCGAAATCTTCCCCACTGAGACTCCTTCAGGCCCCACATAGGGGAGTGAGATTGTATATTAGGGATTATGTGTGTATGTTTCTACATATGTTCTATTGTGGTAGACTTGATTACAGTCTACTGGAAATGATTACTATGGCTTAAAACATCCAGATTGTGTGTGTGTGTGTGTGTGTGTGTAGGGGGGTTCCTCCCCTATTATCATTTTACTGGAGGATAAATGGGTTACAGTAACACTTGGTGACACATGGGTACAGTTTCTCATCTTCCTATGATATGTGTCTGCAGAACACTCTGACCTCCAACTTACATCTTTCTCCACATCATGCACCCACAACCCCCAGAAGCCTTCTTCTGTGATGACGCTAGCCTGAGGGAAGCAGCCCAGGTTCTAGCATGGGGAGGGAGAAGGGTGAACACCAGAAAGAGTCTCCTGGTCAGGTTGGTGAAGCTGCTGCTTGCTGACCACCTGATCCTCCTGCTTACCTGAACACACCCCCATCTTCTGTTTTCAAACACACACCTCTAGGAAGCCAGAGGAGCTTTACCATAGAGTATGGAGGGACGCTCTAGCCAAGCACATCGATGATGCCCTGCCATCTTTCCACCTACTTCTGCTGCTCGTGGGCCAGACAGGCTTCCCACCACCACGCAACTTAAAGTTTACCTTCTCATCTACCCAACACCCTGCCGTGGACCCAGGAACTCAGTAGACTCACAGTGAAGCTTGAGCAAAGGGTCTAGCCTGTGGGCAAGCTTACGCGTGAACAGGTGTACTGGCAGAGAGACATGAACCTGCAACCCCATCTGAGTGGTCCCATGTGAAACCATGTGCCCCCACAAGATGTTTAACAGTCCTTTGTAGCAATGTATGAAAGTCAGTTCTTTATTTGTGACCTTGATTCTATCTTCTGTATCTTCTAGGATCTCACTTACTCAGCCATTATCTTTCCTAAAAAGCTTTGCATACTACTACAGTCATTTGCCCAGGGAGCTGTAAGCTTCTTTCACTCATTGATTATCCACTTATCTAATCACTCCATGAACATTTTAAAGGCCCTGTAGTCCACTGGACACTATTCTAGGTAGGTGTTGTGCATATTGGAGTAAAACAAGGTCCCTGCTGCCAAGGAGTATATAATTCTGTGGAGGAGAAACGTGTTTTTAATAACACACTGCGCTTTCTATGATCTAAGTCCGTCCACGTTTTAATGGAGATAGTTAGGAAGATAGTGTGAGCTCTCCCTGGGGGAAGGAGCATGTCATAAGAAGTTTCTTAGGGAGCTGGGTGGTAGCGCAGTGGGTTAACCGCATATGGCGCAAAGCTCAAGGACCAGCACAAGGATCCTGGTTCAAGCCCCGCCCCCACCTGAGGGGGATCGCTTACAAGCGATGAAGCAGGTCTGCAGGTGTCTGTCTTTCTCTCCTTCTCTATCTTCCCATCCTCTCTCGATTTCTCTCTGTCCTATCCAACAATGACAGCAATAACAACAACAACAATAATAACAACGATAAACAACAAGGGCAACAAAAGGGAAAAAATAGCCTCCAGGAGCAGTGGATTCATAGTGCAGGCATCAAGCCCCAGCAATAACCCTGAAGACCAAAAAAAAGAAGTTTCAGTTCCCACATTTATTAAGTTATCCTTCCAAGTGTAGGTACAGAGATGTCCACTGTGCAGACCTTATAGAGTTCATTAGTCTTGGCTGAACCAAGAGGTGCCAGGAGGGGAGCAAGAGATCAAAGGAGCCCCTGGGTTGGTGGGGTGGGGTGGGGACAAGATGGAGTCTCCTGAGGAGTTTAGACTTCTTTTCCAGGAAGGCGGGCTTACAACTAATGGTATGGCCAGTTTACATTTTATTTTATTTTATTTTATTTTATTGTGCCTGAATGATGAATCCACTGTTCCTGTGGCCACTCTTTCTTTCCCTCCCTCTCTTTCTTTCTTCCTTTTTCTCTTTATTTGATAGGACAGAGAGAAATTGTGAGAGGAGGGGAAGCTAGAGAGAGAGAGAGACAGACACCTGCAGACCTGCTTCACCTCTTGTTAAGTGTCCCCCTTGCAGGTAAGGAGTAGATACTTGAACCCAGGTCCTTGTGCATGGTAATGTGTGTGCCTGCCCCCCCAACCATTCACATTTTCTTTCATTTTAATTCTATTAGTATTTAATAATTATGGACAAGATTGTGGGATAAAAGGGTTACAATTCCATACAGTTCCCACCACAAGAGTTCCATATATCCTCCCCTCCAATGGAGGGGTCCCTAGTTTTTATCCCTCTGGGAGTGTTGTAGAGCCAGATGTTGTAGTGCACGGGCCACAGAGAAGAGAGAGAGAGAGTCCGGAGCGAAGAGGAAACACAAATCTTTATTCGCGCTGGCACCTCAGAGTTGGGTGTTAGAGAAGCAGGTTGGGCCACGTGGAGGTAGAGAAAATGGCCGCCTCACGCAGTAACCTTTCCTGCATATGAACACCAGAGTGGAGTGCCGGCAAGAGAGCGAGGTGCGGAAAACGAAGGGTTTTTATAGGAGTAGCTTTCGCGAGAATGGGAAGGGGGAGGAGTAACCATGGCACTCCAGGATAGTATGATAACTCTCGTGAGAATGGGAGGGGGGAGGAGTAACCAGAGCACTCCAGATATCGCAGGGATATAGACAATGTCCTGAGGGCACAACATGGCTGAACAGGCACTCCGAGAATGTCCCAACTCTCGCGGGAACTAGCAGTAGCCTGAGGGGACAACATGGCAGATGTGACTGCATTGGCACAATTTCCCAGCATGGGAGTATGAACCAAAGATTTTTTTAATTTTTTATTTATAAAAAGGAAACATTGACTAAACCATAGGATAAGAGGGATACAGCTTCGCACAATTGCCACCACCAGAACTCTGTATCGCATCCCCTCCCCTGATAGCTTTCCTATTCTTTAACCCTCTGGGAGTATGGACCCAAGGTCATTGTGGGATGTAGAAGGTGGAAGGTCTGGCTTCTGTAACCCAAATGTTCACCAACTATA
Organism: Erinaceus europaeus; assembly: GCF_950295315.1. Classification (NCBI taxonomy): domain Eukaryota; kingdom Metazoa; phylum Chordata; class Mammalia; order Eulipotyphla; family Erinaceidae; genus Erinaceus; species Erinaceus europaeus. The sequence continues at coordinate 50,249,203 of NC_080174.1, read as the reverse complement.
GAAGGGATGATGTTCCTGAATATATACCTCAGAGCAGAATTGCTGGAGTCACATGGTATCTATGTTTAACAATGTAAGGAGGGGGAGTCAGGCGGTAGCCCAGATGGTTAAGCACACGTGACGCAAAGTGCAAAGACTAGCATAAGGATTCTAGGTCGAGCCCCCGGCTCCCCACCTGTAGAGGGTGGCTTCACGAGCTGTGAGGCAGGTCTGCAGGTGTCTCTCTTCCTCTCCCCCTCTCTGTCTTCCTTTCCTCACTCCATTTCTCTCTGCCCTATCCAACAATGACAACAACAATAGTAACTACAACAACAATAAAAAAGAGCAACAAAAGGGAAAATAAATAAATAAAAATAATATAATTTAAAAAATAAAAAACAATGTAAGGAAGAGCTGGGAAACTGTTTTCCAAAGCAGTGGCACCATTTTGTATTCCCATCCGGAATGCATGAGGAGTCTACTTTCAACACATTCTTTTATTATTATTTTAAATGTTTTATTTATATATTATCAGACAGAGAAATTGAGAGGGGAGAGGGAGATAGATAGGAACAGAGACAGAGACACCTGCAGCCATGTTTCACTACTCGTGAAACTTTCCCCCGCAGGTGGGGACCAAGGGCCTGAACCTGGGTCCTTGTGCACTGTAATGTGTGTGCTCAACCATGTGCTCCACTACCTGCCCACTTAACTGCTATTTCTTTTCTTAGTGCTTAACAGTAGTTTACCAGAGTACAAAATTATAGAGAATTGTTCCATACCTCAACCACCAAAAACAACTGGTGCCACCACAAATACTAATCTTTAAACTGATAGTCTTGCATGAAAATTTTATGAATATCCATCCATATGGTCCTTGGCAGAAAAAGGTTTCATACGCCTGCTCTAGAAAATTTTAACATCTGGGCAGGAGTAGATAGCATAATGGTTATACAAAGAGACTCTCATATCTGAAGCTCCAAGGTCCCAGGTTCAATTCCCCACACCACCATCAGACAGAGCTGAGCAGTGCTCTGGTAATAAAAAAGAAAGGAAGGAAGGAAGGAAAGAAAGAAAGAGAAAAAGAAAAAAAAAAGTTCTAGTGAGGCCAGGCCGTAGCACACCAGGTTAAATGCACATAGTATGAAGTGTAAGGACCCCGCACAAGGATCCCGGTTTGACCCCCCGGCTCCCTACCTGCAGGGGAGTTGCTTCATGAGAGGTGAAGCAGGTCTGCAGGTGTCTCTCTTTCTGTTACTGCACATTCTTACCAGCACTTGCTAGTGTTCTCTGTTTCATTATAGCCATGCTAACTAGTGTGAAGTAGCCTCTCATTGTGGTTTTTATTTACATTTCCCAAATAACTAATGATGTTCAGTATCTTTCATATACTTGCCATACTTTTTTGGAGAAGTTCCTATGCAAACATTTTGCCCATTTTTTAAATTCAGCTTTTGTCTTTTCATTGTTGAATAGTATGAGGTTTTTTTTTTTTATAGATTCTGGGTAGGAACATTGTCTAGGATATCTTGATGCTGTCCCCAGCTACCTAGAATACATACAGCTGAGGGCACACAGACAAGAACCACGTAGTTGGTGGTGACATGAAACACCCTGTGAAGCTCACTCCTTTGAATTTCTTTCAGCTGAGTGTGGAGGAACAGTGAAAGGAGAGGTGTCTGGGCAGGTGCTGTCGCCTGGGTATCCAGCTCCCTATGAACACAATCTCAACTGCATCTGGATCCTCGAGGCTGATGCTGGCTGCACCATTGGGTAAGTGTCCCAGCCAAAAAAGTAACCAAAGCTAGTTGTTGAAGGGGATTGTCACCAGCAGCAATGCCAGGTAACCCAGCTCATGGGTGACTCTCTCCAACTCTCTAAGAGACCTTGTGATTATAGTGCTTGCTATGACCAGGAACTAAGACTGGAGCCTGCAGAAAATCTACAAAGTGGAAAAGACAGTCTCAGCTCCACATGGCTGCAACCCAAGTTGAGCCAGCTCAGTAGCCTGGAGGACACAGATATAGCAGAGTAGCTGAGACCATGGGCTTAAAGTCCCAAGGGTCCCAGTAAAAAGCCCAGCCCTGTCATTCACTATTTGCAGGGTCTAGAGTAAGTCCCACCCTCACTGTTCCTTCTGTGGAGTTTGGATCACAATATAATGAACCTAGAACAACATAGTTTGAAGTTTAAGAGCTAGCTTCTATGTGGATCTTTTTTTAAATATGTACAGTACGGACTTGAAATGTATTTTTCTTCCATATAATTTTTCCTATTAATACTTCTCTGTAGATCGTTTTGATGTATGTACTCAGTGTACAATGCACACAACATATAAATCTGTCTTATCCCACTGATCATATGTCAACAGTTCGACTTCCTGTCAACAGCAAGCTGTAAGTACTTACATGTTTGGGTAGTCAAAAGTCATGCTAAGATTTTTGCATTGTTGAAGAGTCAGCTGCACTGGATTCTCAGGATAAAGCGCTTCAAAAACACATTGGCTTATGTACTCAACATAGTACCTGGAATGTAAAGGAAAACAAAACAAAACCAACAATTGTTCCGTGGTTATTTCTATATAACAGTAAGTTTAGCCATAAAATCTCAGATTGTTTATTCATTCATCTGCAGTTCCTTGTCTGTAAAATAAGGACAAAAATGCCTGTGGTTTAGGACTTTAGAGAGTATTTTGTATATCCCCTCAAAATACACTTTTATTTTTATATGAGCAGGAATACTTACTGAAGTTTCAAGGAGTCAGAGAAGAAAAGGAACACCTTCCTCCTTAAGCACAAGACTTAGCACATATGTTGTTTTGTTAACTCTTCCCGAGTATCCCACTAGAACTAGCAAGCTCTCATAATTTATAGATATTATTATTATTTTATTATTTACATTTCTAGTTATTTATTTATTTGATAAGACAGAAAGAAATGGAAAGGCAAAGGGGAGATATAGAGAAAAAGAGACCTGCAGCACTGCTTCATCACTTAGGAAGTCCCCCTAAACATGGGGACTAGGGGCTTGGAACCCAGGTCCTTGTGCATTGTAATGTGAGCTATCAATCAGGCAGACCACCGCTTGGCCCCATTATTCTCATTTTATAAATGAGAAAGCCATGATTCCAAGAGGATGCCTAGTGAGTCTAAGTTCACACAGTGACTGTGCTATAGAGTGTGAAGCTGGGGTGTGAACCCGGGTTGTTCTGAGTCATCACACCTCATCTCGATGCTGACAAGGGCCTTGAGCTGGGATGCAGATGAGTAGTGAGGAGAAGGGCAGGCTGAGGTAGCAGGAGGAGCAGAAGTATGAAAAGAGGATTGAACAATTGGAGAGAAAGTGGTCTGGCTGGAGTGAGGGTACATGTGGACAGGAATAAGAAAGAAGAGTATGGCCTGGTTGCAGAGAATCTTAAACCTACTGAAACAAGAGGAAGCCATGGTAGATTCTCTTTTTTTTAATAGTTTGTTTTAATAATAATGGACAAGACCATAGAATAAGGGGGACTACTTCACACAGTATTCCACACAGTTCCCACCACCAGAGTTGCACATCCATCCCTTCCATTGCAAGCTTTCCTATTCTTGATCCCTCTGGGAGTATGGACCCAGGATCATTATGGGGTGCAGAAGGTGGAAGGTCTGGCTTCTATAATTGTGTCTCCACTGGACATGGGTATTGGCAGGTTGATCCATACTCCTAGCCCATTTCTTTTTTTTTTTTTTAATACTTTTTAAAAATATATTATTTCCTTTTGTAGCCCTTGTTGTTTTATTGTTGTAGTTATTATTGTTGTAGTCGTTGTTAGATAGGACAGAGAGAAATGGAGAGAGGAGGGGGAGACAGAGAAGGGGAGAGAAAGACAGACACAGCTGCAGACCTGCCTGTGAAGCGACTCCCTTGCAGGTGGGGAGCCGGGGACTCGAACTGGGATCCTTACGCTGGTCCTTGCGCTTTGTGCCACATGCGCTTAACCCGCTGTGCTACCACCTGACTCCCTCCCAGCCCATTTCTATCTCTCCCTAGTGGGGCAGGGCTCTGGGGAGGTGGGGATTCAGGACACATTGGTGAGATCATCTGTCCAGGGAAGTCGGGTTGGCATCATGGTAGCATCTGCAACTTGTTGGCTGAATAGCATTAAGGTACAAAGCAGAACAAATTGTTTAATAATCAAGAACTTAAAGGTAAGAATGTATCAGATGAGATTTGGAGTCTTCATGTTGGAAGAAACTAGGAAGTCTATTTTAGGTATATTCCAAGGGGTCCATGACTTTACTAATTTTTGCCTGAGCCTGACAGCTTATATGCAGGTGGGCTACAGGTATTGTCTGGGGAGATGGTCAAAGTTGGAAGTAGAACTAGAAAGCTGGACCAGGGCAGAGAGTAGCTCCCAAATTCTTGAGTAGAGTTAGCCCACCATGGTTATCTGCAATGGAGCTTAAGGCTTGTGGAAAGAAACCAGTATGAGAGTATTGCAATGATCTAGAAGTGAAGTGCTGAAGATTTGGAATAGTAGTTAATTATGCTTATTGTTTAACTTTCCATTCTACCTCTGGAATTCTTCTAACAGAATTTGGTTGGTGGGAAGTGTAGTAAACTCATCAGTTCTGAGAGTACAGAGACCTAAATTTTAGTTTGTATGGTAAGAATTTGAAAGTGGGACCGGGTGGTGGCATACTTGATTGAGCACACATGTTACAATGTGCAAGGACCCAGGTTTGAGCCCCCAGCCCCCACCTGCAGGGAAAAAGCTTTGCAAGTAGTGAAGCAGAGCTGCAGGTATCTCTCTCCCTGTCTATCATCCCCTTCCCTCTCTATTTCTGGCTGTCTCTATTCAATAAATAGATAAAGAAAAATAATTTTTTAAAAAAACCTGAATTAAAAATAAGAATTTGAAAGTGAGGTTTCCATTTTCTGGATTCCATAGGAGAAATGACAAATTAAATTTTTCAGAGGCTGATAGAGCACCTGTTTTAGCATCTTGGTTCAAATCCCTGGCATCACATAGGAACTCCATGCTTAGCATCAGGGGGAATTTTATGAACAGTCAAATGGCATTATTATGCCTCCCTCCATATTTTGCGCACCTCCCTCCCTCCCCCCGCCTTTTGCTTGAAATTAAAGGAGCCTGCTGGAAGTAGTGGAATCATGTTGGTGCAAAAAAATTTCTTAACTATTTTTCAGTTTATTGGGGGTAAGTGTTGATTTCCAAGACTCTTGTTGTCACCTGTATACAGTTTTTTATCCCCGTTAGGAATAAGCACACTATAATGCTCAGTCAAGAAGAACCCTTCTATTTTTCAGATACTCTGAATTTCCGTTCTTCAATTTCCTTTCCTCTTGTTTAAGGGTGTCACTCTAGAAAGCCTCCTTGTCTCTCTCTCTCTAGTGGGGCAGGGGCCTGGGAAGCAGGGCTCCAGGAAATATTGGTGGGGTCATCTACCCAGGGAAGTCAGGTTGGCATCTTATCTTATGGTCTTGTAAATATTTCCATTTTATAAGTAAATAAATAAATTAGACAGGGGCAGGGGAGACAGCAAAATGGTTCTGCAAGAGACTTTCCTACCTGAGGCTCTCTGGTCCTGGGTTCAGTTGCAACACCTCCTTAAGCTAGGGTTGAGCACTGTTCTATAGCTGGCTCTCATTAAAAAAATAAAAAAGAAAACAAAGTCTCCTTGTGAGGCTGAACAGCAGCGCAAAAGTGAAACAATTCTAGGTAACACTTGTAGCTCTCACTTTCCTTTTTTGGCATTTGATTTTCCTGTTAGCATTTATGATTTGTATAAGATTTTTCTTATACAGTTAATAAAATTTGATATCCCTAAAATATACTGTAAAACAGAGAAGTGTTGTTTGAAGATTGTTGCCCTGTAATTGAGAGGAATGGGTATATTTCAGCAAGAGATACAAATATTTGTATATTCATTGACTTACATGTATCAGACTTAGTCAGTGAAAATTGAAGAAGTGTCTTAAGTATTTTCCATGTGCAAGTTTTGGTCTCAGGCCCTTTGTGAGAGGAAGGCAGCAGAACTCTTAGGGGTTTTACGTTATTCATGCCACAAGTTAAATATGCAGATCCATCCTGCATACTACTGCTGGATACCTTTCTGGAAGCTTGCCTGATAAACCCCTCATCTAATTAGAAAACTTCCAGGAGGGAGGGAGAGACAGCATAATGGTTATACAAATGGTTTCATGCCTGAGGCTTTGAGCTCCCAGATTCAATCTTCAGCATCACCATAAGCCAGAGCTGAGTGCTCTGGTGTGTGTGTGTGTGTGTGTGTGTGTGTGTGTGTGTGTGTGTGTGTGTGTGTGAGAATCTTTCTCTCTGTATCTCTCTTTTATTAGAAAAAAAAAAAGTGATTACAGAAGAAAAAGAAAACTTCTAGGACACCCTTGCACATGAAAGCCAAATATCTTATCCTGATTTTTCAATGTCACCATGACCTCCATCTGCCTTCCCACCTTACTTTCCATCACTTCTCAATAACATTCTAGTACATTACTGGGGTCTCTGCATACACTCTCATGCCCTTTGCTTCCACTCTGCCATCCCTCTAGTGCCCTTTCCCCTCTGAAGGCATATGTCTAAAATTCCCCATCCCTCTACTTGAAGTATATGAATCAAGTCATCCATGACATCACCCCTGGTCCTCTCTCATGGGGGGAACATCTAGAAGTCAGATTTCCTCTTTGAGCTCCCATGACCTTCAGCCCGTATTTCCCCTGGTGACACGGTGACACTCACCGCTGTTGTCCTCTATTTATGCCTCTGCCCGTCCCCCCCCCCCCCAATCAGAACTTTGGTCTTTGCTTGATTCATTTTTGTAAGTTTTTCACATCCCAACACGGTGTCCCTGGCACCTGGCAGAAGCTCAACAAGTGTTAAGTGTTAAAAAATGAATGAATGAGGACTTTGAAGTCCCATGATATTCTTCAGTGAATGCTAAATGAACAATAAAAACGCATAAGGACTCTTATTTGTGTACAAGTGGGCAAATCAGAAGGATGTTTTCCTGCTTCTCTACCTTGGAGCATCACTCCTTCATTCCTTCAAGTAACAACTGACTGCCTTAACACATGGCACTGTCTGCACCATGCATTATGCTGGCACCACACAGATGAGATGCAATCAGCCTTAGCAAAGTGGCACTGAGCTCTCAAGCATGAGGTCTTGAGTTGTATTCCCAGCATCTCACATGCTAAAGTGATGCTCTGCCCCCCCTTTCTAAATAAAGAATTAATTAATCTTAAAAAAAAAAAAGCAAGTAAATGACAGAAATGTCTGGGCAAGAATGAGAACATGGTGACTTAACAGGAGCAACCAATGGTGGAGTGGCTTGGAGGAAACTAGGGATTCCCTGTTACCCTGCCAGGAAGAAGAGTGAAGGCATACAGGAAATAGCCTCTCTGCGTGACTCAGGGAGAGCTATAAAATCGGGGTTGCTGAGTGTGTGGGCTTGGGAGGAAGATGAAGATGATAGCCTCAGCTGTGACAGTCACCTTTCCCTTCCTCATTCAGCTTCCCTGGCCTAGCTTGCAGGACATATATGCGCTCGGATGTGTCCAGCTTCCCTCTCCTTCTCATTCTCCCCTTGTTACCCCTTCATCCCCCTTTCTCTCTTCTTTCTTTCTCTTATAATATTCCTCCCTTTTATTTTTACTCCATCTCCATTTCCCTCCCTCCCCATTTTCCCCCTCCCATTCGGTTTCTCTCCCACCCTCTTTGTTTCCTCACCCTCCCTGTACTGTCATGCTGCCTGCCTCTCTCTTTCTGTCTTCTTCCCTCCTCTCTCCCTGCCTCACACTCTCCCTTTCTCTTTCTTCCCTGCTTCCTTCACACTTAACCTCTCTTAAATAACTAACAGCAAAGTTAAGAGTAGACTAAATGATGACGAACACAAAAGCCCCTGACGTTTGAGTTCAGATTTACTCTTTTTTTTTTTTTTTGCATTTTCTTTCTTTTTATAAAAACATTTATTGAGCTGGGTGGTGGTGCACTGTGTTCAGTGCACGTAGCACCATGTACAAATCAGGATTTGAGCCCCCAATCCCCACCTGCACGGAGGAAACTTCATTAGGTAAGGCAGGTCTGCAGGTGTCTTTATCTTTCTCTCTCCCTTTTTATCTCCCCTTCCCTGTCAGTTTCTCTATGTCCTGTCAAATAAAAATAAAGTAGAAAAGGGGGTGGGGGAGGAGAAGAAAAGGCCTCCAGGAACTGTGGATTCATAGTACTGGCACAAAGCCCCAGCAATAACCTAGCCCTAGCCACAATAAATAAATCAATAAATGCAAAAAATAAAATAAACATTTATTTTGCTTATTTATTAACATGAATGTTGCAGGGAGAGAACCAGAGCATCACTCTGGCACATGCAAGCCAAGAATTGAATTTAGGACCTCTTGCTCTGAAATCCAACACTCTAGCCACTGTGCCATCTCCTAGGCTGCTACTCATTTTTTATGGAAATTTTTTTATAGATTTTCTATATAGAAATAGATACTCTTGGGGGTCGGGCAGTGGCACAGTAGATTAAGTGCATGTGGCACGAAGCACAGGGACTGGCGTAAGGATCCCGGTTCGAGCCCCCGGCTCCCCACCTGCAGGGGAGTCGCTTCACAGGCAGTGAAGCAGGTCTGCAGGTGTCTATCTTTCTCTCCCCCCTCTGTCTTCCCGTCCTCTCTCCATTTCTCTCTGTCCTATCCAACAACGAACTACATCAACAGTGGCAATGATAATGACCACAACAAGGCTACAAGAACAAGGGCAACAGAAGGGGGGGGGGGAATGGCCTCCAGGAGTGGTGGATTCATGGCAGGCACTGAGCCCAGCAATAACCCTGGAGGGAAAAAAAATAGATACTATCTTTCCCGTAAGGGTTATCATTGGAGCTTGAATATCTGAACAAGGGCTCTACTGCTCCCAGCAACCCTGTTTTTCTTTCTCTCTTTTCTCTCTCTCTCTCTCTTTCTTTCTTCCTTTCTATACAGACAGACCAAAATGGAGAGAGAAAAGGAGGAAGAGAGAGAGGGATAGACAAAGTGAGACACAGTAAGCAACACTGCTCTACCATTTGTGAAGCTTCCCCACATGTAGGTGGGGCCATGTGGAGGGTGGGGTTAGACCCAGATCCTCACACCTGGTAACATGTGCTCAGTCAGGTGTGCTACCACCTGGCCACAGATCCACATTTTTTTAATTCAAGACACAGACTATCAGGAAATGTAGAAAGCAGAAATCAAAAGCCCCATTACCATACTGTTCTCCACACACCCCACAGACGATATCTGTTAGTTCTACTTAGTTTGTCAGCTATTTTCTATGCCAATATACACATAAAGCAAATGCAATAAACATGGTTTCTCAAACAAGATCATCTCTATGCATGCCTCGATAACTTGCTTTTTGCTTTTCCACTTAATCGTACATCATCATCTTATTATGTCAATATATATAGATCTGCCTCATCCTGTTTGATGGCTACAGGGAATTCTGTGATGTGTGAACAACCATAACTTATTTAACTACTCCCTTATTGATAAAGTGAATATTTTCTGTTGTTTTACTTCAGTAAACATCCTTGTACATGAATCTTCAAGCAGGTGTTCAATTATTTCCTTAGGATATAAGCTTTGAAAGCAAGTTTTAGTACCTGACTCAAATTTCCCTGTAGAAATGCTGTGACTTAGCACACCCCACTCCCTCCCCCACACCGATCACTAGCTGTTACCAGTCCTGTCTGTGTTTTCCATTTTGAGGAACAAAATTCTTTTAATTATCTTTGCTACTTTAGGTCGTTTTGATTAGTGATATAATAATGATTGACAAGACTGTGGGATAAGAGGAGTACAATGCCATACAATTCAGTTCTTACCACCAGAGTTGCATACCCCCCCCCCACTTTGAAGTTTCTCCATTTATCCCTCTGGGAGCATCAACCAAAAATTTTTATGAGGTGCAGAAGGTGGAATTTCTGGCTTCTATAATTGCTTCTCCACTGGACATGGGTGTTGACAGATTGAAATAGTTTTCCTTGTGAGAATGCGTGTTTTTCATGTAAAGTGTCTGACTAGCTTCATTTTTTAGTTAGCTACACTTCAATTTAGACTTTTTTTGTTTTTTGGCCTCCAGGGTTATCGCTGGGGCACCTGCACTCTGAATCCACTACTTCTGGAGGCTATTTTCCCCATTTTGTTGCCCTTGTTGTGGTCGTTATTGTTATTGTTGTTAAAGCTGTTGTTGTTGGATAGGACAGAGAGAAATCAAGAGAGTAGGGGAAGGCAGAGAGAGGAGAGAAAGACAGCTAGACACCTGCGGACCTACTTCACTGCTTGTGAAGTGACCCCCCCACCCCCGCAGGTGGGGAACTGGGGGCTCAGCTGGGGTCCTTCCTGGTCCTTGTGCTTTGTGCTATGTGTGCTTAACCCGCTGCACTGCCCAACCGGCCCTCATTTAGATTTTTTTTTATCCTAAAAGTAGTGTTTTTTTTTAAGTTGCTGGTACTTTTTTCTGTATGATCTTGTTACTCATTTTGTTTTTACTGCACTGTACCTTTTTACTTTTCAAATATTTGTTTTATTTGTGTACTATGCTTTTCAAAAGAAAGAGGAGAATCCAGGGTTCTATATATCTCATTTACAAGTCAAGTATATTGTGCTTTCTTTCAAACAAAATATATTATGCTCCCTTAATGCTTTCTTTTATTTTTAACTCTTGCTCTTGTTAGCTGATTTGATTTAATCAGCTTTATTTCTCCTCTTGTGTGATTGAAAGTTTGGCATCCTATTTTTAGTCTGTCAGTGCTCTTTTGTTTTCATTAATTCTGTTTTCAGCAGCATTTACCCTCTTATTCCTTCCTCTTTATTTTGAAAATCTTGTTTTTGTTTTTATTCCAAGGCAACTGCATTTTTTGTTTTGTTTTCAGATTACACTTGACAGCCTACTTTTGTTTTTACCAATGTATTATCAGCTTCTATCTCCCTGAGGATGTGATTTATGTTTTGTTTTGCAATGTCTCCTGTTTCTCCTTGCATCAATTGCATTTTGCAGTTGGGCCGTGTGGTCTGATTATTCAGCTGGATTCCTTTGAAGAGCTAATTCTCTTTATACCCCAGGAGTTTTGTTACTCATTCAGTATTAAGTTATAGCTAAGAGCTGGACTCTGGTAGCAGACTACCTGCCACTCTTACAACTGTGTAGTTTTGGAAGTTCTTTCAGTTCTCTGTGCCTCAGTTCTCTTACCTGCAAAATGGAGATTAAAGATAACCTTCCAACTAAGGTTGCTGTGAGGATTAAGTGAGTTCACATGTCTAAACACTTATAGCAATACCTAGCCTGTAATCCTTATGACAAGAGCTGCTCCAGGAGCTGGAAACACAGTTGTACCCAGATACAGCATCCGGAGAGCACAGTAGGCTCAAGGTGATAGGTGGTGGGTGCTGGGCTGCTAAGAGAAGGTGTCAAGAAAGTTTCTACTGGATGGGGGTGAGGGATGTCAGAGAGGAGGGGATGTAGGTAAGCCCATGGATGCTCCCAGTAAAACAGATAGGAGGAGACCTACAGTTGCCTCTTCTCACTCAGCCCTAGCTCTGAGCAAGTAATTGAGGGGTGGGAGGGGTGATGTAGGCTCATGGTTAACTTTGCACCAGTGATGTAGGCAAGGGTGGACCTTTTGCAAGAGGGACAGTGGGTGGCTACAGATCTGCAGTTAGACTTATCCCAGGGTGTGACCCATGCAGGAAAGTGAGCCTTTCCTTGATGTGCATGGCTGAAGTGGGTTGGCAGACAGCACCTCCCTTGAACACAGTGGGGCATCTGCAGCATTTGACAGATGCTTCTTACTGAGTGCCAAGACCTGACTGATGAGTAGGCCTGGCACCCAACAGCAGGTGGGCAGACTGCTGAGCCACACCGTCCACGTCACTTTTACCTGTGGACCTGCACAGAGAACAGGAAGTTTCATTGCATTTGAATGGGATCTCTTCTTATCTAGATCCAAGTGTTGTTTCCTAATTAATGGGCCAACTCTGATGAAGGATAGGCAAAGTTGTTTTTTTTTTCTTTTGTTCTTTGTTTAGGGAGAGCCAGGCAAAGAGAGAGCATGAAAGAGATCACAGCACTAAAGTTCCCTTCAGTGCAGTGGGAGTTGGGCTTGAGCCTGGGTCACACACATGGCAAAGCATCACAAGTCTTTTGCTCTTGTTTCTAACAGTTATTAATATCTACAATATCTACAGCATACTAGATTGTGGATCAGGTTTTTTTCTTTAATTTTAATGTATTTGTTTATTATTGGGTAGAGACAGAGAATTGAGAAGGGCGAAGGAGATAAAGAGGAAAAGAGACAGAGAGACACCTGCAACCCTAATCCACCACTCTTGAAGCCTTCTCCCTACAGCTGGGGACCAGGGTTTTGAACCCCGGTCCTTCCGCACTGTACGTGTGCATTTAACCAGATGCTCCACCCCCTCATGCCCTTGTATCAGTTTTTTTTTTTTTTTTTTCCCAGAGCACTGTTCAGCTCTGGCTTATGGTGGTGTGGAGAATTGAACCTGGGACCTTAGAGCCTCAGACATGAAGGTATTTAGCATAATCATTATACTGCCTCCCCACTCCTTGTCTGTATTCTTTATTTGTTTGCTTTTTTTGTTTTTATGGAGCTGGTTCTTCATCTGTGCATGATTTCACCACTCCAGCTCATTTCTTTTCACTCAGACTTCACCACTCTGGGTTAGCTTTTTCAATTGGGAAGAAAAAGGCAGAAGAAGAGAAAGAGTAAGGTAGCACAGTGCTGAAGCTTCCTGTAATACAGTAGGGGGCAGATTTGAACCTGAGTTGAACACATGACAAAACAGGTGCCCTGTGCAGGTGAGCTATGTTTTGGCCCTCTCTTTTCATTCAGAGAGACAGAGAGGGGCTACACCATACAATGATGCTTCCTCCATTGCCATAGCAAGCACCTCCCTTGTGATGGGGCTCCAACCTGGGTTGTGCACATGACCATCCAGGAACCCCACCCAGTGGGCTAGCTCTCTGGTCCTACTGTACTTATTTTAAAGACAAGGGCATTTAGGCCCAGAAAGGATGAATGACCCATCCAAAGTCTCCCAGTTACCCAGTGAATTGAGTTCCAGCCTAATTTTAGCTAACACCAAGTTTTCCTGCCCCTCCTGCCATTGTGACTTTGGCTTGATTCTACTGAACACAACTTGCAATGCATTCCTTCTCAGTGGCAGAGACTGTGCCATTGAGTAATGGGAAATCCAAAGGGCCAGGCAGTAGCACACCTGCTTAAGCAAACATAGTACACAGGCCCTGAGTTCAAGTCCCTAGTCCCCACCTGTGGAGGAAGTTTCTTTAGTGGTGAAGCAGGGCTGCAGGTGTCTCTCTGACTTTCTCCCTCTCTATCTTCCCCTCTCAATTTCTCTCAGTCTCTATCCAGTAATACAAAATAAGTTTAAATTTAAAAAGAAATTTAAAAGGAAACTCAAAGTGGAGGCTTAGTTTGCACTTGCCTTTCAGGACTCACATTTCAGTGGGAAAAACAGTTCAGCAAACAAATATCTCCAAGACAAGGTAGATGCTGCAAGTGTGTGCAAGTCAAGTTCAGCATCAGAGAGTGGTGCCTGGGGGCGCAGAGGCAAACATTTCCACTGAGTGAAAGTCGAATGAAAACATGGATGAAGTGGAAAATGTAGGATCTGTCCCAGAAAGACTTAAGAGATGTGAGTGGAGGCTGTGGGGCAAGATTGGGGGTTGCGGATGGGGGTTGGTGTCTCTGCAGAACCCAGAAGGCCAAGATGAGAAGGCTGAATGGATTTTCATACAATGAGGAACCACTGGAATATTTTCAGGACAGTGACAACATTCAATTCAGTGAAGAAAACTTGGAGCATTCTCTTCATGCCAGGCATTTTGCCAAGCACTGAAGGTATAAATATAAATAAGAAGCAGTCTTTTCCCTTGAAGGTCTCAGCCTTATAGATAGAGATTTATCAGTTTGGGATTGGAAGTAGACAAAACTGACTAAAACTGGCATCAACAGATGGGGCTTCATTTTTTCCAATGGGAAAACAAAAAAGAATCTGAAAGTCCCACCTGGACCTAGTGCAGCTGCTCTGGATGCCATTACTTTTCTTCCTGCTCTGCCATCCTTGGGGTTCTCAGCCTCATGGTTCTGTAGTCAGCAGCTATAGCTCCAGGCATCACATGTGTGTTCCAGTCTACAAAAACAGAGGTGGAAAGGGTAGCATGCTTTCTCCTATGAGGGTTTATGTATTTATCCAGGAGGAAGCACATCCTCAGAGACATCTCCCTCCATCTTCTTAGTCAGAACCTTGCTTCCCTTGGGAGCATGGGAAATCAATTTTGTTTTTGTTTTCAAAGCGTCAGTGGTTGAAACCAATGAAAGGTCTGGAAATGAAGTACGGATAAACCAGTCTTTAGCATCCACTCCAGACTCTACTATGATGTGATAAATGCTATGGTCAAACTATGTCTAAAATATAACAGGAAAGCATTTGCAAAGATAGTCCATAGTTCCAGGTGGCAGTTCGGAATGGGCTGTTAGTTGCAGGGCAGGCATGCTTATTCAAGCTGCACTTTGAAGAACAGTCATGGTTCACCATGCAGGTTGGAGCTAAGGGCCTCTCTGAGATGTGAAAGAGAATAGAAAGTGAATATACTCTTTTGATACATTGCTCTGGAAAAGCCCATTGTCTGGTGTGGTGTGATCAGATCTCCACTTCTGGAAGGTCAGCAACAATACAGAGGGCAAATAGATTGGGTAACCAGAGAGGAATCTCGCACAACTTTGTTCAGAAGAGCTGAGTTTTGCTTCTTGAGTACAAAGCTGGATGGGATTGAGAGCTATCTGCATCTGGCCAGGGAGCGGTGGGACGGAGGGATAAAAGGTGGTCCTTTGCAGGGATGCTTCCCCTAAAGAGATCTGGGAGCTATGGAAAACAGAGAACCTCTTACACCCAGAAGCTCTAATGTCTGTTCCTCATGTTCATCTATACTCATAACGTTCGTATTTGGCTAATTGTCCTAGTTTGTTGATTCTTAACTGTAGGGATTCTTCTTCATGATTAATGTAGAGGGCAACCTGGAGGCTCCATTTTGTTTGTTGCTTACAACACAGCAGGATTTCCGGGAGGGGAAAGGCAGGATTTTGATTAATCAGAACCCCTGCCCAGTGGAGCTTGTCTTCCTGGGAGGATGCTGGACCAGACAAAACATCTGGCTGTGCCTGAAGCCCAGATTCCCCTGCTGCCATTTTATATCAATCACAGGGCAGCACTGTGGGCAGTGTAGCTTCTCTTTAACCAGCAAGTGGGCATCTGGCCCAGATGAGACAGAAGGCACCGGAAGTGAAGCTTCTGTTCACAGCTTTTGCCAGGAATTGTGGCCACAGGTTCAGCAGCTTTCAGACAGCTTATTTTTGAGTAGTAGCTGTGAGTTAAACCTTAAACAGAGACGGCCCATGAACTCACAGTGTAAGAGCTGCCCTCCTTAAGGAACTAAACAGATAAGCACATATTCAGTGGGGATATTCCTTTGTCACATTCATGGTCTCAGCAAACAGGGAGTTCAAAAAACTTTTGAAGGAGAGAATGTGAGTAACCTCATAGGTGTAAATGTAGCTTTCAGAGTGCTGGTATTTACTGGCAATTTAGTTTTTCATGGATCACTTTTAGATAAAGATACACAAACTATTTCAGATTGTCCAAACATCATAATCCAGCTGAACTATAGTAGCTAGTTAAAATGGCTAGAATACCCCAACTGGACTTACATTTTACAGTCCCAAGAATGAACTTCAACATATCTTAGAAGGAAAGTAAACAGATCAACCAAACTAGTGCAGACCTGGCTGGCTGCCCACATTGGCCAGTACACTTCCCTCTTCCAAAAAACATATCAAGAAAATAAATAAAAATTAGAGTGTATGATGCCATACAAAACATGCTGTTCTTTAAAATAAAAGATTCATTTCCATACAGAAATAGAATCATGTTTTCTGGAGTTTATTACAGTAGACATAAGAAAATTTGAATTGGTCTATAATAATGCCATCAAAGGTGTGGATGATAAGTCAAAGGGGATGAAAGAAAAAATAGGAGAATAGAGTTCTTGAGATAGAAAAGCAGTGACAGAGACAAGTCAGAGGGAAAAGAGTGGTCTGGGAGGTGTGATAGTGCATAAAGCATTGGACTCTCAAGCATGAGGTCCTAAGTTTGATCCCTGGCAGCACATGTACCAGAGCAATGTCTGATAGTTCTTTCTCTCTCTTTCCTCCTAACCCTCTCATTAATAAATAAATAAAATATTTTGAAAAGGGGAAAAAGAAACTAAATACACAATAATAAATAAAATTCACAATGTCAGCATTGCTCTTGTAAAAACTAAACGTATTGACATAGGAAACAAACTGGATAATTTTTTTGATTTGACAGAAGAAAAAAATGTACAAATATAGCTGTAATAGGAATAAAATTTGCCAAATGTAGAAGGCAGAGTTACCAGTCCAGACAGTATAAATGAAGAACAATGAACAGAAGGTATAATAAAGTACAAAATGTTACCAAATTCCCCTAAAGTGGTAGGGGGTTGGGAGTGACTAGTGATATATTGGATTAGGTACAACATGATAACATTTAAATAGTTCCTAGAATAAAAAGTTGACAGAGCACACCCACACAGGTAAATGATCCTTCATTAGAATAGTTACTTATGAAAGAGCAACCATCACAACTTCTCTAAGGTTTCTTCTTCATAATACCAGTGACCAAAGCCAGTGGTATTATGAGACCCAAGAATTATTGATTCAACCTAAATACAATCTACATAGAAGCTCCTTCACACAAGAACATCATGGCCAGCCAGTGTGCTTCCTCCATTCTGGCTAACTGAAGAAGAGAGATGGAAAGTAGGAGAGGCTGGAACAAAGCTTTTTAAGAGTCAAGCCTTCCCCCCATATTCCACTGACCAGAACACTTTCACAAACCCATATAATGTTTGAAGGAGGTTGTCTAGAAGGCAAAGCTGGTAAACACAGAACATTGTTGCCATCACCGAGAGCAAACAGCAGTTCTAATAGTAGGTATATATTGTTTTGGTCTGGCCATTCCATAGAATGAGTTAGGAAGGGAGGAAATAAAATGTCCCTAAAACAGACCAAGAACCCTGAATGGGCAGGGAAGCAGGAGGACCCATAGATATAGGATCCAGATAAACAAAGAACTAAGATGGAGAGAGAGAACAGAATTCAAGACTCAGAGGTAGAAAATCTTTAAAATTAGTGGGCAGGATGATGGATTGGCATACAAGAACACAAGAGAAAAGAAAGTATATGTTACTATGTAGTAGTTACTGACCAATGTGTAGACAAGAAGGGACTTGTCAAAAGAACCATGAGCCGGTGCCCACAATATAAGCTTTCTATCAAAAGCAAAAAATTTTCAGGTTAGATTTTTTTTAATGCTGCAAAATATAATACAAAAATACTAAATATAATAAATTGGGAATAGAGACTAGCATAAGAACACACATAGGTAAAGGGCAGGAATCATATTTTTCCCATTTGCATTTGTTGAGAGGGTGAGAGAGAGAGGCAGACAGAGAGAAAAGATATCACAGCACAGGGAGTCGGGTGGTAGCGCAGCGGGTTAAGCGCACGTGATGCAAAGCGCAAGGACCGGTGAAAGGATCCGGGTTCGAGCCCCTGGCTCCCCACCTGCAGTGGCGTCGCTTCACAGGCGGTGAAGCAGGTCTGCAGGTGTCTATCTTTCTCTCCTCCTCTCTGTCTTCCCCTCCCTCTCTCCATTTCTCTCTGTCCTATCCAACAACGATGACACCAACAACAATAACAATAATAACTACAACAACAATAAAAAACAAGGGCAACAGAAGAGAAAATAAATAAATAAATATTAAAAAAAAAAGAAAAAACAAAAAGATATCACAGCACCATGCTACCATCCACGGATTCCCTCTAGTGCTAGTCCTGGAGCTCCCATGTAGAGCCAAGTCCTGATCCCAGGGCATCACTTATGGTGAGGCACACACACTACAGGTGAACTGTCTCCCAGTCCCTGTTTTTCCCTTTTTAAAGAAAAAAATACTAATGAGCTGGGGAAACAGCATAATAGGTATACAAAAGACATGCAATCCTGAGGCTCTGAGATCCCAGGTTCAAGCCCCACTACCACCATAAACCAGAGCTGGACAATGGTTTGTCATCTATCAACCTGTCACTAAAAGAAATGTTTTTTTATTTTCAAAAAAGGAAAATCTCTGAAATGTTAAATCAATCACATTACAAAAAAGAAAAAGAAGAAAGAAAAAAGTGATTAAAAAAAGTGATAGTGCACAAGGTTAACTGCACCTCTTACCATGCACAAGGACCTGAGTTCAACTCCCTGGTCCCCATCTACGAGGGGGAAACTTCATGGGCAGTAAACCAGTGCTGCAGGTGTCTCTCTCTCCCTCTCAGTTTCTCACTGTTCTATCAAATGAAATAAATAAAGTTTAAAAAAAGTTAAAGGGAGCGAGTTAGGTGGTAGCGCAGTGGGTTAAGCGCATGTGGCGCGAAATGCAAGGACCAGTTTAAGGATCCCGGTTCGAGCCCCCGGCTCCCCACCTGCAGGGGAGTCGCTTCACAGGTGGTGAAGCAGGTCTGCAGGTGTCTATCTTTCTCTCCTCCTCTCTGTTTTCCCCTCCTCTCTCCATTTCTCTCTGTCCTATCCAACAAAGACAACATTAATAATAACTACAACAATAAAACAACAAGGGCAACTAAAGGAAATAAATAAATAAATATTTTTAAAAGTTAAAGGGAATTATTTCATGTGATAAAATATCCACAGTAATGCCAACAGTCTTTAATCTGTATGCATCAATAACCTAACAAAGCGCACACACACACACACACACACACACACACACACACACACACACAACCTATGAAGGCAAATTTTATTAGAAATACAAGGAGAAATAACAATCATAGGAGACTAAAATAAGTGGAGGTCTGGCAAAATAGAAATTATATAGTGTGGGCCTTTGCTTTGAGCCTGTCCCCCAGACCTCACAATATTAGAAGAAGCCTTGGTGCTATGTTCTCTCCCTCCCTTCTTGCCTTTCTCCCTTCCATCTTAACTTTATCCCTCCCTCTCTCCGTCCCTCCCCCCCTTGCTCACAAAAGTAAAACAAAAACAAAAACAACAAATAAAATTAGTCTTCACCCCATTGCTTGGTTTTATATTATCAATCAGGTACAGTGCTCTCTATACGTGATTTCTGTCTATCTGTGATTTCACTCATTATCTATACAGCAACACTACTGTATAGATAATGTCACTGTAATTTTACAGAGGGGCAAACTGAGGCTCTGTAAGGTCACTCAGTTAGCCATTACAGAGTGAGTATTTGAACTCTGGATTTTGATTCCACAACTGTTTCTTTCTACTTGGTGAGAGAGCCTCTTTAGGACACAGGAACCTTTCATTTTATGAAAAAAAAAAAAATCTCATCCAAGAATGACAAAGACACATCTGCCTCTCACAGAATTTCTGACACCTTCAGGGCACATTCTGGCTAATGATATATAGTCATAGGGCCTTCTTTTACAGGATGATAATGAAGAGAAGGCAACTGATCCAAGGTCACCCAGCAAAGTAGAGAGAAATGCAAGGCACTAGACTAAAACCTGTGTTTGTGTGCTGCCCTGACCTACAAGAACTCCAGTCATGCAAACAGTTCCCCCAAGCCCAGGTTTAGTCTTTCACTTGTGAAACTGACAAAAGAACCTTTTTCTCTTGCATACCAGCTGGTCCCAGGAAAGAAGTGCCTCTGAGTTTGCTCTAAACACCAATGCTTGCTTTGGGCTTTGGCCTGTCTTCTCAGTTTTTGCTCTTTGGATAACATGATGCTTTAATTATTATTATCTGCTATTATGATCATGGTTTAATTGCTGATTTGGAGCTCCCTGACTCAGAGGGGGGTATTTTATAAAACTAGTATTATTTCCTTATTGTCATTTCCAATGTCACTGAGGATAATTTAAACTGCTTTCTCATTTGGGGACAGATGTGATTTCTGACCCCCTTCCTCCTGCAACAGCTGTTTGATCACATGCCACGTTCCTCTGATATAAAGATCTGCTGTTAGGACTAGTGTTGATGCAGCATCCATTGTGTGCATGCAGTGTTTGGGAGCACCCAAAGCCCTTTCATTTACTGGAGCCTAATCAGAAAGCAAACAAAATAACACTTTGAGATGCTTTGATGTTTTGCCCCCTCATTTTGCATATCTTTTTTTTAGTTATTTAATAAGGACTGGCAAAATTTAGGATAAGAAGGGTACCATGTCATACAGTTCCCACCACCAAAGTTCCGTATCCTATTCTCCATTGGAAGCTTTCCTGTTCTTGATCCCTCAGGGAGAATGAACCCAGGATCATTATGGGGTGCAGAAGGTGTAAGATCTGGCTTCTGTAATTGAGTCTCCACTGGACATGGGCATTGGCAGGTCAATCCATACTCTCAGCCCATTTCTGTCTTTCCCTAGTGGGGCAGGGCTCTGGGGAGGTGGGGATCCAGGACACATTGGTGAGATCATCTGTCTAGGGAAGTCATGTTGGCATCATGGTAGCATCTGCAACTTGTTGGCTGAATAGCATTAAGAAACAAAGCAGAACAAATTGTTTAATAATCAGGAACCTAAAGGTAAGAATATATCAGTTGAGATTGTATTCTTCATGTTAGAAGAAGCTAGGAAGTCTATTTTAGGTATATTCCAAGGGACCCATGACTACTAATTTTTGCCTGAACCCCACAGCTAATATGCAGGTGGGCTAAAAGTATTGTCTGGGAAGATGGTGTCAGAGTTGGGAATAGGACTAGAAATATATCTTTTTGATGTGTGCTGGATACAGATAAACCACCTGTAAACAATATGATTGATTGTCAGTGTCTGAAAAAATGCCTGAGTTGTTCAGGTTTCCCTCAAACTGTGAGAGAACAGAGGTCTGTAATCCAAAGAGCAGGTTTTGCCTCTAGAAGGCACTTGAGACAGATAACCTCCTGCAATGGGAATTCGATACTTATATCCTAGATTTCTTATAGAAAATCTCATCAGGGCATGTGGAATAGGTGTGCTGCTGCTTTGCCGTGTGTGACCTAGGTTCATGCCCAGCCTACCCCATCCATATTGGAGGAAGCTTCAATGCTGTGATCTCTTACACTCTCTCTCCCTCGCTATCTCAAAGGAGAAAATCTCATCCTTCTCACTGAATCTGAGTCATGGATGTCACCAGTTTACCAGCTAAGCCTGGGGGGGAGTCTCATTGGTAGGTTGGTGGGAAAAGGTCAAGGAGAAAGAGCCAGGTAGTAGCACCTTACCAATGACTTGCCACTGGAAGAGTGTGTGGAAGGTAGCACTCTGAAAGCACCATGATGAAAAAAAGGTGTGCGAAGGTCCTAGAGCAGGGACAGCCCACAACCCAAGGGGTCCTCCAGTTGAATCAGGCAACAGCTAACTATGAAATGAAGACCCCACTATAGAGAAAGCAAGAGAGTTAGTTGCAAGACACATTTGTCAATCATTATAATTGCCTGGATTGTACCAGATATCAGACTTAGGACACTAAGGCCTACTCAAACCCTCTCCTTTGGTGAGAAGAGGCTCTCTCACTGGGATCCTGGAGGCCACACCTACATTATCTGTTATGAAGCTTGAACATTATGCCATCCCTGAGGCTCTCTTCTGTCTTGACTTCTAGAGCTATACCTGCTGGTTGTCCTTCTACCTGCCCACCTGTTCTATCTACTCCATGGCTTCTGTTCTACTCATCCTTGATACCATCGTTCACCATAACTCTCTCCTCTTTGTGTTTGAATACTGCCTACTTTGGGGGAGTTCTTAGCAAATCCATCATTCTGGGTCTCACGCATAATTACTGAGGATCTTGTAGTTTCCTGGGGGTGCCAGTCTCGAGCCAATACATACATATACAGCACAACCTCTGGTTTGCCTGGCATTCCTTTTCTTTTTTTAAATTTTTTATATTTATTTATTTTCCCTTTTGTTGTCCTTGTTTTTTATTGTTGTTGTAGTTGTTATTGTTATTGATTTTGTTGTTGTTTTTTTGTTGATTTTCTGTTAGAACAGAGAGAAATGGAGAAAGGAGGGGAAGACAGGGGGAGAGAAAGACAGACACCTGCAGACCTGCTTCACTGCCTGTGAAGCGATTCCCCTGCAGGTGGGGAGCCAGTGGCTCGAACCAGGATCCTTATGCTGGTTCTTGCGCTTCGTGCCACATGTGCTTAACCCATTGGGTTACTGCCCGACTCCCGGCATTCCTTTTCTTTACCCACCCACTTCATTTGGACACATCTTGTTCACCTCTCAAGACTCAGCTGGTGCTTCCCTTCTCCAGGTCTTTGCCTCACTTACATGAACCAAGGTAGGGACCTTCTCTGTATGTACTTTTGAAATGTACTCATCACCCTACACTTGGGGGCAGAGATGTGTCCTCTTCCTCTTTGTATCTCCAATGCCTCTCATGTTATCTGTAGTACTGACTTAATTGAACACTTAAGTGTTGCTTATCTGTGTAGGCTCAGGAACCAGCAGGCCTGGGCTCAGAGTGTTAGACCGCAGTTGCACCATCCTTTTGCATCCTGGTTTTAGACCAGGCATATATTTCTGTCCCAGCACTTCTGCAGCTAAGTCCTAGTTCTTGGATGCTAGCTAACCACTAGTTCTTGGATGCTAGTAGAGCACCAAAGATATAGTTCCAAGAAACTGGCATGGGCAGTAAAGAGGGATGTCAGAAAAATAAAATGTATCTTCTGTAACTTAAACTCTGTAGAGTTTAAGTTGTCATATTTGGCAAGTATAATGGATAACCTTAGCTCAACTGTGTTTGTCCCTGGAAGCTGGCGAACCATTGGTCCATTCATCAGTTCAACCATATAACACTCATAGAGGGTTTAGAGGAAACTAGACCTAAGGCTCTGTAATAAAGATAAAGAGATGAATGAAACATAAGCACTATAGGTAAGAACTCAGGAAAGCAGGTCAACCATGGATGATTTTGCTAGGGTGGGAACACACAGAGACTATCTCAACAGACTGTGACACCAGATTGTGTGTGTGGGGGGAGATAAAGAAGCCCTTGGAAAAGCTCTCCCTTAGCATGTGGCATATTTGCTAGGTGATGTGTTCATTTTGCAGGGCTGCTGTAACTGAATGCTTTGATACAGCAGAAATGTATTTCCTCAAAGTCCTAGATCCAAGAACTGAAAAGAAACTGCACTCCCTCTGTAGACTCTAGGAAAGGACTGCTTTGTGTGTGTCTCTCTTAGCTTTAGGTAGTTTCCAGCAATCCATGTTGTCCTTGGCCTGTAGACATATCACTCCATTTTCTATCTCTGTCTGCACATGGCCTTCTTTCTTGTGCCTCCCCGGGACCTCTATATTCAAATCCCTTTATCCTTTCTCTTAGAGAGACACTAGCCATAGGATCATTCTCAGTTAATGTTACCTTATCTTAACTTGACTATATCTGTAAAAACTCTCCTTCTAAGTTACATCATATTCATAGGTGTCAGTGGTTAAACTGCAAGCATTTATTCTTTTTCTTTTTGCCTCCAGGGTTATCACTGGGGCTTGGTGCCTACACTACAAAACCACTGCTTCTGGAGGCTATTTTTTCCCTTTTGTTGCCCTTGTTGTGTATCATTGTTGTTGTTATTATTGCTGCCATTGATGTTGGATAGGACAGAGAGAAGTCGAGAGAGTAGGGGAAGACAGAGGGGAGAGAAAGATAAGATAGACACCTGCAGACCTACTTCACCACTTATGAAGTGACCCCCCCTGCAAGTGGGGGCTGGGGGCTCGATCTGGGACCCTTGTGCTTAATGCTATGTGCACTTAACCCACTACGCTATCACCCGGCCCACAGGCATTTATTTGTGGCAGGGAGTAGGTAGTTGTAGCAGCCACAGTTGGCAGGAGAGCATGTACACATGTCAGAGCCTTCTAGGCAGAGAGAAATTCCAGAAGTCAGAGAATAAGAAAGAAGTGGCTAAAGGAAGAGGCAATCCTGGCAGCTCATGATGCACTTGTTGTGTCCCCCGGGAAATTCGACTTGTTACTGTATGAGAAAGGTGGCTCAGAAGGACCACCTATGCATGGTGGAAAGGGAGGGGAGGGGAGTTTGGGTCCAGGAAGTCGAATTACACCTTTTAATGACTCAACGTATGCTGTTCCTTCTCTTGTGATTGTCTTCTTCATTCTCAATTTCTGCATGTTTGTTTTTCCCCAAGACTACTTCTGGTCTACAGAGAGTTCATGGGTAAGGTGCCTGCTTTGCCATGTATGTGACCCAGGTTTGAGCCCCAGAACCAAGTACTGTGGCACCAGAAGAAGCTATAGTATTTTGAACTAGTGCTCCCTCTTCCTCTCTCTTTCAATCTCTCTCTCTCTCTTCTTCCCTCTCTCTCTCTTCTTCCCTCTCTCTCTTCCTCCACCCTCTGTCTCTTTCATTCCCTCTCTCTCTGTCATTCTGTCTCTCTCTCCCTCCTTCCCTCCCTCCCTCCCCAGCCCTGTGTGTGTGTGTGTGTGTGTGTGTGTGTGTGTGTGTTTAGCTGATGATAATCAGCCCTGAGATATATACTAAGAGGAATACTACTCAGCAATTTTAAATGATGATATTCTGTTCTTTGGACAAACTGGATGGAACTGGAGCTGATTATGCTTAGTGAAGTAAATAAATAAGTGAAGGATACCTGCCAAATGGTTTCATTCATATGTGGAATATAGGGAATTAAAACACATGCACTTGGTATAGAAATAAATAAATAAATAAATAAATAAATAAATGTAGTCAACTCATCTCTTAAGACCATGGAAGAACTATAAGAACCATGATGGTTATCATTGAGGTGGGAGTGATGTGGAACTATACCCCTATTATTTTGTAACCTTTAAATCACTAATAAATAAATGTTAATCAGCCTCAAGCAGTGCAACTGTGCATGTTCAAGGCTCCGGTTCCAGAAAAGGTGGGGGGGGGGGCAAAGACATCTTTGTTACAAAGACACTGCCTCCTTTAAACTGTCCTTATCTCTCTCAATTAGAAGAAGCTGATGGTGTAAAAGAGCAGCTTTTGCTACCAGGATGACATGGTTAGAATGCTGGCTCTAACCATTACTGCCTATTTGACAACGGCCACCCTCCCAGCTAGTTGCTTGTGTTTATCCCTAAGAATTTGAGTCCCCCCATCAGCAAGACGGTGCAGATCCATTCTAAATTGCAGGGCTGTTTTGAGTGAATTAAATAATATACAGACAATATCAGGCACATAGATTTTCCTACAGATGTTTAGTTCTCTTCCTCCGGTTATTTTGATAGCACTTTCCTTCACCCACTCTTTCAGCACCTGTCATGGGCATTATGTTGTGTATGTCTCAATAAACAGAGTGGCCTCCAGGGCAGAGGCAGAGACACCCATAGCTCTCAAAACAGAGCCTGACACACAACACGCTGCAGCCCAATCCCCTATGTTGTGTCCACACTCAAGGAAACAAATCCACATCAAAAATGAAGAAACACCTTTTCACCTCTTCACCTCCCTTCGGGGCCTTCCCACTTTCTGGACATAGTGGTGGTGTTGGGAGGGCAAGGGGGTTATTCAAACTGTTTCCACTATTTCAAAATGAATTCCACAGCCTTCATCCGCAGGAGAACTACTTGAGCAAACCTAAATTGTGTGTTTCAGCCCAGAATTATCCCTATAGATCAGAATCTCGAATTAGTGTTTTATAGACTGATTTCTGTTAAGATAATAAAGTCCTCATCAAGAGTTTAAATAAACATGGTCTATTTGGTAAAGCAAGTCTTCTCTGGCTTTCATCAAGGACTTATAATCCAAAGACTTTTAAACTCCTACACAGCCTGCCGACTGTCTTCCCTGCATCCAGACTTGCCCTGGCCAATCTATTCTCATATGGGCAGCAGATCTAGAGACATAAATCTGATTCTCTCACACTTCTTCAGTGGACTCCCTTAGTTTTCCCCCAGTCACAGGCCCCGAGCTTGCCTGGCCTCTCACTGTCTCTCTTGGCTCAAAGACACCTACAATGGCTTTCCCAGTGTGCAGACTCTCCTAGCTGGCTCCCTTTGGGGACCTTTGCACGTGTTGCCCTAGAAACATAGAAAGCTTCCTCCCACCTCTTCCCCTTCCCTGCTCTTCACATGGCCAGCTCCCTTTGTGTCTTCCATCTAGCTATTATGTCATCTCAGCAAGGTCTTCCCACTGGATCTAGAGGAGTCACTCCAGCTCAGCACTCTGCTATTTCCTTCACTGCATTTCCACTGCTGATAAACTTTTTTTTTTTGATGGGTAAATTTTATTTATTTGTTTATTTTCATTTTAATGAAAGAGAGAAAGATACAGAGAGAGACTAAAGCACTGTTCAGCTCTGGTGTGTTCTGGTGAAGGAGGTTGAACCTGCTGATAAACTTTTAATGGGCTCAAGATAGGCAGCAGTATTGCCCATCTCCAGAAACAACTGGAAAATGACACCCTGTCTGTCATCTTCACCATTATCTCCCAACACCCAGAGAGGAAGGGGTATTTAAATAAATGAGTCAGCAAGAGGTCTGGAGCTTCAGCTTCTATCCATCCAGTTGCCACATTGCATTGTCTCTGCATGTAAAGGACCTCAGCTCCCTCCTCTCCCCTCCTGCTGCTGTTTCTCTTGACCCCATCAATGCCAAGCGTTTTACTTTGTCTGATTACCTGATCAGCAAAGCTGAATGCACTGAACTGACATTTTAAATTCATAGTCTTGATAACAGCCTTTTAACCTTCAGTATGACTCATGTGTAAACTTTAGGTTTCTGATAGGGTCTCTGTAGCACTTGCCTGTCTCCCAACACAACCTCTTCCTCCTGGGAATGTGGGCAACATTATCTGGGGGGGGGGGAGATAGTTCTAGACTCCAACCTGGGTTATAATTATATCATGTAATTCTGGCTCATTCTATAACCAGACATTGACCTTGACCAAGCTACTTAACCTCTATGAACCCCTATATTATTCTTATTTTTAAAGGTGGGGGTGGCTGTTTTATTTTATAGAAAATAAAGATGCTTGTGAGAACCAGATTGGAGAAATGTGAAATCCCCTTGCACATAATAACTATTACATATATTCTTTTATTTCTGTTCAGTCTCTGTATTCTCTCTTTTTCTCAACAGCTTGTCTGACTAGCCCTTCTGAGATTTCATTTACTCATTCATCTTTTCACTCACTCATTCATTCATTCCAACACCACTTGGGGACTTTAGCTGATCTCTAAATAGAAGATGAAAGCCAAACTCTGGTAGCTAGTTCTGAGGTCATGTCTCCCCTCGCTCACTCCAGTTTTGTTTCCCAGAACATCCTAACATCACCTGAGTGCAAATGTGGGAATCAACTTTCCTCCCAAGCATCTTAACCTCTCCTCTGGCTCTGGGTCTTGTCTCATATTATTAAATTCAAAGGAAACACATCCCCTTTCATGCCATCCAAACTGCACACCACATTTCCTTCTTCATCTCCGGACAAGCCTAGCTCTTTTTCTGGGAGCCCGTGCAGCAGTGCAGCACAGCTCACCACTTGGGTCTTCACCTGTAGTTGGCTGCCGGTTTCACAGTATACCCAGAGATGTGGAGAAAGAAGGGGGCAGCTTTGCTCTGCTTCCCCAGGAGCACCTCCCCTTTCCAACCAAGCATGGAGTCCCAGTCTGCCAGTCTGTTCCCTGATAAACACCTTGAAGAGGAGCCCATCTGTCTTCACTTTGCTGGAAGCCCTCAGAGGGGAGACCTGCCAGGGGAACCAGAACACAACCACTGAGAAAACCCACACAGCTTCTGGTACTGAGAAATCTCTGTTGTGTCTATAAGTGGATCCATGTAGGAAATTCAAGAGATTCACTGGAATCCCATGAGAACTAAACTAGTGACTGAAAATAAAAGTACACATACCCAGTAATAAATATGTAACTAAAAGATAAACCCTGCTCAAAATGGAACTAAAAGAACAAAACAAAAACAATGAATTTAATAAGAAGTGTAACAGAAAAGTAGAGATAACTAAACCCTAAATAAATTAAAATAACTACACTACTCCTAGCTGACAAATATAACATAATGATTCTATTTGCCCAAATTATTCATTAAATATATGTAATTGGAATCAATATCAGTGCAATATTTTGGAGCTATACTACCATAAAGTTCATCTGAATAGTTAAATTTGGCAAATGTCATTTGTTTACCTTTTTAATTAGTGAGTTAATGATTAACAAGATTATTAAATAACAGGAGTACCATTCCCACCACCAGAGTTTCGTGTCACATGCCCTCCATTGGAACATTCCCTATACCAAAGATATTTATGGGGAAGGTGGGAGGTCTGACTTCTGTCATTGTTTCTCTGCTGGAAATGGACGTTGGCAGGTCTTTCCATACTCCCAAACTGCTTCTGTCTTTTCCTGGTGGGGTAGGGCTCTGGAGAGGTCAGGTTCTAGGACATGTTGGTAAGGTAATCTGCCCAGGGAAATCAGGTTGGCGTCATGATAGTCTCTGCAACTTTGTGGCTGAAAGATAGTAAGATATAAAGCAAATTGTTCAATGAGCAGGAGCCTAAAGTTAGGGACAGAGCAAATGAAACTCGGGGTCTTTGTGTGGGAAGAAGCTAGAAGTCTATTTTAGGTATGTCCCATATAGCCCATGACTTTAGTAGTTTTTGCCTGAGCCTGATAGCTAGCATGCAAGTGGACTAAAAGTACTACCTGGGAAGATGGTGTCAGGGTTGAGAGTAGGACTAAAAAAACTAGATTAGGGCAGAGAGTAGCTCCCAAATAGGAGAAAAGCATATAAATGCCATTAACTGTTAACCCCATCAGTCTGACCTAGAGCCTATATATATATATATATATATATATATATATTCATATTTAGCATAGGAACCTGTGTAGCCTGAGTCCTGTCTGCCTGAGCTCACAGTCCATGGTCAGAGCTGGGAACATTCTAGGCTGCACTCATTTCAGGACCAGTCTTTCTTGAGTGGCACAACAGGTTGGTTCAGCCTCCCTTCAGAGAGTTAGGCAGTCCCTACCATTGTTGGTTTACACTGAATACAAGGTCCTGGACAGGCCCACAAGAGAGCTTATGATGACATTCTTGATGGAAGTGACCGGTGATGGTGGAAAGAGGGGTCTATTAGAGGTCCAAGGATTACCTGACTAGAGCCCCAACTAGATGTTGGGGTGGCCTGGTAAAGGCCATCATGAAAATGAGCTGGTCTATTGCCCTTATGCAGCTTTTGTAGTCCTTAATTTATCTGATGAGGTTAGACTTAAAGTGATTGAGAGAAATGAAATAGAAGTAGGACAGGAGGGTATCTAGGCCTAAGTAATAAATATTTGATTAGGCACTTTATGATGTCCTCTTTAGGTCTTTCTACTTGCTTGCTGAACTTACTGAGTCTCAGTCTACTCATACTTTGAAGTATTTATTCTCCCCTAAATTATGGATACATGTGCACATGTAGCCTATCCTTAGGCCCTGGTCTATATCTAGGGTCTGTAACTTTGTTAGGGAATGCACCATTTGAAATGGAACTAGGGAGCCCCACATGTTAGCAAAGGTCTCATCAGATTATTGGAGTTGGAGGGTTGACATCTCAGGTTTGGCCTCTCTGGCTACAGCCTGGGTGAAACATGGCATGGTAGCACTGGTTGCATTGATTTAGTTGAGTCAGCAGAGGCAGTATCTCAGGGTAGGGGATCAAGAGGAGAAGCATGAAGACATACAAAGTCACAGAGGTTCCAGGACTGGGAGAAATATGGATTTTAAAGAGAATAAGGAAGGTTCCTTGCTGTCTTAGAATTTATATGGACAATAGATAATTATAACCAAGTTATTTGAGAGTTTTGCTTACTTTGAAAATCCTATGGTTAGGATTTACTGTACCATATATAACATCACCATAATTTATGTCATTTGATGCTATTTACAAATAACTATATCTTAGATATTGACAGGACTGGTTGCTTCTGATCTATCTGGTGTAAGATTATAGGTGATTTAGTATTTTTTAATTTATTATTAGAAATCCCTTAACAGTTTAATCCCAGTATCCAAATTCAATCAGTTTACAAATCTGAAACAGTAAGTACTTACACTAAAGGAAAAATACTCTGAACTGAAATCTATGCATTTAAAGAACATGAAACATTCAATCTCTTTCCCCCTGACATACTGAATAGATAGTGATTTATAAGACTATAAGTTAATAATAAGAGTATAGAGCAACACTCTTCCCACTACCAAATATCTGATTCCCTATCCCACCCCCCAGTAGTGGGGCAGGAGAGTTTTCCCTCTAAGAATATTGAAATATGAGAATGTCAAAACCAAAGGAAGCTGAGTAGTTGTGTTATTTGTAATACAAGAAAAATCCAAACTAAGCTAAGTAGGGGAAATAGAACAGAGGACAGAGTCTAGAATCAGACCTACAGCCAAGGTGACATTTCAGACCCATGAAATATTCTAGAGTATCCATTCCACAGGTATTCACAAGTGTCATCACAAGTGCCAAACATATCCTACAGATTGTAGCACAGAGCCACAATGGTAAGACCTGCTTCCACACTCATGAAAATTATTTTGATACACACAATAACAAATGAACGAACAAATCAGATGTCACCTGTGATCAATAGTAAGGAGATGTACACATTATTTTGACAGGTAAGGTGTGGGAGAGGTGACTTTAATGTTGGGACAACAAAGTGTTCATTTGGAAAAATAATGATCCTACAAACCTCAAAAGATGAAGTTCCAGGAAAATACTGATGTTTTGATTTTTTAATTTTTTAATTTTTTTTTAGTTTATTTATAGAATAGATAATATAAAATATCGACAAAACCATAGGATAGGAAAGCTATCAAGGGAAGGGATGGGATATGAAGTTCTGGTGGTAGGAATTGTGTGGAATTGAACCCCTCTTATCCAATGATTTTGTCAGTGTTTCTTTTTTATAAATAAATAAAAAGGCAGGGGTAAAGTTCCACACAGTTCCCACTACCAGAGCTCCACAGCCCATCCCCTCCATTGGAAGCTTTCCTATATTCTTTATCTCTCTGGGAGCATGGAGCCAGGATCATTATAGGGTGCAGAAGGTCTGACTTCTGTAATTGCTTCTCCACTTAACATGGATGTTGGCAGGTCTGTTTCTGTCTTTCCCTAGTGGGGCAGGGCTCCAGAAATATGGGGTTCCAGGAAACATTGGTTAGATCATCTGCCCAGGGAAGTCAGGTTGGCATCATGGTAGTATCTGCAACTTGGTGTCTGAGAAAGCATCAAATTATAAAGAAGAACAAAGTATTTAATAATCTGGAATCTAAAGGCAGGACTATAGCAGATGAGACTGGGAGGGTCTCCATTTTGGAAAAAGAAGGTCTATTTTAGGTATATTACAAGGGGGCCTTTAATGATTCAAGAAAAAGAGGAATTTTTGCCTAATAGGACACCCAATAGTCTTAAAGGAGACAGACAATTCACATACTTGATTGTTTAAAATGAGAAATTTTGGGGCCAGGCAGTGGTGCACCAGGATAAGTGCACATAGTATGAAGCACAAGGACCAAGCATAAGGATCTCAGTTTGAGCCCCCAGCTCCCCACCTGCAGAGAGGGGTCACTTCACAAGCAGTGGAGCAGGTCTGCAGGTGTCAATCTTCTTCTCTCTCCCTTTCTGTTTTACCCACCCCTCATAATTTCTCTATGTCCTAGCCAAAAAAGAGGAAAAATGGCCACAGAAGCAGTGGATTCATAGTCAGGCACCAAGCCCCAGTGATAACCCTGGAGACAAAAAGAGAAAGAAGGAAAGGAAGGAAGGAAGGAAGGAAGGAAGGAAGGAAGGAAGGAAGGAAGGAAGGAAGGAAGGAAGGATGGGAGAAAGAAAGAAATAAAGGGAAGAAAGGAAGGGAGGGAGGGAGGCAGGAAGGGAAGGAGGGAGGAAAAGAGAAAGGAAGGAAGAAAAAGAAAGAAAAATATACCAAAATAGAAAAAATTTAAAGGGAAGACATCAGATGCTAAGAAAAAATATTAGCAACAAACAGAGCATATAAAAGAGAAGTCAAAATATTGAAAAATTAAAATTATGCCTAAAAATTTAAAAGACAGATAATTCAGTTATGTATAAACAATATGAAAGTATATGCATGAAAAAGAAGCAATTCAAAACTAGCTTTATTTATTGACACTTAAAACGCCAGTGAGATTCCACTTTGTTTTGTCAGACTGCCAAGTATTTTTACATGGGATGCATTTGCAGCATTCTAAAGTCTGATGTTGGCAAGGTGAAATTTAGAGGGAAGAGTTACCTTAATATTGTTCAATGAGATTGTAAATTGATATGATCACTGCAGTGAATAAGTTAGCAGCATTAATCCATATTGTGGATATGTATTAATACCTTCCAGGTTCTTTCTGTGAAGCAACTAAAACTTTTTTACTGATTTAATTATGACTGACAAGTCTGTTAGATAAGAGGGATACTGCTCTGTACAATTGCCACCACTAGAGTTCCACATCCCAGCCCCCCCATTGGAAGCTTTCCTGTTCTTCTTTATCCCTGTGGGAATATGGAGCCAGTAACGTTATGGAGTGCAGAAGGTGGAAGGTCTGGCTTCTGTAATTGCTTTTCCACTGGACCTGGGCGTTGGCAGGTCAATCCATACTCCCAGCCTGTTTCTGTCTTTCCCTAGTGGAGCAGAGCGCTGGGGTGGTGGGGTTCCAGGACACACTGGTGAGGTTGTCTGCCCAAGGAAATCAGGTTGACATCATGGTAGCACCTGCAGCTTGGTGGCTGAAAAGCGTTAAGGTACAAAGCATAACAAATTGTTTATAATCAGGAACCTAGATAAGAATATATCAGATGAGATTTGGAGTCTTCATGTTAGAAGAAGCTAGGAAGTCTGTTTTAGGTATATTCCAATGGGCCCATGATTTTACTAATTTTTGCCTGAGCCTGACAGGCTTTAATGATGGCTCTCTTGGTCACTACCAGGCCCACCCCATCTTCCAGGGCCCTAGTCAGGAATCCTGATTCCCACTTAAATATGATGGGCCTAGACCTCTAACAGATCCCTCTCTCCATGGTCACTGCTTATCTCTATCAGTAACAGCATCGTGGGCCTCTACAGGACCTTGCCCTCAATGTGGAACAACAATGGTAGGGACTGCCCCACTCTCTGTAGGGACTGCCCCACTTGGTCAACATACTCTGCCATTCAAGGAAAACTGGTCTTGAAATGAGTTCAGCCTAGAATGTTCCTAGCTATGACCATGGAATGCGAGCTCAGACCTATAGGGACTCAGAGGTTACACAGGCTCCTGTGCTAAATATGGGCCCCAGATCAGATCAATGGGGTTTACAGTTAATGGTATTTATATACTTTTCCCATATTTGGGAGCTACTCTCTTCCCTGATCCTGCTTTCTCATCTTATTTGCAACTGAAATATTTTTATGTAAGAGAGAGAACAGAAGAAAGACCAGACCACTGTGCTATGCAGGGAACAAAGAGGGGGCATCAAGCATCCAAGTCCTGTGCTGCAGTACTAAGTGTGTACCTGGTCCTCAACTGAAATATTATCAGAAATGTGTAATGATGCCTAAAAATGGAAGTGTTCACTGCCATCGTGGGTGAAATTTAACAATAGCTGTTTCTATAGGGAAGAAATCAAGGTATAGTATTACGTCGAGAAATAAAATTCCATAAGACTATAAAATGTGTTCTCACCTGGATTCGGTGCATTGGAGCAAAGCAAAGGACTCTGGGGTGTGGGTGTGGTGGCAGGGGGATGTTCAGGTCCTGGAACATGATGGTCCAGGAACTAGGAGGACCTAGTAGGGAAGGTTAGATCGTAATGTGGAAAACTGAAAAATGTTACACGTGTACCAACTACTGTATTTTACTATCAATTATAAACCATTAATCCTTCCAATAAAGGGGAAAACTTTAATAAAGTTGATGAAAGAGGATCAAAATTTAACAACAGCAAAAATGTGGTCTCACTTGTGATGCAAAAATGTAGGGGAAATAGGAAACATGCATTAAAAATAATTCTGCCCCCCAAAAGGAAAGAAAATGCTTGGAAAAAGATGTCTGGAAGGATATACACCAAACCCAGTATCAAGAAAAACTCTAGAGAACAGATTGTCTTATCCGGGAAAGACTTTCTAAAAACTCACTTCATCTGTACTATATTGTTTGCCTTTTTTTGCCTTCAGCACATCTTGTTTCTGTAATTCTGAAAGATATTTTTAAAAAGAGATTGTGATGAATGGATGGGATCCTGGAATAGCAAAGGGGTATCAGTGGGAAAACTGGCAAAATCCAATTGAAATATGGAGCTGAATTCATAGCAGTGGAACAGTATTGATTTGTTAGTAGCAAGTGTCTGAAGGAAATATAGGCACTAACAATGGGAGAAATAGGCAGGAGTCTTTGCATCTTTTATGTATGTCTAAAATTATTCCAGATTTTAAAAAATTGATTAGATGAGAGAGTCATACAAGTCCATGGCAGCTTTGACAAAGCTTTCTGTCCTTAGAATGCAGATTCCTACTGAGCCCCCTGTCTGTAAGAGGTCTTCTGTAGCCTGCAGGTACCCCACATAAGGAGGTCCTTGTTTACCTCCTGGAACTAGCATCTGCATGTAACTAATATTCCAATCTCCCAGATACAGGTTCAAACCCCTGACCCCACTCCAACTGGATCAGCTTCTCAGACACCTCAAAGTAACCTTTTAGCAAACTTCTTTTTGTTTTATAAGAATGCTTTTAAGCAGGAGGCTGGATGTGGTGCACTCAGTAGACCTCTCATGATACCATGCACAAGGACCCAGGTTCAAGCCCCCACATGCAGGGTGGATGCTTTACAAGCAAAACTGAGGGGAAAGTACAACAGTTTCTCGTATAACCCTTGCCCCCACACATTCGTAACACTACCCTACTATCACCAACCCCCACCAGAGTAGAACATGTTTTAGAATCCATGAGTTTACATGGGCACATTAGCTCCACCTAAAGTCCATAGTTTCATTAGAGCTCACTCTTAAGGTTGTGCATCCTGTAAATTTAGACAAATGTGTAATAAAGTACACCCACTATTATGGTATCATTAGAGCACTTTCATGAGCCTAAGAATTCGGAGTCCTCTACCTGTTCATCCCTCCCTCACACCCACACAGCCACTGGCAGTCACTAATCTCTTTACTCTCTTCATAGTTTTGCCTTTCCCAGGATGTCATGTAGTTGGAATCATGTGGAATGTAGCCTTTTAAAATTAGCTTTATTCTTTGGTGATATGCATTCAGTAATCCTCCATGTCTTTTTATTCTTTTCTGGTGCTGAATAATTTTCCATTTGGGTATACTATGGTTTATCTATCCACTCACTGAAAGGCATCTTATTTGCTTCCAACTCTTGGAAATTATGAATAAAGGTGCTATGAACATCTGCCTGTAGATTTTTGTGTGGAAATAGCTTTCCATTTCTTTGGGTAAATACCAGGGTGCTTAATTGACGGATCATATGGTAAGAGTATCTTTCGTTTGCTGAGAAACCACCAACTGTCTCCCAAAGTGTCTATCCATTTTGCGTTCTCAGTTCACCAGCAGTCAATGTTTCTGTTGCCCCACCTACTCAACAGCATTGATATTGTCAGCATTCTGGATTTGGCCTTTCTAGATTCATGTTGGTATCTCATTGCTGTTTTCATTTGCATTTCCCTGATGACATATGATGTGGAAGATCTTTCCATATGCTTAGCTATCATTTGCGTATCTTCTTTGGTGAAATGTCAGATTGGTTTTCTTGTTGATATTATCTTTATTGTTATTCGTTTTGTTGAACTGAGTCCTTGTGAATATGCCATTTCACTGTTTCTCAGTTAGCTTTTTTGCATTAAGTTGGAGAGACAGAGAGGAGACAATACAGCACCAGAGTTTTTCCTCCTGTGGTTCTGGGGCTCACCACCTGGGCTGTGCACATAGCAAAAGATGTGTACTACCCAGTGAGCTATCCTCTGATCTTTTATGGTTTAAATTTATGTCATCACCAGAGCTTTACTGCTCTAAGCCAACCTTTACAGTCAAAAAGAGAAGCAGGAAGATAAAGGGAGAGTGAGGAAAAGATGCCACAATACCAGAACTTCCTCCAGTGCATGCAGTGGGAGCTGGGCTTGAACACAGACCATGTGCTACTGTTGATACATTTTTTAAAATTCTTTCGACATTCTGGATGAGTTCTTTGTCCATTGTGTCTTTTGCAAATATCTTTTCCTATCATGTGGCCTGCCTGCTCATTCTCATCACTGTCTGTTTCAGAGCAGAAATGTTTAATTTTAACAAAGTTCAGCTTTCCAGAGTATTTTGGGACCATATCTTTGAAATTATATCTAATAGGTTTGCCATACTCAAAGTCATCTAGATTTTTCTCTTCTCCTATGTTTTTTTTTAGGAGTTTTACCTTATATTTATACTTAGGTCTGTGACTTATGTTGAGTTAGTTTTGTGACTGATGTAAAATAAGTTAAATCAAAAATGTACATATGTAGATATCCAATTCCTGAATCATATGTTGAAAAAGCTTGTCTTTGCTGCACAGTGTTGCTGTTGCTTCCATGTCAAAAAGCTATATGTATGCATGTCTATTTCTGGGGTCTCTATTCTTTTCCAATAATCAATTTATCATATTATTTCACTGATAACTACACTGTTGTGATTATTGTAACTTGAGAATAAGTCTGGACACCCTGTTTAAAAACACTTTGTTGTTTTTAAATGCTGTTGTTAGTTGTCCTGGGTCTTTTGACTTTCTATTTTTAAACTTGAGGATCAGTCTATTGATATCTTGCTAGAACTTTAATTAAGTACTTTTTTTTTTGCCTCTATCTTTTATTTATCCCATGCCCTTCCTTCTCAGCTTGCTCCCTTTCTTCCTTCCTTTCTCCCTTCCTAACTTTTCTCTTTCCTTCCCGCTGACTGATAATCTAGAATGATACAGATATAGGCATGAGGTCTGGGGGCTGTTGTGTAAGGCTGAGAGGATGGGAAGCCCATGAAGATAAACAAAATGAACAAAATCTATACTTCTCTCACCCTCTCTCCATTGCTAAAGACCCCAGTGAAGATGAAGATGGGGAAGACCTCTGGAGGATGTTGTTGGACCTTGCCTTCTCTGCCTTCCTGCAAGTCTTTCTTAGGTTACAGCTTTTCCCTGACTGGAAGTCCCTGGAAACAAGTGGTGTCGCTGAGCACATTGTGACTACCTGCCTCTTCTCTCCATCCAGGCTCCACTTCCTGGTGTTTGACACAGAAGAGGTTCATGATGTGCTTCGCATCTGGGATGGGCCAGTGGAGAGTGGGGTCCTGCTGAAGGAGCTCAGTGGCCCAACACTGCCCAAGGACCTGCACAGCACCTTCAACTCTGTCGTTCTCCAGTTCAGCACTGACTTCTTCACCAGCAAGCAAGGCTTTGCCATTCAGTTCTCAGGTCTGTACTCACCTTCTGCCAATCCCTTCTCCATTTATCCTACCACACAACACCCAACTTCTCCACCTTCCTCAGGTCCCTCTTTTCCTCTGCCTCTCCACTCATGTAAAGGACATTTATTAGGTATCTGCTGTTTGTCTGGTGCACAGTTATCACTTGTTCAAATATCTGTGATGAGTCTATTCTGGTGGTGAGGACAAACAGGTTAATAGACATTTTATAAACAGAGAGATAGGTTTCTGGAGGGAGAAATAACAGCTCTACTGGGCACCTTGGAGAATCAAGGAGACCTTCCAGAAAATACAATGCTCTAACTCATACCTAAGGGTGGATAGGAGTTATAGAAGAAAAAAGCAGATTTCATGGACGCAGTGGTTGGACATTGAAGTATTTGCAGACCCCTATTAGACGAAAAAGAAAGAAAGGGACATCTAAGTGTAAACATCCTGTGTGTGCAGAGCCAGGAGAATGGATTCCCCAAGTGGAAGGTTATCCTTGATGACTGGAACACAGGGGTGTGGAGGATTGAGGGAGCTACAAGTTGATAGTGGTTTGGGGGCACAGTTATGGAGGAGCTGATGTGACAGGCTGCGTGCTCTGGTTCTTAGCTCAGCACAGGTCTCAGTAAGGACTGGAAGCCAAACATAAGTAATCGAAATCCAGTTAATTATGTGCTGCAGTGGCCAATTATGGAGGAGCGTGACAAAGAGCTACCAAAAATGGGCAATGCTCAAACATCCAACTTGCAGTATTAGATAATTTATATGATTGGTCCTGCCTCTCCCCGTGATGCATCATCTCATCGCATCTGAAGTGCCTCTTTCATCACTCATCTCTCTGCACAAGTGACTCTGCCTCCGTTTATGCTCATGTTTATTATACAGCAGCTGTCTTCATTACCATCTCCTTACTCCACTATGTGTGTGTGGGAGGAGGGGTTTCCATGGTGATCCCAAAGCAAGTCAGTGTGACACCTGTGCTCTGGCTTTGTCTCCACACTCTCACCCTGTCAGTGTATCAGCTAAAGGTGTTGGGTATATCTCTGGCACCAGTGAGGCTGTAATGGCATTACAAATCCTATAGCTAGCTCCCTGCATCCATATTCTTGTGAAGATAAGCATTGAGCAGTGTGGAAGATGAGGGTCTCCAATCTCCTGTTTCTTTATACTCATTTACTTGTTTATTTAACACTTGTGAGGCTTCCAGCCTAGTCAGGAGAAGCCCCTTGCTGGGCTCATTGGGAGTCTTCTTATTGGAAAGCCCAGCATCCATTTATCCACTGAGAGAGTCCCTGGGGACCACTGAGCAGTGCTGAACTCAGCTAAGATTAGGGTGTCCCTCCAGGAGCAACAAGGGAACCGTTTTCAATACGCATATACCAACATCTGATCTCAGAGTTAGTTGCATAAAATATTCATTGATATTGGAGGGAAAAAGAAGTTTGCATAATCAAGCAACTCTGGAAAGATGCTCAAACTGACACAAACCTAAATAAGTTTCCTGTAATTGAGAGCCTTTGAGAACTTTTGGTGTGCTACTGTAAATAAATGCAGAAGGGGTCTAGTGGGTCACAATTGCCAAACATTTCTGACCATGAGTAACTTCTTATTAGACCATCTCAAGAGACCAGTGCTTCATGGAATAAAGTTTGGAGGCTGCTGGGATAAGCAGTAAAAGAATCTCCTAGAAGTAAGGGGCTAGAATGCTAAAGATACAGCTCAGTCAACTTCTAAGGAGAGGGGGATCATGAATAATTAAACCAGACATGTATTTTATCTGACCATGCCAAGTTGACGGGTATGGCTAAGAAAGAAAAAAAAAAAGGTTTAGAATTGTACTGACAGACTCCCCAATGCATTTGAATTATCTGACCTCCAGTGTGTCCTCAGCATCACCTGTGGAAGAGAGTTGCTGGGCACTCTCATGAGCCATGCCTTCTCCCAGCAGCCTCAGCTGCTTCCTCATGTATCACCCAGCCTGTGGAAGTACCATTCACCCTTCAAGGTTCGTCTCAGATGCCATTGCTTCCTAATCTTCCCATTTAGAATAAATTACTGTAGCCTGTAGTACCCAGCAACTAACGTCCATATCTTTAGCATATTGTCCATTCTATACACTATGCTTTGTCTTGGACCTTGAGAGCTTGTTTGGAGGTTCTAGCAGGGGAGCGCAGCTACTCCTATACCCTCGACCGAAGACCGGTCCGTCTCTATTCGGGGAAGGCCGTCCTCTTCGACGGAGCACGCAGCTTCGGGAGGGACGCACATGGAGTGGTGAGGCAGGAGGCGGACACCCGCCTAGCCAGCCAGATCAGCTGAATCAACCCTGGTGATCAATGGGGTGACTGATGTCGCAGCCAGATCCTCCTCACATCCTATGCCTTGTCTTGGAGTTGGTCACTCACTTGCCTGTCCAGAGAACTCTTAAAGAGCCAGGGCCCCACAGTGACCACTGGACTCCTTCATAACAGTGCATAGCAACAGTTCACCCACTGCTTGCTTACTGAACAAATGGACTCATGAAGACATGAACAAATGAATGAATGGCTTTCTCTGACATCAAGGTTTCTTTGGGCCATGTTGCCCTGGTCCTTATTTGGACCTATGGAGAAGGGTGTGGGCAAAACCACTTACCTTGGCTCCAGGAAGGCAGAGACAGCTTGGTCCAGTGTTCCGGACATGACCGAGGCTCAGGAAAGGTCACCTTCCCTGTTGCTGCCATCAGTTAGCAAATACCAGGACTACTCTAGGGAAGAGAAAATGGCTCACCCCATGTTAACTTTATAGTGTGTGTTTGACAGGGGATTGTATGGAAATGCCAGAGACGATTAGTGCAGGCTTGGCTTTATTAAGTAAACATGACTGTGTAACATCTAACATCCTGTCTGTACCACATGAATCCAGCCTTTTTTCGGAGCTTTTCCAAACAGCTCAAAGTCAGGAGCATTAAAGAGAGAAAGTGAAAATAAAAATAGGTGAAGGGTAGCAGCAC
Organism: Erinaceus europaeus; assembly: GCF_950295315.1. NCBI lineage: Eukaryota > Metazoa > Chordata > Mammalia > Eulipotyphla > Erinaceidae > Erinaceus > Erinaceus europaeus. The sequence continues at coordinate 50,208,598 of NC_080174.1, read as the reverse complement.
TGGAGGAGAGGGAAGCATAATCACGGTCTTCTGTGGAGTGGGCCCTGTGCTAAGCTCTGTCCTCTTCCATTTTCCATTCAGACCTTAAGGTACTCACACTATTATTAATCCATGTTGCAGATGGAGACCCTGAGACCCACAGAGATTTCCCATACATACAAGGTCATCTAGTTAATAAATAAAAGGCAAAGCCTGCATCTAAACACCTGTGTCTGATTCCCAAACCTATGCTCTTAATCATTGCAGTCTACAGCCTCCCATATCAGTAATCATCCTGAGTATGGCCAGAAAAGTGAACTATTCCTGAGTATGGCCAGAACAGTAAACTATTTTTCTTCTAGAGAGTCATTTACATGTGTACAGTGCATGATAAAGCTAGAGATGAAAGCGAAGTCTTTTTCTTTAATTGAGAAAGAAGAAGATAGATTCTTATTTGACTCTATAAATAAATTCAGTACATGTCAGATGGTGATGATTTGTTCATTTGTGTATTCATTCAGCAAATATTTATTGAGCACTATTGTGTGCTGGGTACTGTTCTAGGCCCTGGGGATACAGCTGGAAGCAAAACAGCCAAGGTCTCTATTCCCATAAAGATGCACAAGTGCTATACAATAAACTGGTAAACAAATAAATTAGCAAGATTATTATAAATTACCCTGTGAGAAGAACAAAACAGGATAATGTGACAAAATTGATGGAAGGAGTTAAGGGATAAGTCCGGAAGAATATGATTAAAGAGGTCTGCCCAAGGAGGTGATATTGACGTTGAAAACTGAATAGCAGAATGGAGGGGCTATTCTGAATAGCTTCCTATTCAGAATAGGAAGCTCTGTGGCAAGATCATTCCCAACAGGTAGACCAGTAGTGCAAAGGCCCTGGGGGTAAACAGTGAGCTAGAGGAGTGCTGAAGTTGCTGCGTTGGGAGACATTATAAATGTGACTGGAGCATTGTAATAGCAAATCTCTGATTATGTGGACAGTTAAAGCTGAATAAAGGAAAGGGTAGTTTTCAGGGGAGAAAAAGTAAATATTTCAGGCTTTGTGGGTCATGTGACCTCTGTTATAACAACTCAACTCTTGGATGTGAGGGCTATCTGGCTGTGACATCTGTCAACCCATTAATCGCCAGAGTTGATTCAGCTGACCTGGCTGAGTAGGCAGATGTCCCCTTCCTCCCTCACCATTCCATGTGTGTCCCTCCCGAAGCTGCGCACTCCGTCGAAGAGGACGGCCTTCCCCAAATAGAGACGGCCCAGTCTTTGGTCAAGGGTATACGAGTAGTTGTGTTCCCCTGCTAGAACCTCCAAACAAGCTCTCAACTCTTCACAGCACAGAAATTGCTATAGGCAGTATGTAAACAAATAATCATGCCTGTGTTCCAATGAAACTTTATAAAATCAGGCTTGGGACCAATTTAGACATAGGTTCTAGTTGTATACTCTTAGATGTTATTGAGTAGACAGTACTAAATGCTCCAAATCTTATACTTATGCACACAATTAAGTTTTATTAGGCTGATGTTTCTCACTCTTTCCCACTGAAGCCTACTTAATATCACCTGAGTGTTCTAGAGGGTAGGAAGTATAGGCTCTCTTTGAAGGTTTATGTTTATACTTAAGAACTAGCATGAATTTTACATTCTACCATGCAGTGAATACTGTTGATCCTGTCGCTTTCAGAACCTCTTGTCCCTAAGGCCTGCCAATCAATCACACACAGTCTTTAAATTTAGAGGAGGGGCCGGGCGAAGAAGCGCAAAGACACCGGTGTAAGGATCCCAGTTCGAACCCCCTGACTCCCTACCTGTAGAGGGCGGGGGGGGGGGGGTCACTTCGCAGGCAGTGAAGCAGGTCTGCAGGTGTCTATCTTTCCTCCTCTCTGTCTTCCCCTCCTCTCTTGATTTCTCTCTGTCATATCCACAAGAAAAAAAAAATAAATTTAGAGGATTCTTGAGATAGCTGGGGTTTAGGGTGGGATGTTGGCAAGATCTCAGAAATTTTTTCTAGACTTTCCCTTATGCCATTTCCTCTAGTGTGTCATCTTCTCATGCTGCATTTCTTCATTCACTTACTCATTCTTTTGTCTACCGATTGCTTCATCTACCCATCCATCTGGCAATCAACGCTAGAAACACACACTCTATTTAGTGCTAGGTTAAGTCCTAAACTACAAACATCTCCCAAATCCTGAGATTAAAAATACTTTTATATCCAAAAGACTTTCAAGCCTGAGACTCTGAGGTCCTAGGTTCAATCCCCAAGCACCATCATAACCCAGAATTGAGATGTGTTGTTAAAGTTCAGAGGCACCAGCAGGCCAGGCTAGCTTCACGGCGGTGAACAGAGACAGAGACTCGGGGACACACGGCTGGGCTGAGAAGCTGCAGTTTAATCTTTATTCACGAACGGGCAAATCACCACCCCATGTGCTTTTCCATCATTCTCCCTCCGCCGCTGCTGCTGGGACTCTGGATGTCCTTAGCATATGGGGCAGGGAGAAAGAGGGGTGCAAAACTAGCAAGGGCCAAACCAATTCTCTCAGAGTTGGGGGAAAGGGGAACAAACCAATAAGAAACATAGCAACAATTCCCCCTTCTGTTTTTAACTAAATGACCACAGTATCAGGGGTGTGGGGTGAACAGAAACCTATATCATACAGGCATTTTCAAAAAAGAAACTGGCACAAACATGGAGAAACATGTAAGCTGTGCTGCCAAGGGAAGGCCTGAGGGGGCCATTTTTTGCCTCTGTGGGCAAAACTTTAGCAGCTTAAAAAAAAAACATTTCCTGCCTCTGGGGGGCGTACTTGCCTTGACGGGCATTTTCTAGCATGGGGGGAGGGTGAGGCCTAGAGTCCCAAGGCATGGCTGTAGTCAGTGTTTGAGAAACCCAGCAGCATAAAGAGAAGCCGCTAGTTTTGTGTAAAGTGTCCGAGGTGTACCAGTGAGTCCGATAGAAGTCCAAAGCAGATGTCCACCGAAGAATTGCCAAGGGGTGAATTGTTGTACGTCTGTCTCGATGGGGAATGTCAGCCATCGGAATTCTGCTTTTCTGTAGAGAACTTGACAGCTGCAATTCACTTACTTATGAAATAAAACTTGTAGCAGGTTAGAAGTTTACTACAATTGATAACTCTGTCATAATTGGAAGTCCCTTCCAGCACAATTCCAAGGCTATTTAAAGTTCAAACAATAAAATGTGGAAAGGCAAACATGAACCATAGAAACAAAAAGGCCTCAGGCATGAGAATTATTAGCATAACCATAGTGCAATCTAACATTTCTAATTGAGAAGGAATTTGAGACTTTTACATATCAACAACGTCTTTTTAACCTTTTGTCACACCCATTCAAGATGGAGACACACCCTAGGTGTGCGCAGGTTTTTTTTTAGACCAATTTAGTTAAAATATATTGATATTTAACTAATTTTTACCTCAGACTTTAAATGTAAGTTAATTTTATCTTTATGAGAATTACGTTGAAAACCTTTTTCATTTAACTTTGCCTGGTAAGAATTTAGCCTTAAAGTTACATTTTTAACCTTAAAGGTACTGTTACCAAACTTTAAACACACCCATACACATGGTCTTCAATATACAAGGAGAGAAACTTTTGTTACGAAGACATGTCATTTTAAACACGAATTTAGATCTGTACTGTCTTAGCCATTCGGGGAGTGCATTGTTCAGCGGTGGCCTCTTGGGTAGCCTCATTTCTAGGGATTTCAGGTTGCCATCTCTGCACGAATCTCTGCGTATTCTAGCTCGTCTGCCTTCAGACCCGAGCTGGAGATCTCGGCCAGGGGGCCCAGTTTCGGTAGGGAGCCCGCGGTCTCCGCGGTCTCCGGGTAGTCCGGGATCTGTCCAGACTTCATAGCACGAGGGCGGGTGGGCCAGCCGTGCAGAAGGTGCGGGCCGAGGTGCCCCGGGGTGGCGGCCATGATAGGCCACCACGGCCTGCCCCATGGCCCTGCCATGTCTGCTGCCCTGCTCCCAGCAGCCGAGCAGCGTGGAGGGAGCCCACGCCCAATGCCCCGCGCCACGCGGCGGAAAGCCGGCTCCTGCGGACTGGCATTGGGCTCCTGCGGGCTGGCGTTGGGCGGAAACCACAGAGTGGTCCAGAGATAAATGTTCCAGAAACAGCGAAACAGTCTCGTGAAGAAAGGGCAGAGGCCTTTGGAGATCTCTTCACAATCAGAAGAGAAGGCCATAGTGCATAGGTAGCCAAATTGTCTTCACTTATCTGAGAGATGCGCAGGTCAGGTCCACGTGGGCGCCATTTGTTGTTAAAGTTCGAGGGCTCCAGCAGGCCAGGCTAGTGTCGCAGCAGTAGACAGAGACAGAGACTCGGGGACACACGGCTGGGCTGAGAAGCTGCAGTTTAATCTTTATTCACGAACGGGCAAATCACCACCCCATGTGCTTTTCCATCATTCTCCTTCCGCCGCTGCTGCTGGGACTCTGGACATCCTTAGCATACGGGGCGGGGAGAAAGAGGAGCGCAAAACTAGCAAGGGCCAAACCAATTCTCTCAGAGTTGGGGGAAAGGGGAACAAACCAATATGAAACATAGCAACAGAGATGTGCTCTGATAAAAAAAAATCAATCCATCCCAGTTACTTGTATTTGTTTTGAACTCTGCTATTCCACTTGCTGCAAGCATCTATTTCCCTTTGATTTCAGTCTGATGAGTTGTTGGGGCTTTTTTTTTTTTTTTTTTGCCATATGAAAGGAAATAAATAAAACCTTCACCCAGCTTCAGTAACTCCTGCAACTTCACAATCGCTACTCTGGGACCAAACTCCTTGGAAACTGTTCAGACTGAAAACACGGAGTTTATACTTAACTATCTTGTCAACCTCTCATTCTGAACATGTTAGTTACATTGTATGGGTTGTCAGGTTTGTCTGTGTGTCACAGATTGTATTGTTAAATCACATTGGAAGTCCTGAAGCTGGTGGTGGAGTTGGTGAAGGAACCGATGATGGCAGTGATGGTCGTGAGGGTCAATTCGGATATGGGAGCACTGCTGCTGGAGCTCATGGGTGGGAAATGAGGTGGGTCACAGCACTGGTGATGGAAGTGGTAATGTTAGTGAAGGTGATGAGCTGGGAGGAGCCTCACTGTCTAGGCAACCTCACTTTCTCTCCTGTTTTCAGTGTCCACAGCAACATCCTGCAACGACCCTGGGGTCCCACAGAATGGGAGCCGTAGTGGTGACAGTTGGGAAGCTGGTGACTCCACAGTGTTCCAGTGTGACCCCGGCTACACACTGCAGGGAAGTGGAGAGATCAACTGTGTGAAGATTGAGAACAGATTCTTCTGGCAGCCCAGCCCACCAACGTGCATCGGTACCAAGCTGCTGTGGGGTTAACCTTGTTGGCCCTACCACGTGTGTGCTCCAGAGCCACACTCCCAAACACATAAATGGCAAATACATGTTGAGGCTGACCAGGAGAGTCCGAGCAATGAATGTTGTAGAGAGCCCAGCTTCCCCTACTTTGCACACATGTGTGCACACAGAGAGACTCGCGTTGCACATACTTCACACACAACACACCCCAAGTTCTCCATGCAGCAAAACACTCCCTAAGATTTCTTTCTTCTATTACTATTGCCACCAGGGTTATTACCGAGGCTCAACGCCTGCAGGATGAATCCACTGTTCCCTGCAGCCGTTTTTTTTCCTTTTATTATTTTTTTGCTATTTTATTCGACAGGATAGAGAGAAATTGAGAATGAAGGGGGGAAATAGGGAGAATGAGAGATGCTTACAGACCTATTCCACTATTCTCAGCTCAGTTCTCAGGTCCATGGTGCAATGTATGTAGCAAGGAGTCTAAAACATTGACGTTGAAAGATCTGGATTAGGTTTCAGGATTTACCAGTTCAGCAACCTTGGGAACATTGCTTCATCTCCCTGGGCTTCAGTTTCCTTGTCTAAAAAGTGAGAGTGGATATACTTCCTTTGTGGGATGAGACCACACCTAGTCCTGATGTCAAGAAAGACTAGTTTCTCTTCCTCCTTCCTTCTTACCCCTGTCCTTTCTTTCTCCCCTTCCTTGTTTTCCTCTGTTAGGTTTTTAGACTGCTTTTCCCTTCCTAAACCAGAATTCTGCCTATTCCAGGAAATTCCGATGCATTCTGGGAGGGAATTAGATGACCCCTGGGACCCCTTCCAGAGTCAACATTATCTAAGACTGTGATTCCTTAGGCTGCCCTTACAGGAAGGCAAGTCCTGAGGCATAGCTGTCGCAGGTAGAAAGGAGCATGCACTGTGTTAAGCTAATGAACGCAGTAAATATGCAGCCAGCAGGGCAAAGAGGTTAATTCAGTTTTCATTCCCCATTCTGTCTCACTCAGCTTGGGGAAATCCTCCTCGGGCAACAAACTGAATGTCTTTACCTCTTCTCTAAGGCAGTCTGGCAACCCCAATGACAAGCCCCTAATTTCTAGCTCCTTTGGCAGACTGCCATGACTGGTCTGGCAGGCCCAGATGCCCCTTTATTACAGGGAGGAAGCAAAGGAAGAAAACAAGTATTTATTGAGGATCATCCCATGATGAGCACTAGGCTGGACATTGCAGCCACACTACTGCAGAGGAAACCACCATGTGCATTTAGAGTTCAGTTTCATGGTCTGAGTCTAACTTCACCACAAGAAGCTGTGTGATCTAAGACAAGTGACCGAATCTCCCTGTGTCTCTCTCTCCTCCCCTATAAAAGAGGTGAAACAGTAGTACCTACTTCCTCAGTTGTTTTGATGATTAAATAAGATGCTTCTGTGAGGCACTTAAAACCACACCTGGTTCAAAGTGAACACGGATGTTAGAAGCCGCTATCGTTACTTATTTATTTTTCTTAATTGTTGTTCAGATGAGGAAATAAAGGCTCAGAGATTGGGCTAGCTTGACCAAGCTCACACAGCTAGGAAGAGACATAGTCAGAATTTAAATCTAGCATTTGAACACAGGACTAGTTTAAAATCAGTGATCTAGTTTACACAAGTCTGACCCCAGAGTAGAGTCTACCTACATCTTGGCCATCTGTAATGAACAACAGTCTGTCCCATTTGCACCTGGGCTAGTCTGTAAGGCCAAGCCTGTTTCTAGCACACAGCAGGGAATGGATGGAGCACGGAGCATGGAGACAAGTGCCCTGGACACAGTAAGACCTGGCTCCTCGCTCCTCAGTCCAGTGCCTGCTGAGTACCCAGTGAAAAGATGGGGCCATGCTGGCATGTTGCCAAGACCTCAACTGGTCTCCTGTGGCCTGATTGTCCTGCTGGCTAGTATTTGGACCAAGATGGTGACAAAAGGACTCCATTCTTTGTGACTCTCAACCAGCTAGAGTAGCAGAAGCTTTTCTGTGTCTTTTTCTGTGTCTGAAGCATCTTAACAATCCAGCCAGACCCTGAGGCACAGCTGGCAGAAGGCAGTGAGTGAGGCCCACGCCAGGGTCCTGAGTGGAAAGTAGATACCAAAATATCTAATGCCAGGGAGCTGTGCCAGGGCAACGGCCTGGAACACAAACCAGTTAGGGCACATCAGGGGTTGATGGGAGAACAGGAATCAGTGTTTTCAGGTTCAGCCAATCTATGGCAAACTATAAGGAAGATATCTTCAAACTGGAAAAGGAAGGATGAGTCTGATAGCTCCAGCCTGAGTGAGAACATCATCCCCTGGGTCTGGGGGATCCCCCAGGGAACCAGGACTGCTGACTGGACACAGGTTTTCTGTCCTCACAGACTATGTTACCAGGTCCACAGTGTGGCCTTTGCTAACGGGAGGACTCTTTTCTTTTTTCCCCCACTTTACTGGGAGGTTAATGGTTTTCCTTCCTTCCTTCCTTCCTTCTTTCCTTCCTTCCTCTCTCTCTCTTTCTCTCTCTCTCTCTTTCTTTCTTTTTACCAAAGCACTGATCAGCACTGATTTATGGTGGTGCAGGGGACTGAGCCTGGGACTTTGGAGCCTTAGGCTAGAGAGTCACTTTGCATAACCATTATGCTATCTACCTCCACCCAGTGGTTGACACAGGTTGTTGACACAGGTTTTATCTTGATCCTCCTCTGGTCTGCCCCACTTACCACCCACCATCTTCTCTACAAGGTTTAGTAGAGAAGAAACCAGTGAGGCTCAGAGCAGACCTGACCCAGGAACTATGTGTGGCTACTCATAGAAGTCACCTGACACCAGGACTTCTGCTGGTCTAGGGGGAACACTTCTCTCTGCCCCTCCCAGTCCCTCCCTGTTGGAGAAGTCTAGTGGAATGAGGAAGTGGTAGAATCTGGCAATGTACATTTGAGTCTTAGGGTGACTCTGGGGGAAGTTAACAGTCCTCCTCTGGGCCTCAGAGGTTTTTCCCATTCTACACTGGGACCCAAGATGCTGCTCTGAGATATCAGTGAGAGAGGCTTCTACAAAACCACACATTATACCTGACATTTCCATAGGTGCCCACTTGAGTATTTGTGGTTCGCCAGACGGTAATTGGATTGTATTTTCCAGTGTAACAAAACATACTCATACACTCTGACCACTCAGACTTTATAGTCAGCGAAACTGAAACTCAACCCTGCTAGGGGTTGATCCTGCAATCTAAGCCTCACTGAGTAAAAGCTACAGTGTGAGGCACTAAAGCTGAGCTCTTGTCATAAGCGATTGCTTTTCATGGGGCCATTTATACCCTTTGTCTCCATGAACTGCCCAGGGCTTTCTGGTCTCTCCCTGAAAAGCTCTCTTGGCTCCCCTGCCAACCTCCAGTGGTCCTTGCAGTTTTCAGACCCAGCCAGATATACTCTCCCTCAGCCATGTTTTCCCTTTTATGACCCCTGCATTCCCAATCTCCAGGCTCCCAGCCCTCCTGCTGTGAAACAATAATACAGCCTTTGAGCAGCAGATTCCCATTCAGGGAAGTGCCAGGGAGGGCACTAGGTGAGCAGTTGGCTTACCATCTACCACCACTCCCCTCCCTGTGTGCTCAAAAGGCTGCCTTCTCAGGGGAGGGAGATCACCTTGGACTAATTGGGGATTTGTAATCTCTCCATACAAGAAAGCCATACATGCTTTCTTGGACAAGGCCTTTTGGAAAACTGGAAGGTGTCTACAACCCCCAAGAGATGCCAGGAGCACTGGCAGTGGAGGAGGCCAGACACTCTTGGCAGGTGAACGTGATTATGTTTTCCACGCCTCCTGACATCAAGGGCACTGGAACAGCAGCTGATGAATGCACACAGAGCTTCAGCAACAGCTGATGAATGCACACTGTGAGACAGTGAATGGACCAATGTCCCTATGGTGTTTACATTACATGAGGTGTCAAAGCATTAACAGCCAGCTCTGGAATCTTGACAACCACTCCATGAAAGGAAATACCATATCTTTCTTCTAATAGAAGTTCAGAGAGGTTAGCTAAGTCCCCTAAAATCACACAGTAAGGAAGTGGCAATCAGGTTTCAGTTTTTGATTTTGGACCCTGAGCCTTGCATATGTGTGATTTCACCAATCCTGGGTCAACTTTTTCAGTTAGAGATGAAGGAAAATACAGAGAGAGGAGGAGACACAATGACCCTGCTTTCCTTCCTCCCTTTCTCTTTTTCACCAACAGGACTATCGCTGAAACTTAGGGTTTGGTGCCTGCACAGCCATTTTTTCTTTATTTTTGATAGGGGGTGAGAGACAGGAATGGAGAGAAGAAAGGAGAGAGAGAGAGAGAGAGAGAGTAAAAGAGAGACACCTGTAGCACTTCTCTACCACGCATGAAGCTTTCCCCACTATAGGTCAGGATTGGGGACTTGAATCTGGGTCCTTGCTTATGGTAGCATGTGCACTATGCCAGATGAACCCCCAGCTGGCCCTCTGCCTGTGGTACTTCCATCTGGTGCCAGGGTTAGAATGTGGGCCACACAGCTAACAAATGTATATGCCTGTCTATTGAGCTACCTCTCTGATCCTCTTTTTGTTTGTCTGTTTTTATAATTTCTAGAGGTGAAACACAAAAGAGAAAATTAGCCATTTTTAAACGAACCTTTCAGAGACCTTAATAAATGTACATCACTGTGTCCCTGCCACCTCTGTGTAGTCTCCAAACATTCCCATGCCCACTGCACTCCTCTGCTCCTCACTCCTGGTGTTAGCTTAGGGCTCACCCAGCTCAGCACTCATGTTACCATGCACAAAGACTTGGGCTGAAGCCCCTTGGTCTCCACCTGCAGAGGGGAGGTTTCATGAGCTGCAGGGCAATGATGCACGTGTCTCTCTTTTCTGTCTCTTCCTCTGTATCTCTCTCTGTCTGTCCACCTCTATCAAAAAGAAAGTAAAAGAAGGTGGGGAAATGGATTTTAAGAACAGTAGAACCGGGAGACGGGCGGTGGCGCAGCGGGTTAAGCACACGTGGCGCAAAGGACCTGCGTAAGGATCCCAGTTCGAGCCGCCGGCTCCTCTCCTGCAGGGGTCGCTTTACAAGCGGTGAAGCAGGTCTGCAGGTGTCTGTCTTTCTCTTCTCCTCTCTGTCTTCCCCTCCTCTCTCCATTTCTCTCTGTCCTATCCAACAACAACGACATTAATAACCACAACAATGTTAAAACAACAAGGGCAACAAAAAGGAAAATAAATAAATAAATAAATAAGAACAGTAGAACCATTGCAGGGGTCACTAATACCCACTGTGAATGGCAAGGTCTTACCCTTGACTTTCTCTCTCCTCAGCTCCCTGTGGGGGAGACCTGACAGGACCATCAGGAGTTATCCTGTCACCAAATTACCCAGAACCCTACCCACCAGGCAAGGAATGTGACTGGAAAGTGACTGTCTCGCCTGACTACGTCATCGCCCTGGTATTTAACATGTATGTACCTTTCTCCTGGGTGGGAGACAAAGGGTTCAGAGCCTCTGGGGGTACAGGCCCAGATCTCTGGTGAGTACACACAGGTCTTCTGGGAGCAGAGCTCTTGGACCCAAGAAGTGAAAGCCCAAAAGAGAGCGAAACTAGCATTTGTTGAACAGCGCTTCTGTGCCCAGCTCTGTTCACAAGTGTCCATCCACTATGCCACCTCATTGCACCCTTATGATCATGTGTGAAGCAGTGTCTTTTCTTTAATACCACCAGGGTTATCACTGGGGGTTGGTGCTGGCACTAAGAATCCACCACTCCCAGTGGGTTTTTTCTTTTCTTTCTTTTCTTTTCTTTTTTTTTTTCTATTTTACTTGACAGAGAGAAATTGATAGGAAACAGGGAAGATAGTAAAGAGAGAAAGACATCTGCAGACCTGCTTCACCACTTGCAGTGCTCCCCTCAAGTGGGGAATGGGGGCTCAAACCCAGATCCTGTGCAAGGTAACGTGCACTCAGCCAGATGGGCTACTACTAGGTCCCAGTCTTTTTGTTTTTGTTGTTTGTTATTGTTGGTTAGTTACTGAGATTCAGAAGGTAGAGGGGTGTTCCTGGATCCTTTTTCTCTGCCTTCTGGCATTTTTCTCCTCTGCTCTCATCCAGCCTCTTCTGTCGCCTCCCCTGGTCCCTCCCCCGGTCCTCCCCCACCCCCAGCAAAAGAACAGACTCACATCCCTCTCCAGTGTGCCTCCATTCAGTTCCCAGACCTTCCTTCTTTATTCCTCTCAGAAGCAAGCTCTTCAAATGAATTGTCTTCGCTTTGCTCTCCTTCTGTGACTATACTACTGTTCACTCTTGAACCACTGAAATTGGGTCTCTGCCTCCCCCGGCTCCTCTGGGGATGCCTCTGACAAAAGACACCAAGGAAATCCTGGTTGCCAAACAAATGGAACTGTGACACTCATCGGTGTCTAATCCTAATACTCTTTTGGATCATTTTCTCCATCCTTACCCTGCCTTTTTTTTTTTTTTTTTTTTAGGTTTTTATGAAGTGACTGTCTTCTGGTTCTGACTTTGTTCTGCCTGTTCTTGTCCCTCATCCTTTGCTGGACTCCTGTATCCCAGGGTCTGCCTCTTCCATTTTCACCCACACCTCTTCCCTACGCTGGCTCTTCCTCTCCTCCTACAGACTGGAGACTCCACTCTGCTACCTGCTCAGATTTTCTTCTAGGCTGTGTGTTCTCATGTCCCAACTATTGAATATCTGGTGCTTGCAGACACCTCAAATTTAGTACGTGCTAAACCAGGCACGTTACTTTCCTCAAGAAGAGCTCTCTTCTGAACACTGGGGAATAGCACCATTGTCCATCTCCACTGCCTTTTCCATTAGTGACTAAGGGGTGGTGTCTCTGTTGCCTTAATATCTATTTTCCTGTTTCACATTCCTCCCAGCCACTGTCTTGGTTGGAACCCTTACTAGTTCCAATCTAAATGATTGTCATAGTCTCATAACTGCCTCCTCTGCCCCTATTTTACCTTCCATGTCAATCTCTTCTACAGCTAGCTGTCAGAGTGATCTTGTCACTCAAAACTGCTAAAATAGCCACCTCATTTTAAAATCTGATAATACAGTACTCAGCAAGATAAAGGAATGAACTACTGATACATGGAATGTGGATGAATCTCCAAAATGCCATGCTGAGCAAAAAGAGAAGCAAAGTGATACATAATGCATGATCCATGTATATGAGACTTTAGGATTAGGAAAACTAATCTATAGTGACAAATATGTTCGGTGGTGACTTCTGTGAGTGAGGAAGAGTGGCTGGGAAGGGACATCTGGGAACATTCTAGGAATGTGAAAATGTCCAGGGTCTTGAGATGCATGTGATAAAACTAGCAGAGTGGAACATTTCAGAGCTGGTCATTTCACAGTATATAAATCATACCTCAAATTTTAAAAGAAAGAAAGAAACCTGTTTACTTAAAGTCCTACCTGCAACAACTCCCTCTTCCTTACAAATTTCCAGGCACTTTTTCAGCTTAATTATCAGTTTCATTTAAAGTGATCTGGTCCCAGCTTAACTTTTCACTCAACCCGTTACCCTGTCTGATCCCCATCCCATTCCTAACCCCAGAGCTTCTGTAGTTGCTTCCCTGCTGAACTTGGGTGTTGATATATTTGCAGTTTCTAAGACTCCCTCACGCCCTGTGCTTTGCTTCTCCCTCTTAGGACAGCTTTCTTTCCTCTCTTTGTCAACAGTTATAGGTCTTTTCCTCTTCCAGGGCTTAGTTCCTGCTTGGCTGCCATGAAAGCTTCATTCCCACCCACCCCAAGCAGCTACTTTGTGTTTTGTTCTTGCTCCTCTGTACAGACTTTAGACTTTGCTGTGTTGTCTTCACGTCTGTTGGTTCCTTCAGGCCCATAACCATCTTGAAGAAGGAGTATTGTCTGGTGGATCCCTGTGTTCTGGGCACAGCATTCAAATTCAGTGACTGAAGGAAGTCCAGACATATGGAGTGTAATCAGGAAGTGTATGAGCTACGAAGAATAACTCACTTCCAAATCTTCCCCTGTTCACTTTTGAAAAAATCAAATGTGTGGAGAGAAGGAGACCATTCACCAAAGTGGTGGAGTAACCCTGCAGCTGACATCAGTGTGACTTAGGTCTATCCATCATGCCTCTCAACCCCCTTCCTGTCTCTCTCTCAACCCCATCCTCTTTGTCCTAGTAGATGTCTTGTCCCACTGTCTTCACCATAGGTCTTAGCTAGAAGTGTAGAACTGCCATTTTATTCTTAGTCCAGACAAATGGAATATCTGAGTATCCTACCTTATGGCTCAGTTTTGAACAAGTATGCCTCAGAAATCTGTTCTCTGCAAACTCAATTGCTTGCATTCTGTTGCTTTCATCTTTGCACACTTGATTGGTATCAGTGCTTTTGTTGACTATGTGAAAGCATGGAATTGCTGCATATGTTCAGGTCAGGCATATGTTCATATTTAGAAAATATAGCAAATCAGTTTTCCAAAGTGGTTGAACCAGATTATGTTCCCCCCAGCCAAGTATGAATGCACCTAGCTTCCTATCCCAATGCCCACCAAGTGTGCACTGAAAGACTGGGACAATACTGAAGATGTGGTTACCACGGCCTTACTTGGTCTTCTGTAGCACCAATGTCCCTGAAGCTAGAATATATAGACCATTTATAAGAGCAGTGACTCACATTCTTGATCTTTGGTGTTTTCCATCATTTCCTTGTCAGCTATTCCATTAGGACAAGTTGCATTCAAGAATGCTAATAAACAGTTTTCTAAGATAAGACAGTTTTTAAAATTAATCATTTCCCTGGGGACCAAGAGGTAGCACAGTGGGTTAAGCGCACATGGCACGAAGTGCAAGCACCGGCATAAGGATCCTGGTTTGAGCCCCTGGCTCCCCACCTGCAGGGGGGTTGCTTCACAAGCAGTGAAGCAGGTCTGTAGATGTCTATCTTTCTCTCCCCCTCTCTGTCTTCCCCTCCTCTCTCAATTTCTCTCTGTCCTATCCAACAACAACAGCAATGACAACAACAATAATAACAATGGCAACAATAAACAACAGGGGCAACAAAAAGGAAAAAATAGCCTCCAGGAGCAGTGGATTTGTAGTGCAGGCACTGAGCCTCAGCAATGACCCTGGAGGCAAAAAAAAAAAAAAAAAAATTAATCATTTCCCATAACAAGGTTGAGGTATCTGAGAGACATGGCTGTGGGTGATACAAGTCAGGAGGAATGCTAAGACTAGCCCAGAGATAAAGAAATTTAATAGTCCTTTATAAGAATAGACCCTTTCCTGCCTGGGAATGATTTCATGGGTGACTCCTCTGGAAATAGGAGATCCAGAACAGCACAGTATAAAGAATGTTGGATTCAGGTAAGAGATTTGGGTCTGTTCTGACTGACCACTCAGTACATTTCCCTTTTGTAAAAAGAGGGTGTGACATTACTGTGCGTAAAGGACACTGGTTCAAGCCCCTGGTCCCCATCTGCAGGGAGAAAATTTCATGAGTGGAAAAGCAGGGATTGCAAGTATCTCTCTATCTCTCCCTCTCTTCTCAATTTCTCTCTGTCTCTATACAACAATAAATGAATAAACAAAATATTTAAAGAAAAACTATTTTTAAGAAAAGAGGGTGTGACATTTTCAGCTCTTAGCATTCTGGGTGCTGACCCCAGAGCTTCTACCTGTGCCCCTGCATCTGCCTCATCCATCGTCTTGCCTTCCTTGGAGGTCATTGGGACTTCATCCTCTCCCTCCTCACCAGCAAGCCTTTGGGGGTTGGGGGATGGATATCAGTGGGATGGGGAGCTTGCTATCTGGGAGCTCCATCCTTTGTTTGAGCCTTTATGAACCTTTATTTGACCTTAGTGGGTGGGGGTGGGATGTTTTTGTTCCTCAGATTTAACTTGGAGCCTGGCTATGACTTCCTCCATATCTACGATGGACGGGACTCTCTCAGCCCTCTCATAGGAAGCTTCTATGGCTCCCAGCTCCCCAGCCGCATCGAGAGCAGTAGCAATAGCCTCTTCCTCGCCTTCCGCAGTGATGCGTCAGTGAGCAATGCTGGCTTCGTCATTGACTACACAGGTAAGGACCCCTGTACAGAGATGATAGGGGGCGGGGCGATAGAGATCCAGCAGTGGGGAAGCCAGAAAGTGGGGTGCTGTAATGAGGAGAGATAAGACTGGATCATAGGGAGCTCACACCAGTCCTGGGGCATTTGTCACCTGCAGAGCACCTGCCTTCCCTGTGGCACTCCCTGTGGCTTAGTCTTTCATACCCAGGTGCTGCAGACCTAGGAATGAAAGGGGCACAGCAGTCTTCATGCACTGCATTTCTTTTTTTTTTTTAATATTTATTTATTTTCCCTTTTGTTGCCCTTATAGTTTTATTGTTGTAGTTATTGATGTTGTTGCTGTTGGATAGGACAGAGAGAAATGGAGAGAGGAGGGGAAAACAGAGAGGGGGAGAGAAAGATAGACACCTGCAGACCTGCTTCATCACCTGTGAAGCGACTCCCCTGCAGGTGGGGAGCCAGGGGCTCAAACCGGGATCCTTACGCTGGTCCTTGTGCTTTGAGCCACCTGCGCTTAACCTGCTGTGCTACAGCCCGACTTCCAATGCACTGCATTTCTATGTCCAAGTTATTGCTCTTCTTCAGTCCTTTTTCAGTAAGGGTCATTCTAACCCTTTCTTCAATCTTATAACTTCAGAATATATTTGATAACCTGAGTTGATATAAGCAATGCCTGTGCGAACAGTCCATCCTGTTCCTGGCATTTTAGTGCCAGGGCATTCATCCCAAGGAGCCTTCATACTGTGCTCTAGTTTCTTGTCAGACATACAGTGGACAATTTCTGTCCGTGTGTGTGTGTGTGTATGTGTGTGTGTGTGTGTGTGTGTGTATCACTAACTGAAGGGTTTTTAATTTTTTTTAAATTTATGATTAATAGTGGGTTACAATAGTGTAAGATTACAGTGTATAGTTCCACACCCACCACAAAACTTGTGTCCCCCACCTTCCCACATCCCAAAGATAACCACCATAGTTCTCATAAAATCTGAGAAACAGTTTGTTTGCTTCTCTCTTTCTTTCTTTGATTCCATTCTTGCTAGTGCCCTACTTCTTTTTCCTGGTACTCTCTCTTTGACCTTTCCTCTTCCCTAATTATCCCAGACACTGTTAGCCAAATCTTAGCTCCATTTCTTGCTTGGTTTGTGAACTTGGCATGCTGTTATCTCTTGGAACCCTTTTTTTTTCATCTGCAAAATGATAGTAATAGTAATTATGTCGTAGAGGTTAAAATGAAGAGATTTTTATACACACATATTATAGGCATGAATAGAATGCCCAGGATATGCTAAGCACTTAGATGCTCTAGGGATGATAAATTTTGTTATTGTTGCCAAGACCCAAGTTCATCCAGGCCTCATCAGTCCATGTGTACCAATGGGGTCCCATTAACAGCTAAAATTAAAAAGTTTCTGGCTTGTGTCCCCTACTAGCACAATGCAGGACCTCAGTGACCTTTTAAAGTGTCCCTTAATTAAATATTTCTGGCAACTCCTAAAAGAATCTCATATGAGTTCACAGATAATGCTAATCATAATAATAGCTAATTACGCCTGACCACTGCTTGACAGCACACTAAACACTTCACAACTAAGGCATCACAGTCGTTCTGTCAGTTACCTTCCATTAGTCAGTACCATTCTAGAAGATACTTGGTGCTCAAATTAGAGAATGTTTTGCTTGTAGTCTCCTTTCCTCATGAGGTTGACCTGAGAGATGTCTTTTTCTTTTTTGGCCTGGCCCTGGAGCCTTGTGCATGCACAGTCCCACTGTCCCCAGAAAACTTTCCCCCCTTTTTAAATTTAGGTAGAGACAGAGACAGAGGAGAGATACCACACAGAACTGCTCCATTCATGGAGCCCCCTCTGATACCGTGCACAGTGCTCCCATGTGGAGATGGGTGTTTAAATCCATCCAGTTCTTGGCCTTGCTCATGATAGCATGTGCTCTGTTGGGTGAGCTGTTCTCCTGGCCTGGAAATGGATAACTTGCCATTCTGTCTTCCTCCGGGATCCTGCCATTTGATAATCCTCCTTTGCCCATAATCTCAGGTACTGCTATCAAGTAAGCCGTCTATTTATTAGTGATTAATGACCCTTTACAAGATTATAGGATTACAGGGGTTGTTATCCACACAGTGCCCGCCACCAAAGCTCTGCACCAAAGTCTTCTTCCCACTTTACCCTCACCCAACAATTACCATAGTTCCCACTTTACCCTCACCCAACAACTACCATTGTTCTCACATAGTCTTTATTTCTTTCTGTAAGACATCTTCTGTTTTCTCAGTCTTTGAGACAGTTTGGTTACTTTCTTTTAAAAGTCCATTTGTTTTAATTCTTTGTATTCCACAAATGAGCAAAAACATCCAGTAGTTGTCCTTCACCTCCTTACTTAACTTCCCTAAGCATAATCACTTCCTGTTCCATCCATTTTATCCCAAAGACAAAATATCATCTTTTTAAATTGCCGGGTAGACATACTATGGAATTCTAACAGGAGACTTGGCCTTGACAGCCTGGGACTCCCACCAGCTGACACCACCCCTGCCATGTTATCGTCTTCATGTTTCTTATTATTCTCTCTTTAATTCTACCCTCATTAGGACCTCAGTTTTCCTGCCTCATTCCCATCCTTTTATTGCTTAAAGTTTATAAAATAGCACTTTTTGTGAAACCCACTCCCAAGTAACTGAGCATGGCCAGAAAAACTTTCACAGACATGGCATTTAAAGTCATAAGTGGTGCCCTTCAATTCCACACACACTTAAGCAGCCACCAGAGCCATGTTCTGGCATGTCTCACTTGAAGTCTTCTCAGCAGTTAACAGAATTTCATCCCAGATGTCATATTCTCTGCCTCCTTACAAGATAACATCATATCATCACCCTGAATAAAATAAGTTACTGAGCAGAAACTCCCTAGGCTTCTTCTCTTGTCACCTTGTTTTTGGTATCCTGACTCTCTCCCAGATCTTCTCCACTGAAATCCATGGGCTAGATCATGCATCCAGGTTCTCTTTTTCAAAGAAGCCCCTTTTCACTTTCTGCCACTAGCTTGAGACTGTATCTAGAGTGTTTCTCAGGCCCAAAACACAGTCCTGGGAAATAATTCCTTTCCAGTTGCCATCCGAGAGTCTGCCTTGCAGCTGAGATAAGGCCAATTACTAGAGTGGGTGGGATGGGAAGTAAGACAGGCAGAGCCCATCCACACACCCACCACTATTTTACTAGGATCTGTGGTTCAAGTTCCAAAATAAAGGGGCCAAGTGGTGGCACAACTGATTGAATGCACATGTTACAAATTCCAAAATAAACATGTCTAAGGCAGGAATATGTTTGGTGTTACCTGGAGCTGCTTTCCTTCCTTCTTAGAATATGCACCCCTAATACTAGTCATCTGTCTACCATATTCCTTAGCCTTTGCCAGGAACCCAGGGTCTTTCGATTTGCCCTGTTATGTCTTTTTCTCTATTCCAGCATCCCTGCCAAGATTGCTAGGATGGACCCATTCTCATACTCGATCCTAATACCTTAATATTTCCCCATGTTCAATGTCTTTTTAGAGGTAGCCCCCATCACTCACTAACCATGTGGACCCAGCCCAATTGCTTAACTTTTCTGGGCATCACTTCCTCATCTGTCAAAAAGAGAGAGCTGCTGTGAGAATTAGTGAGTGGGCACAGTCCTTAGCAGAGTGCTCAGTGCCAGCAGGTAGTTGGCACATGCTTTTCATCAGTCTCTCCCATCCCATTGTCTTTTTCTCTTTGTAATAGATATCTCATCTGTTCTTCTCTTGTTTGGAAGGGAGACAGGTTTGAATCCTTCCCCATGGGACTAGAGTCTAATAGAGTGCAGTACATTTTCTTTTCTGTTAAGAATGCAAAATGTGAGTATGATTTTTTTTTTCTTGCCCTCGTGGATGAGTGTTGAATCTATGTAACCTGAACAGTGTGTGTGTGTGTGTGTGTGTGTGTGTGTGTGTGTGTATCCCATGACAAAGAATTTAGTTACTATACTCTGCAAGTCATTAACTGTGTAGCATCACAGACTGATATGTAACCCACTGGAGATTTATACACCGAGATAGGTCAGGATCCTTAGAAGGAAGAAAATTGACCTCACTCATCTAAAACCTGTATTCTTCCTAAAGACTTCCCAAAGACCTTCTATATTTTAGAAAGATCCAAGAATCCACTATTATGGAAGGTCTGGGTTTCCCAAGGTCTGTAACTTCAGAGATTCTCCTTTGGGAGGTGAAGGGTACCCCATAAAGACTTAGTGCTCTAGGCTGGGCTTTTCCTAGTGACTTTCTAAGAGATCATTCCCTTATCCGGCCCAGCAGGCAGAATAGGGGTCTCTCCCTTTGTCCTGTCAATTTCTTAAGTGGGAAGCAGAAACAGTTTAATTACCAAATCAGGGGTCATTTAGTCAGAAAACAAGAAAGCCACTCAAACCTACTAAATGAAAAAAAGGGGATGATTTATGATAAAACAAACTCATTCAAACTAACCTGAGGTGAAAAGAGACTTTATTATAACAAAGCAATTGTATCCATGCTAATTTAAGCTAAAAAAGTTTTCTATATTTTTTATGCAGGCAAGAAAAACTCATTCTGACAACACTAAAAAGTACTGTATTTTTAAAATACAAGAGACCAAGGACAAGCAGCAGGAATCCCCAGGGAGTAAAAATTAGGGTGAAAGGGGCCGGTGGTAGTGCAGTGGGTTAAGCACAGGTGGCACAAAGCGCAAGGACCAGCATAAGGATCCCAGTTCGAGTCCCCGGCTCCCCACCTGCAGGGGAGTCGCTTCACAGGTCATGAAGCAGGTCTGCAGGTGTCTATCTTTCTCTCCCCTTCTCTGTTTTCCCCTCCTCTCTCCATTTCTCTCTGTCCTATCCAACAACAATGACAGCAGTGACCACAATAAGAACAACAACAACTATAAACAACAAGGGTAACACAAAGGGGAAAAAATGACCTTCAGGAGCAATGGATTCCTAGTGCAGGCACCAAGCCCCAGCAATAACCCTGGAGGCAAAAAAAATTAGGGTGAAGCATCAGGTTGAGTCTCCCCTCCTCATCTCCAGGACCCCTCACTCTCCCTCCTGCTTCTTTCTGAGTATTTGACACAATCCCATCCCACAGGAGATCAACTCTCACTATTTCTTTATCCCCCTGAAACATGTGTGGCTGCCTCGCTCCTGACACTGTATCCTAATTCCAGATTCCAGTGGATCACCAGGCTGACCCGCCTTGAATCAGACATTACTTAACCCTCGGGTTTTTCCATAAAGAACAAGAGCAGTTGTAGGCATTTTTATCCATTTTCTTAATAACTATTTCTTGAGTAAACACCATGTGCTATACATAGTATACACTCTGTGCCACACACTGTCACAAGGGCTGAGAATAAAACAGAGAACAATACAAAGCCTCCTCCATGAAGTTCATAGCCTAGTGACAGCAGGCTGACAGACATTTGTACTGCAGGTAAAGGCCCACTTAATGAAACAGCAGACATGGCTGGCTTTCCAGGCGGCTTTCCTCACATACTCCTGAGTGATGGCTGTGGTATCTTAATCATCTGGGCAGACCTCTCAGGAGATGATTCTGAATGCAATCTGACCATTTGTGGATTTTTATATTAGGGCACATTCTGAAACGTTTCTCATTTGAATCCAGCCTCCTAGATAGCTTTACTTTTTTTCTGGAAGGACAAAAAGGGGAATGAGGAGAACCCTATCATTTGAACATAATTAAGGATGAGTCTGGTGGTGTCACTTGGTTGGGGTGAGGACTCTAGGCTTGGGGACAGAGGATCTGGGCTAGGAACAGTGCTAGTAGATCAGATAGAGCTGATAGGGTAGGGCCAGCTGGTGGATTTTTGTCCCTGAATGCTGAAATTACAAGGTGGGCAAAAGTCAGACAGGGAAACCAAGAGTCAATGTGAGGTGATAGATTGAAAGCAGGTGTCTCAGAAAACTTTGACAATGAATGTAGAGGTCATAACCTCAAGACTGAGTATTCAGTTTAGGGACTATATGGCAATAACTACGCATTAGGAGGCAGAAGTTAGATTCATAGCTTTGACAGCAGGAATAAAAAGATTGAGAGAAATTTCTGAATGAAAAAAGAAAAATGAGTCAATGGGAGTGTTTGTCATCTTTCCCATGCCAGAGAAATCAGTAGAATAGAAGGGAGAAAGAGGAAATTTTCATTCTCATCTTCTAGCAAGTGTGTGGCCTCCTTCTGGGTAGATACAGGTTAAACACTCATGTAGGCAGAGCCAGGTAGAGTTTAGAGACCATTCATTCATTAATTCATTCATTCATTCAACAAGTGCTTATTGAACCCTTCCTGCATGCCACATGCTGTGCCACATATGGAGGAAACAGCAGTGAACTAAATGGTCATGGCCTCCCTGCTCTAAGCAGCATAAAGGTGACCAAAGGAGAGAGACCATAAATAAGTAGGTAAGTAAGAAGTTAGAGGTGTCAGAAATTAGAAAAGACTAAGCCTCGGGGGGCAGCAGGTAGTTCACCAGGTAGACTACTATGTGCCTAGCACTTGAGTTTGAGACCTGGGCCACCACACGGAAGCACCTTCAGGGGAGAAAGTTCACAAGTGGCAGAGCAGTGCTGCAGTGTCTCTCTTCTTTCTAGCTCTCTCTCCCTATCTCTCTGTCTCTCACCCTCTAGCTAGAGAAATAAAAAGGGAAAAAATGACCACTAGAAGCAGTGGAGTCCTGCAGGGACTGATCCCCAGAGATGACCCTGATGGCAGATAAATAATAAATTTATGAAAAAGCCACAGAGAAGTACAGAACCAACTTCAGAATGGTAGTTGGTGGAAGTGAAGACTTTGCCAACCAGGAGGCATTTAAATGGATACCTAAAGGTTGAAAAGTCATCCATTGTGCAAGAGAGGGGTCAGGGAGTATCTCAGGCAAAGGAAAGAAGAGTTGGAAATATGTGTTAAGAAAATCTGAAATAATTCAGGAAAGACCAAAGTAAATCAACTTATACTATAAGGTACTAAAATACAGTATTTTCTTTCAAGCCCTTGGAAGTACCACTGTGGGCCAAGGACAGATAACCAGATTTTCACACCTGCCCTCTCCATCACCACTGGCATTTTAAACTCAAATGAAACTATCTTTTTTTTTCTTTTCTATTTTTAAAGCAATGTGATTGTTGGAGAAGCAATTCAAACAGTACAAAAGCATACAAGATGTACCCCCAGATCCTAACATCCTGTTTCTACCATCCCTTGAATACCACTGTTAACTATGTTATCATACCCCAGGTTTATTTTCTAGTTATAAAATAATGAAAATGCCATACCAAACATCAGTAGACCTTTTCTCCCATCTCCTTGACTCTACAACTTCTTTTTTAAATTTTAGAAAAATTTAAAAATGGTAGTGATTTAATATTGATTTACAAAATTATAAGATAACAGAGTTATTATTCCACACTGTTACTTCCACCAGACTTCTGTGTACAGACTTTTTCTGTCATCACTAACTAGTAAATATTTGGAACTAGGCAAGCCAGATGTCCTCAACTCTGCTATCTTAGTGTTGAAGCATACATGGACAGTATGAGACAAATAAACATGGCTGTGTTCTAATAAAACTTAATTTAAAAAAAATTAACAGGCAGCAAAACTGTAGTTTGCCTGCCCATCCTGGTCTTGTCTAAATATGTGCTCATCTGTAATAAAGGTTGTTTTCTTTCTTCCTGGAAACATTCACTCAACAGTATAGATCTTGGGTACATCTTTCCTCATCTGTACTCAAAGACTGTTGCTATTCTTATTTAGAGACTGCTTAAATTTCAGTGGCTGGGTCTAATCTAACTTTTAAAGCATGCTTTCACTGATTGGGTGTTTGGGTTGTTGTCACCTCTTTTTATTACAGTATTTAGAAATGAGCCTTATCTCTTAGTATAAAAGAAGCATAATGGTTAGACAGAAAACTTTAATGTGTGAAGCTCCAAGGTCCCTAGTTCAGTCCCTGGCACTTCCATAAACGAGAGCTGAGTAGTGTGCCCTTGCCAAAAAAAAAAAAAAAAGAAAAAAAATCCCTCTTTGGAAAACTTTAGTTTTGTTATCATCAACATAATGTTTTAGTCATTTAGTTTTTATCATCCACAGCTGCGCTGTGGTTTGGCTGACTGAAATCCTAATTTTAGTCTTAATTCTACCTCCTAATAGTTGAATAGCTTTGGAAAACTCATTTAGCCTCTCTGAGCACTGCATTCCTCATCTACAACCTAGCCCAGCATACCTATCCCTGCCTGCTACAGAGGCTATTGTGAGGCACAAATGAGATAACAGATTGGAAAGTGCTTCAAAAATTATAAAGTGATGTTCCTATGTAAGAGGCTGTCATCATTATCATTATCCTTGCCATTATTATTAATGTGAAAATGCTTGAAATGATGAGCTTTCTTGCTCTGACATATGAGTAACTATAGAATAGTCTGTAGTTGGAATCACTGATGTGGTTGTTGATTTTCCAAGACCTGGGTGCTCAGTCAGTCAATTCAGCATGCATTTATTAAGCCTCTAGAGTTTACCAACTAGAGCTAACCTGACTGCCTAGTCTTGTGCTGTTTACTAGGGTTATATAGAATAAGAATAGGTGATGGTCCCTGTCCTGTAGGATTTAAAAACCCACGGGGAGAAAACTATATTTATCTTGCTTAGTAAGATAATGCTACGCATGCTATAATTAAGAAAAGTGAAATGGAATTCTGAAAGAGACAGCAAAGTTCAAGGAGGCTTTAAAAGAGGGCATTTAGGGGCTGGGTGGTGGTGCACCCAGTTGTGCACACATGTCACAACACATAAGGACCCAGGTTCAAGCCCCTAGTTCCCACTTGCAGGGAGTCAGCTTAGTTAGCAGTGAAGCAGGGCTGCAGGTGTCTCTCTGTCGCTCTCCCTCTCTGTCTCCCCCGCCCCTCTCAATTTCTGTCTCTATCCAATAAATAAATATTTTCAAAACAGAAGGCATTTAAAACTTTAGTTTTTGCATGCAGAGAAGAGAGGAAATGACTTTCTGATATAAAAGTCAAGTCCTAGGGCCATGGTAGCAGCTGGGATTCGATGCCATCATATCAGTTAACGTGAAAACAGTTGCTTTATGAGGTCAAAGTTTGATCTCTTTCCTATGAAAGAAATCTGGAGATTGTTATCCAAGGCTGATGAAATGGCTCCACCTAGATTCCTTTTGTCTCTTTTTGTCATGCTAGCACATGGCTCCTGTCCTCCAGGTTATCCCAGAATCTAACATAGTGAGTGGATCAACCACATGTCTGAGTTCCTGACTAGAACGGAGGATGTAAGGAATGATGGAAGAGCCAACAAGCATTCTCTTAGCTGAATCACCTTCCATTTAATAAGTCACACATTTATCCCTTTGAGAAAAAGTCGAGAAATAAGAACAGAAGGGGAAACACAAAGCAGAAGTTGGACTTGGTTTGGTGTATTGCACCAAAGTAAAGGTTTCTGAGTGGGGAGGGGTGCTAGGGGCTTTCAGGTCCTGGTGCATATTGGTGGAGGAGGACCTAGAGTGGGGACTTAGAGTGTTTTGCAGAAAACTGAGGATTTTACATGTGTATCAACAACTGTAATATTTACTGTAAACCATTAATCCCCCAATTAAAAAAAGAAAAAATGAAAACCTATTGAATTTTTTCCATTTATTAAGCACTAAACTACGACAGAGAATACAACTGAAAAACCTCCTTCTTGGGGCCTACATTTTAATGGAGGAAAACATAAATAAATGTGAAGTTATAGTACATGAGATCACTGATCTTGATGCAGATAAATAAAGCAGAAGAAGTGTGAGGGGTGTTGGGAGAAGGAATAATACAATGTTAAATAACTAGAAACAGAAGCGCAACTGGAAAGAGGACATTGAATTAATGCTAAAAACAGTCAAGGGGAGACTCGTGCAGATAGGAGAACACTGCATGAACAGACTTACTTGGTTGGAGCAAAGTAAGCAAGGAGCCAATAGGAGTTGGGGACATTGGAGGAAGGAGGATTGGGGACCGAATGTGCAGGGTTGTAGGCCTATTCAAAACTTTGGGTTTCCTCTGAGTAAGAAGAAAGGCTCTAGTCTGATCTGAATGTGTTTGCATCTATCTTTTTGAAAGGATAGCTTTTAGCTGCTGCCATGATTCTCTGGATACATTTGGGCCCCCCCTTTTTTTTAAAGGAAAAGGTACGGAATATATAATGAGTGTCACAATGATTTCTGCCTGTTGTGAACGTAGTTCCAAGTTACTTAGTTTCTCTGATCTTCAGATAATGTTTGACCCACTGTAAATTTATAGAAAGAACGGATCAAATGTAAGGCATGGTGATAGTTCCCTGCACCTCTGTGATTCGCATATGTCAGTCAGTCACAAGTTGACTTAGGGTGAAGAATGACTTGATACAGGGGTTCAAGTGATACATCACAAAGTACATGAGGAAACCACTGAGGGTGCCTCTCCCAGAGGACTGACCATTTCCTGAGTCCCCATGGGATGTAATTAAGTGCAGCACTATATCCAGGCCTGCTGTAGGCAAGGAGAAATTATAGGGCCTGCCCATAATGTCAAAAATGGCACAATTTTCTCATAATTGAATAATATTCCATTGTGTATATCAACCACTGTTTTCTTCACTCATCTATCTGTTAATGGCATTTAGACTGTTTCTATGTCTTTACTATTGTGAATAATGCTGCAGTTAACATGAGAGTGCATCTTTTTTTGAAAGATTGTTTTTATTTTCTCTGGATTACACATAGTAGTGGAAGTGCTATATTATATACTAGAGATATTTTTAATTTTTTGAGGCACTTCTGTTTGGTTTAATGTAGTGGTTAGACCAGTTTGCATTCCCACCAACAGTATATTATGATTTCTCTTTCACCACATCCTCACCAGCACCTGGCTCTCTCTTGTTTTCTTGATGATACACATTCTTATAGGGTGTTAGATTAGGTGATCTCATTAGGATTTTGGTTTTCATTTCCATGCCTAGTGAGTATATTATGCTAAGTCAGATAAATCAGACAAAGAGATAAGTACTATAGGATGATAAAGTTTACACATGGAATCTAAAATAAACAGTCAAGCTAATAAAAAACAGTAAAATACTGTCTACCAGGATGAGGTCTAGGGAGAAAAGACTAATGTTTTTTTGTTTTTCTTTTTTAATATTAATTATTTACAAGGTTATAAGATAATAGGAGGGGGCCAATGGTGGTGCACCCAAACTGCAAGGACCCGGATTCAAGCCCCCTCTCCCTACCTGCAGGGGGTCCACTTCACACTCCTTGAAGCTGGTCTGCAGGTGTCTATCTTTATCTGCCTCTCTCTCTGTCTCCTCATTCTTTCTCAATTTCTCTTTGTCATATCTAATAAAAATGAGAAAGAAAAAAATGAAAAAATGACTGCAGGGAGCTATAGCACTGGCACTGAGCCCTAGCAGTAACCCTGGAGGCAGTGTAATAATAATAATAATAATAATAATAATAATAATAATAATAATAATAATATAATAGGAGTATAGTTCCACAACCAAAGTTCTGAGCCCCCACCTGACTACCACAATGGCAACTATATCAGGTTTTATAATATATATTAAATTATATATTATAAATATAAATATATATTTCTATATTTATTTTATAAATATATCAAAGCAATTCACTGCATACCTTGAGTTTTCACAAAGCTATGTGTCAAGTATATTTGGCTTTCAAAAAAAGAGTAGTAAAAGTAAAAAGAGCAAGGCTGCCACAAGGGTTCTGATGCAAGAATGATTAGACTTGACAGGACCAAGAATCAGGAATCCCATCCCATCAGTCAGCAGTCTAATCAGCAGCTAAACAAGACCCTCAACCGGTGGCTGCCTCTTATATTGGTAGTCTAACAGGTACACAGATGACAAGAGCAGTGCTCAGGAAAAGCCCTCCTTGCAATTCATCTCTGAATTGTGATCTCTTTCCTGGCTCTTTCCTCTTCTCTGCTCTTTGAATTCCTGAGTCCCTCTGCAAGAGTTGTTAGCATCCCTTGGTGAACCTCCTCCAGGACACAGATATTTAGTTGCATTTTGTTTATACAAGACATGACTAAGGCTGCTCTAATACTGACCAGCCATGATGACAGGCACTTTGGTCATCAGTGATCTCAGAAGAAGGCAGATAAGGAAGGGCAGCATGGAATGGAAATAAACATTGGCTTCTAGGAACTACTCAACACCAACTAGTACTCACAAACTAATAATAGTACTCAGGCAGTATCGGGTTCACTCTTACCTGAGGCAGAGGACAGCGTAGATACTTGTTGACACTTCATAGTGTTCCTTATTGAAATGCAGTAGCCAAAGAGAAAATAATCCTGTTTTCATAAAGTAGCAAATACCCAATACACCAATATACCCTGGGGAACTGTATTGGAGACCTTGACTAAGCAGAATGTTGGCCTGGGGTATAAAGTCAGTGTTAGCTCTGCCCACCCAGATGTACTGATGGTGGTGGGTCAAAGCTGAGCAATGGGGTGGATTTTGTCTAAGCATTGACCTTCCCCACAGCAATCTTGTCTGCAGTTAAGACAGGATCCAAGGACCACCAGTTCCTGTCAATAACAGCAGTGCACGCCTCCTCTGGGGAAGAGTGTGTAAAAAAGGGGGTTGGAGGGGCATGACACAGAGGTTTAACTGCAACCCCCTCCATTGTGGGTTAGGGCCAGGATGTGGGCAGAATGAAATTTCATTCTCCAAGTTGTCTTCCAGACCTGAATTTCCAACCAAATTTAGATTAAGTTTCCAGACATGAGACTAAAAGACCAATAATAATTCCAACGCCCCATGTACTCTGTGACTAATTCAAGTTACTGTCTCCTCAGATACTGTGGAACCCTAGGTCATTAACTGTGTGTGTGTGTGTGTGTGTGTGTGTGTTTTCCAGAAAATCCACGGGAGTCATGTTTCGATCCTGGCTCCATTAAGAATGGTACTCGAGTGGGGTCCGACCTGAAGCTGGGATCCTCCATCACCTACTACTGCCACGGCGGATATGAAGTGGAGGGTGCCTCCACACTGAGCTGCATCCTGGGGCCTGATGGGAAGCCTGTGTGGAACAACCCCCAGCCAGTATGCTCAGGTGCAGGAGCCTGGGAGTTGGGAGTGGGTTGGGGTTATAAGGGCTTGCAGGAGGGACTGTTAGCTGGGGGTGATGGAAACTGGGCAGGGGGTCCCAAGGTTTGCCATAAGTGGTAGTTCACTGGGTGTACTTGCCCCTAGCAACGCGCCATCTCTCAGATCACATGATCCCCACCCCTATTCAGATAGAAACTCATGTTCTCAGCAGCAGCCCCCAGACATGTTAGCAGCTCACACCAAGCTAAATGGTTTTTAATTTTTATTTATAAAAAGGAAACACTGGGGAGTCGGGCTGTAGCACAGCGGGTTAAGCGCAGGTGGCGCAAAGCACAAGGACCGGCATAAGGATCCTGGTTCGAACCCCGGCTCCCCACCTGCAGGGGAGTCGCTTCACAGGCGGGAAGCGGGTCTGCAGGTGTTTATCTTTCTCTCCTCCTCTCTGTCTTCCCCTCCTCTCTCCATTTCTCTCTGCCCTATCCAACAACGACAACAACAATAATAACTACAACAATAAAACAACAAGGTCAACAAAAGGGAATAAATAAATAAAATAAATATTAAAAAAAAGGTAACACTGACAAAAAACATAGGATAAGAGGGGTTTTCACACAATTCCTACTACCAGAACTCCAAATCCAATCCCCTCCCTTGATAGCTTCCCTATTCTTTATCCCTCTGGGAGTATGGATATAGGATCATTATGGGGTGCAGAAGGTGGAAGGTCTGGTTTCTTTTGTTGCTTCCCCACTGAACATGGCTGTTGGCAGGTCAATTCATACTCCCAGCCTGTTTCTCTCTTTCCCTAGTGGGACAAAGATCTGGGGAGGCGGGGCTCCAAGGCACATGATGGGGTCCTCTGCCCAGGAAAGTCAGGTTGGCATCACAGTAGCATCTGGAACCTGGTGACTGAAAAAGATTTTAAGATATAAAGCAGAGTAAATTGTTGACTAGTCATGAACCTAAAAGCAAGAATATTGCAGATGAAGATTTGGAGTCTCCATTTTGGAAAAATCTAATAGCTCTATTTTAGGTATATTCCAAGGAGCCCATGACTTTACTAGTTTTTGCCTGAGCCTGACATCTAATATGCAGGTGGACACAGGTTACTGTCTGAGGAGATGGTGTCATAGTTGGAAAAAGGACTAGCAAGCTGGATCAGGAAAGAGAGTAGCTCCCAAATACGGGGAAACTATATACATATTGTTAAATGTAAACCCCATCAATTTTATCTGGGGTCCATATTCAGCATAGGAGTCTATGTAATCTCTACATCACTGTAGGTCTGAGCTCACATTCTGTAGCTGGGTACATACCAGGCTGCACTAATTTCAAGACCCATCTTCCTTGGGTAGTAGGTAGAGTATGTTGTCCAAGGAAAAATGGATCTAATATGTCAAACTTTTTGATGCATAGACCATAGCTCTGAGAATATGTCCCTTCAATCTAAGCACTTAAAATTTCAAATTGGTAATCAGATTGAATTTTAACAGTGGGCTCAAATTGTTAATGCCCTACTAATAATGACATGTTCTTTGAAATATTAAATCTAAAAGCTTAGAATAGAAACAACTGGTGGTGTTACTTTATAAGTTACAGCTATATGTAAATAACATAAAAGGGCATAAATTATGGTGAGGTCTTGTATGATATAGCAAATCCTAACAATTGGATTTTCAAAGTTAACTCAATTGCCAAATAATTTGGTTATAGTAATAACTATATTCTTAAACCTAGCTAAATTTAAGGGTGGCCTTGGGTTTGTTCCTAGTCTCAGGGAAAGTCACTGAGAGGTTGGATGTGTATGTCAAGGCCAGCAGTGGGCTGACTTCAGATGGGTCTGGGTGAGCCACAGGGCTTAACAAAAGAGGCAAGATGGAGCTCAGAATCCCTCAGCATGGTGGCTACCTAAGTTGAAAAGCAAGGAGGCTCTTTTGCTTAGGTATGAGGAACCGGCTCTGAGGTACACCTTGTATAAATTGGCCCCCATGTTTGGGTGCCAAACGTCACATTCATTGCTCCCATTGAGACTATGTGTGGAAAGCTTCAACTCCCTCCTCATATAGATTCTAAGACATCAGCCATGGGCACAGCATGCCCTGCTTGCCAGCAAAAGTGGTACCTAAACTATTTCACAAGACTGTGGGGCCAATGCCAATGTTACTAGTTAGAGGGCAAGGCCTGCCATGTGCCCTCGAGCACTTGTGAGAGCACATCCAGGTCCAGGTGGGTTGCAGTGTACATGCAGGCCAGTGATATCTGTGACCAGGGCATGCAATGACATTGGTGGCTATGCACAGCATGGCAGACTCCATCCCCTCACTCCAGCCAGCAGCTAAAGCTGAACTGAGCTGCATGGAGGGTGAACAGCTGGTTAGGGGCCCACAAAGTCACCTGGATTCTCTCTCATTCTTTTTCAGCCCCCTGTGGGGGACAGTATGTGGGTTCAGATGGAGTGGTCTTATCCCCTAACTACCCCCAGAACTATACCAGTGGACAGATCTGCCTGTACTTTGTCACTGTGCCCAAGGACTATGGTATGATTTGTTTTGATTTTGTATGTTTGCTTGTTTCTGACTCCTTCCACCCCTTCAAGGCCCTCCTAAGAGTATCCCAGTCCCACCTCAACTGTGCTCATTCCCATAGTGAGAATGGTAGCTGACGCAGTCGGTATTTAATAAACATTCTGACAATGTCCCTTCTGGGCTTTGCCAGAGAAAAATGAGATGGAGATATTTGCTTCCTCTAGGAGAGGCTGCTCCTCACCACCCTCATTTCTCTTGTATCCAGGCCCTACCCTGAATCTTTGAAGAAAAATGAGGGGAAATGTAGGGTCCTGAGATCTTATGGGAAATAGAGGATGGTTCCAAAAGCCTTTGCATATCTTTAGTTAGGTGCTGCCACGTGGGAAAGGAACAAGGTGGGTTAGTGCCCTCTCCACTGGGCTGAACGTTGGGTGCAGTCCTTAATACCATGTGGGAGGGGGGAATGCCAGTGGGGCCTTCCTACTCTCCATACCCCTGGTGTCTGGTCTGTGCTCTGCTAATCAGCCAGTTACACGGTTCAACAGGAATCAGTGGTTTCCTCTAAGGTCTTCTTGCTCCAAGCCTAGGGCCCAAGATCCCTAGACCCTGTCCCCATCTTGGCCACCACCCTTCCACACTGATGTCACTAACCATTCTCCTCCACAGTGGTGTTCGGACAGTTCGCCTTTTTCCACACGGCCCTCAACGATGTGGTGGAAGTACATGATGGCCACAGCCAGCACTCCCGGCTCCTCAGCTCCCTCTCAGGCTCCCATACAGGTACCCAGGGCTGGGCCAGCATTGAGGATGGTGGTGGGCTGGGGCAGGGCATCACTGGCCAGCTAAACAAAGGGAAGAGACCCTAAAGTATGGCCAACAGTGGAACGACACAGTTTTGTGTTTGTCATGCACTGGTGCTGCCCCCACAACATAGCAGTAGGTTCCTCATGACCCACATAAGGAAAGGGACTTCAGAAGCTACCCTCCTCCCAAACTGTACCCACACTGACCCCAAGTGGTGTAGCTTTTCTCTGTTGGTTTCTATTTAGACCCAGCACACTTTGTTAATTATAAACATATTGCACTTTCATTGTTGAAAGGTTTGAGAAGCAAGAAAAAAAATTATATAAAGAATTAAAATAAAACCACCCAGCTAGAACCACTGAAATGATGGAATATATTCCCTGCCAGTCTTTATCTAAGTAGACTTAATCTTTTACATATTCTATTGAACAAAACAATATGCATATTTTATTGATATAGTCATTGTGAATACTTCTTAATATTTTCTTCTATAATAGGAATTTTAAATAATGCATAAGTCAATCATATAGTTACTCAAAATGTATGTAATGAATTCTCTATTATTGAGCACTTAAGATTGTTTCTAACATTTTACTTTTGTGAATGGTCACTGAATACATTAACATACATCTTTATACACACCTCTGACTATTATCTTAGAATATAGAGAGATGGAGTCGGGCTGTAGCGCAGAGGGTTGAGCGCAGGTGGCGCAAAGCACAAGGACCTGCGTAAGGATCACGGTTTGAGCCCCCAGCTCCCCACCTGCAGCGGAGTCGCTTCACAAGCAGTGAAGCAGGTCTACAGGTGTCTTTCTCTCCCCCTCTCTGTCTTCCCCTCTTCTCTCCATTTCTCTCTGTCCTATCCAACAATGACGACAACAACAACAAAAACAAGGGCAACAAAAGGAAATAGATAAATAAATATTTTAAGAAAGAAGAATATAGAGAGTTTCCAGGG
Organism: Erinaceus europaeus; assembly: GCF_950295315.1. Taxonomy (NCBI): domain Eukaryota; kingdom Metazoa; phylum Chordata; class Mammalia; order Eulipotyphla; family Erinaceidae; genus Erinaceus; species Erinaceus europaeus. The sequence continues at coordinate 50,175,692 of NC_080174.1, read as the reverse complement.
TAAAGGATATGTGAGGGCTAGGGAATGCCCTCGCAGTAGCACACAGGAATTGTATTCAAGAGATCCCAGGTTTGATTCTCAGCATCACCAATAGTGAGAGAAGAGTGGTTCTCTGGCATTTAAAAAACAAAAATCTTTAAGGTTTTTTTTTTCAGTGGATTGTCAAATATCCAGAAAGTTCTTGCCACTTTGTCCACCAACAGTGCACAGGAGGACAAGAAGGTGTGTTCTATTTTTTGCAAAAGTTAGGTGATTAAAAAAGCAAAACCATCATCAGTTTGGAAAGTGATAGTGGTATCTCATTTTTTAATTTGCATTTTCATTATTATTAGCTGAGTTGACCTTTTAGTAATGTGTTTGTTAGCTCATACATTTTTATTTGTGATTTACATGTAAATTAGTGTTGATTTTCAGTCAGCATTTATTTTCTTATTTATTTAGTGGAGACCCACATTATAATTTGTGTATATTATCTGTCATAAAAACTTCTCCTCTGTACTACATGGTATAAAAAGTCATCCCTTACAGCTAGTCATTTGCTATTTAATTTCCTTCAGGGTGTGCTTTTGTGTCAGAAGATTCAAATTCCCCATACTATCAGATCAATCAATGTTTTCTTTCTTCTTTTATAGTTTCTCTTTTACTTTTATCTAATTAAATTAGGATTCCTTTGTGTTTTACTTGACTACTTCTTAATTTCTTTTTTTTTGTTTTAATATCTTTGGAATTTATTTTTTGATGTTGGAAATCTAACCTTATTCTTTCAAATGAATTTATTTATTATTTGATGTTGAAAATCTAACCTATTATTTCAAATGTAATCAGTTATCCTAACATAAGTTTTGCAATGCGATATTTACATACATTAAATTTTCATGAAGTTCAAGCAGACTTTTTGACCATTTCTTCTAAGTGTTTATTCCTGGATCAGTATTTTAAAGGTTTTAATTACTGTAATAATGCAAAGATGTTTAACATACTTTTGAGTATATTACATTATAATTCCCTGTAGTCATTCTTTATTTTGAATGTTTATTGACTATTACTTATTTTTACTTCAAATAAAGTTTAGAAGTATGCTATCAATTTTAATGCATCTGAATTTTAATGGGAATTTCAGTGAGTCTATTTATTAATTTTTTAATATTTTTATTTTACTTATTTATTCTGGATAGAGACAGAGAGAATTTGATAAGGGAGGGGGATAGAGAGGGAAGCTTGTGAAGCAACTCCTCTGCAGGTGGGGAGCCAGGGGCTCGAACCGGGATCCTTACACCAGTTTATTTATTTTTATTGTCTTTAGGAAGGTAATAGAATCTTTTTTTAAGCAGTATTCATTCTTGTTTGCTTTATCTTTAAATAATTTATGTCAATTTTTGTTGTGGTTTTAGTTGTAATTGTAATGGGTCTCTCCTCCCTTCCCATTGTATTTTCTTTTTTTTAATAGCAAAATGAAATAATTATTAACGATAAGACAAAACACATCAGAAATACTTAAGTTGCAAAGTACATCATAACATTCAGGGAGAATGCTAGTATAGGAGTTTTAAAATGTATTTGTGGTTCTATATTTTTGGGTTTATGATATAGAGAAGTGGTCACTGGAGTGATTACAGGTCATCCAATTATGCTGCAATTAACGGTAGACACATTAACTCTAAAGAAAGCAACAAACCAAGGAAACAAATCCCTGTGTTCCTGAATTTCGTATCCCATATTCTCTCACAAACCACTTCTGGTTAGTATCACACTTCTTAACGTGCCACTTATCAATTTCACTTGTAAGCTTAGATGAATTTACGGATATTTGGGAAATACTTTTTTCTTTTTTTTTTTTAATTTTTTATTTTATTTATTCCCTTTTGTTGCCCTTGTTGTTTTATTGTTGTAGTTATTATTGTTGTTGTCGTCGTTGTTGTATAGGACAGAGAGAAATGGAGAGAGGAGGGGAAAACAGAGAGGAGGATAGAAAGACAGACACCTGCAGACCTGCTTCACCGCCTGTGAAGTGACTCCCCTGCAGGTGGGGAGCCGGGGCTCGAACCGGGATCCTTATGCCGGTCCTTGTGCTTTGCGCCACCTGCGCTTAACCCGCTGCGCTACAGCCCGACTACCAGGAAATACTTTTTTCTTAAACTTTCTTTCTTTCTTTATTTATTTTTTATTTAAGAAAGGATTAATTAACAAAACCATAGGGTAGGAGGGGTACAACTCCACACAATTCCCACCGCCCAATCTCCATATCCCACCCCCTCCCCCAATAGCTTTCCCATTCTCTATCCCTCTGGGAGCATGGACCCAGGGTCATTGTGGGTTGCAGAAGGTAGAAGGTCTGGCTTCTGTAATTGCTTCCCTGCTGAACAGGGGCGTTGACTGGTCGGTCCATACTCCCAGTCTGCCTCTCTCTTTCCCTAGTAGGGTGGGTCTCTGGGGAAGCTGAGCTCTAGGACATATTGGTGGGGTCTTCAATCCAGGGAAGTCTGGCCGGCATCCTGATGACACCTGGAGCCTGGTGACTGAAAAGAGAGTTAACATACAAAGCCAAACAAATTGTTGAGCAATCATGGACCCAAAGCTTGGAAAAGTGGAGAGGAAGTATTAGGGAGGTACTCACTGCAAACTCTAGTGTACTTCTGCTTTCTTACTTTGGTGCCATACTCCAAACTCAGTCAATTTCTGCTTTGCGTTTCTAATTCTTTTTTTTTTACATGCATAACATTCCCCAGATTCCCATTTTACAATACAACCCCCACTATTTCATTCATCATTTTTCATGGACCTGTATTCTCCCCACCCACCCACCCACCCCAGAGTCTTTTACTTTGGTGTAATACTCCAATTCCATTTCAGGTTCGACTTGTGTTTTCTTTTCTAATCTTGTTTTTCAACTTCGGCCTGAGAGTGAGGTCATCCCGTATTCATCCTTCTGTTTCTGACTTATTTCACTCAACATGATTTTTTAAGGTCCATCCAAGTTCGGCTGAAAACGGTGAAGTCACCATTTTTTACAGCTGAGTAGTATTCCATTGTGTATATATACCACAACTTGCTCAGCCATTCATCTGTTGTTGGACACCTGGGTTGCTTCCAGGTTTTGGCTATTACAAATTGTGCTGCCAAGAACATATGTGTACACAGATCTTTTTGGATGGATGTGTTGGGTTCCTTACGATATATCCCCAGGAGGGGAATTGCAGGGTCATAGGGTAGGTCCATTTCTAGCCTTCTGAGAGTTCTCCAGACTGTTGTCCACAGAGGTTGGACCAATTGACATTCCCACCAGCAGTGCAGGAGGGTTCCTTTGACCCCACACCCTCTCCAGCATTTGCTGCTGTTACCTTTTCTGATGTGTGACATTCTCACAGGAGTGAAGTGATATCTCATTGTTGTCTTGATTTGCATTTCTCTGACAATCAGAGACTTGGAGCATTTTTTCATGTGTTTCTCAGCCTTTTGGATCTCTTCTCTGGTGAATATTCTGTCCAAGTCCTCCCCCCATTTTTGGATGGGGTTATTTGTTGTCTTGTTGTTGAGTCTGGCAAGCTCTTTATATATGTTGGTTATTAAACACTTATCTGATGTATGGCATGTAAAGATCTTCTCCCATTCTGTGAGGGGTCTCTTGATTTGGGTAGTGGTTTCTTTTGCTGTGAAGAAGCTTTTTAATTTGATGTAGTCCCATAGGTTTTATACTTGCCTTAGTCTTCCTTGTAATTGGATTCGTTTCATTGAAAATGTCTTTAAAATTTATGCGGAAAAAAGTTCTTCCAATATTTTCCTCTAAGTATCTGATAGTTTCTGGTCTAACATCCAAGTCCTTGATCCACTTGGAATTTAATTTTGTATTTGGTGAAATACAGTGATTCAGTTTCATTCTTCTGCATGTTTCAACCCATTGTTTCCAACACCATTTGTTGAAGAGACTCTGCTTCCCCCATATAATAGTCTGGGCCCCTTTGTCAAAGATTAGATGTCCATATGTGTGGGGCCTCATTTCTGGGCTCTCAATTCTATTCCACTGGTCAGTGTGTCTGTTCATGTTCCAGTACCAAGCAGTTTTGATGACAATGGCCCTATAATATAGTTTGAGATCTGGCAGTGTGATGCCTCTGGTTCTGTTCTTTTTTCTCAAAATTGTTTTGGCAATTCTAGGTCTTTTCTGGTTCCAGATAAACATTTGTAGCATTTTTTCTATTCTCCTAAAAAATGTGCTTGGGATCTTGATGGGGATAGCATTAAATTTGTAGATGGCTCTGGGTAATATATTCATTTTGATGATGTTAATTCTTCCAACCCATGAACATGGAATATCTTTCCACTTCTTTGTGTCTTTTTCAATTTCTTTGAGTAGTGACTCATAATTTTCAGTATATAAGTCTTTCACTTCTTTGGTTAGGTTTATTCCTAGATATTTTATTGTTTTTGTTGCTATAGAAAAAGGAACTGATTTCTGGATTTCAATTTCTTCTAACTTAGTGTTTGCATAGAGGAATGCCACTGACTTTTGAATGTTAATTTCATAGCCTGACACATTACTGTATTGCCTGATGATTTCCAAAAGCTTCTTGCTGGATTCCTTAGGTTTTTCCATGTATACTATCATGTCATCTGCAAATAAGGAGAGTTTGACTTCTTCTCTTCCAATCTGTATGCCTTTAATTCCTTGCTCCTGCCTGATTGCTATGGCAAGAACTTCCAACACTATGTTGAATAGCAATGGTGATAGTGGGCAGCCCTGTCTAGTACCTGATCTGAGGGGAAATGCTTCCAGTTTTTCACCATTGAGTATGATGTTGGCTGTAGGTTTGCTATATATAGACTCCACTATCTTCAGGAATTTTCCATCTATTCCTATTTTTTGTAGTGTTTTGATCATAAAGGGATGTTGTATTTTGTCAAAGGCTTTCTCTGCATCTATTGATATGACCATGTGGTTTTTGGTCTTGCTTTTGTTGATGTGGTGGATCACATTGATTGATTTACGTATATTAAACCAACCTTGCATGCCTGGGATAAACCCCACTTGGTCATGATGAACAATTTTTTTGATATACTGCTGTATCCGGTTGGCTAGAATTTTGTTCAATATTTTCGCATCTATGTTCATCAGAGATATTGGTCTGTAGTTTTCTTTTTTGGTTGTGTCCCTGTCTGCTTTTGGTATCAGGGTGATGTTGGCTTCATAGAAGCTGGCAGGGAGTATTCCAGTGTCTTCAATCTTCTGGAAGACTTTTAAAAGTAGAAGTATTAGTTCTTCTTTGAAAGTTTTGTAGAATTCATTTGTAAAACCATCTGGTCCAGGACTTTTATTTTTGGGAAGATTTTTGATAACTGTTTCAATTTCATTAGCTGTGATGGGCCTGTTCATGTTATCCACTTCCTCTTTACTTAGTTTTGGAAGTTGGTAGGTATCTAGGAAATCATTCATTTCTTCCAGGTTCTCTAGCTTGGTGGCATATAGTTGTTCATAGAAGCCTCGCATGATATGTTGAATTTCTGCAGTGTCTGTTGTGATTTCTCCTCTTTCATTTACTATCTGATTTATTTGGGTCTTCTCCCTTTTTTGTTTTGTGAGTCTGGCTAAAGGTTTGTCGATTTTGTTTACTCTTTCGAAGAACCAACATTTACTTTCATTGATCTTTTGTATGGTTTTCCTATTCTCAATGTTATTTATTTCTGCCCTAACTTTAGTAATTTCTGTCCTTCTGGCTGCTTTAGGATTCCTTTGTTGTTCTTCTTCTAGGTCTTTAAGATGTGCAATCAGGCTGTTTATTTGTGCCTTTTCTTGTTTCCTAATGTGTGCTTGTATAGCTATGAACTTCCCTCTTAGGACTGCTTTAGCTGTGTCCCAAATATTTTGATAGCTTGTGTCTTCATTTTCATTGAACTCTCGAAACATTTTGATTTCTTCCTTGATTTCCTCTTTGACCCAGAAGTTGTTAAGAAGTGTACTGTTGAGCTTCCACATTTTGGCACTGTTACTAATCTTTTGTTGATTGTTAAGTGTTAGTTTAATTCCTCTGTGGTCTGAGAAGATGCTTGGGATGATTTCAGTGCTCTTGAATAGGCTGATGCTGTCTTTGTGGCCTAACATATGGTCTATCCTTGAGAATGATCCATGTGGATTTGAGTAAAATGTGTATTCCAGTTTCTTGGGATGAATGACTCTGAAAATGTCCAATAGTTCTAGTTTATCTATCTCTTCATTTAGCTCCCTTATGTCTTTACTGATTTTCTGCCTGGATGATCTGTCAAGTTGAGATAGTGGGGTGTTGAAGTCCCCTACTATGATTGTGTTACTGTTAATATATTGCTGTAGCTCTTTCAGTAGAACTTTGATGTATTTAGATGACTTCTCATTGGGTGCATAGATATTAATAATTGTTAAGTCCTCTTGATTGACTGATCCTCTGAGCATTAAGTAGTGTCCATTCCTATCTTTTTTAATCTTATCTATTTTAAAGTCTATCATGTCAGATATGAGAATAGCTGTTCCTGCCCTTTTTTGTGGGCCATTGGCTTGAATGATAGTTTTCCATCCTTTCACTTTAAGTCTGTGTTTGTCTTGTTGCGTTAGGTGAGTTTCCTGTAGACAACATATTGTTGGGTTGTGTTTTCTGATCCATCTTCCTACTCTGTGTCTTTTAATAGGTGAATTCAGGCCATTGACATTTATTGATATCAAAGATTGAAGATATTTTAATGCCATTCTTGTAGAGTTTTAGAGTGTTTTGATATATGTTCTATTTGTGGTGGTCTGGTTGTTTATAGGAGACCTTTCAGAACTTCTTTCAAGGCAGGCTTGGTGATGGTTGCTTCCTTCAACTGTTGCTTGTCTGAGAAGGTTTTGATGCTTCCATCTAGTCTGAATGACAATCTAGCAGGATATAGTATTCTTGGCTGAAAGCCTTTCTCATTGAGCACTCGATAGATATCTTGCCATTCTCTTCTGGCCTGTAGTGTTTGTATGGAGAAGTCTGCTGCTAATCTTATGGGTTTTCCTTTGTAGGTGACTCTTTGTTTTTCTCTTGCAGCCTTGAGGATCCTTTCTTTATCCTTATTCCTTTCCAATCTAAGGATGACATGTCTTGGTGTCTTTAGGTCTGGGTTAATTCTGTTTGGGACCCTCTGGGCTTCTTGAATCTTTATGTCTTTGGTGTTGTCTAGACTAGAGAAATTTTCAGCTATTATGGCCTGGAGAACGCTTTCTTCCTCCCCTTCTCTTTCTTCCTCTGGTAAGCCAATAATGTGTATATTGTTTCTTTTGAAGTCATCCCATAGGACTCTGTTGTTGTTTTCAGCATCTCTTAATCTCTTTTTGAGATCTCTTACTTCTTTTTTAGTTGTCTCTAATTCATCCTCAATCTTGCTAATTCTGTCTTCAGCCTCATAGATTCTATTCTCTCTGCCCTCTACTGCTTTCTGGAGTTCATCTATTTTGTTGCCCTGCTCTGATACTGTTTTAGCTTGTTCAGCTAGTTGCCTTCTTAGCTCAGCGATTTCAGCTTTCAGCTCTCTAATAACCATGAGATAATTAGAATTTTCTTCCATATTCTCATTTGTTGTTCCTGCATTTCTGATTACAATTTTTTCAAATTCTTTACTCACTCCTGTTATTATTTCCTTAGCTAATGTTTGGATGTTGAACTCGTTGTTTTGTGCTTCACCCTCTGGAGGACTTTTAGCTGGACTCTTGTCCTGGTTCGAGTCTCCAATATTTTTTCTTGTTGTTTTATCCATTTTATATAAGTTAACAGTTTTTTCAATCCCTGAGTTGGAGTTCAGTGGTGTAAAAGCCTTTTTTTTTTTCCCCTGTAGGCTATGGGAGCCTGAGGGCTTTTAAACTATCAATAGGCTTTTTGGCTTAATCACTGACTCCTGACCAAGAGATAAAGCAGGGTGTGGCAGAGATAATCCAGTGGTTATGCAAAGAGACTTTCACAGCCCCTCAGCTATGCCACCGAGGTATAGGTCTTCTCCTGAGTTTCCCGGTTAGATCTCTGTACCCTGGTGTCCCTCCCTGTTGCTGCTCCAGATTCTGAGGGTAGTAGCAATGGAGACTCAGAGTTGCACTTGTTGAGTCTCTGGGGAGTCCTTTCCTCCCTTCAGCTGTCCCCTTGTTGGTGGAGCAGACTGGAGGTGGTGTCTCCACTGACAAACTGTCGAACTGTTAGCAGTCACTTAATCTCTCCTTAGGCCCCTCTCTCCTCTCTGTCACCAGCCACGCGTGTTTGTACTCACGGGTGATTTACTGGGTTTCTGTGGTCATTCTAGTCCTGTCTTGTTTCGGTCCGGGTGGTCTCCTTTGGTATTCCTAGTTGATCCGGGAGAGGAGAGGAGAGGAGAGAAAGAGATCTGCTGCTCGTAGCTCCGCCTCCGGAAGTCGAATCCCCCTTAAACTTTTTTTCCTTCTTTCTTTTTTCTTCTTCTTCTTCTTCTTTTTTTTTTTTTTTTGTTTTTTTGTTTCCAGGGTTATTGCTGGGGCTCAGTGCCGACACTATGAACCTATTGCTCCCGGAGGCCATATTTTATTTTAATTTAATTTTTTTGGATAAGAGAAATTGAGGGCAGGGGAATAGAGAGGGAGAAAGAAAAACACCTGCAGACCTACATCACCACTTGTGAAGTGACCCCCCTGCAGGTGGGGACCCAGGGGCTCAAACCAATATCCTTATACTTAATACTGTGTGTGCTTACCAGCCCCCTACAAACCAGAATTTTTAAAATGTATTTGTAAAATGGAAATATTGACAAGACCATAAGATAAGAGGGGTACAATGCCACACAGTTCCCAACACCAGAGTTCATATCCCATCCCCTCCCTTGATAGCTTTTCTATTCTTTTTTATTATTATTTATTTATTTATTTTAGAAAGGAGACATTAACAAAACAGTAGGATAGGAGGGGTACAACTCCACACAATTCCCAGCACCAGATCTCTATATCCCATCCCCTCCCCTGATAGCTTTCCTATTCTTTATCCCTCTGGGCAAGGTCATTGTGGAAGGTCTGGCTTCTGTAATTGTTTCCCCACTGAACATGGGCATCGACAGGTCAATCCATAATCCCAGCCTGTCTTTCTCTTTCCCTGGTAGGGTGGGTCTCTGGGGAAGCGGAGCTCCAGGACACACTGGTGGGGTCATCTGTCCAGGGAAGTCTGGTCAGCATCATGCTGGCATCTGGAACATGGTGGCTGAAAAGAGAGTTAACATACAAAGCCAAACAAATTGTTGAACAATTATGGACCTAAAGGCTGGAAAAGTGCAGATGAAGTGTTGGGGGGTACTCACTGCAGACTATTGTGTACTTTTGCTTTCTGGTATATATTTTGCCCTGGTTTATGGATACATGTGAACACATGCTCTATTTCAGGGGACCTGGTCTGTATCTAGGATTTGGGACTTTGTTAGGCAGTGAACCACCTGAAATGGAATTAGAGAATATTAAGAAAGGAACGGTCTCACCCAAGTAATGAAGCTGAAGGGCTGTCATTCCACACCTGAAATCTCTGGACACAGTTTGAAGTGAAGCATGCTGAGGTGACACTCATTGTGTTGATTAGGTTGTGATCGGTGGATGCAATATTATTTGATATGAATTGAGAGAAGCATGCAGGAAAGTGTGCCCCACCCTAAGGTTCCAGGACTGGGGGAAATATAGGCTCTATAGTGGAAATGTGAGGTTCTTGCTGTCTTATGGTTCAAGAAGACAATGGATAGTTATTCTTATCATCACGTTATTTTGGTAATTGGTTTAACTTTGAAAAGTTCCTTTGTTAGGATTTGCTGTATAATACCCAACATCTTGTATATAGCTGTGCCACCGGTTGCTTCTGTTCTCCCTGGTCTAGGCTTTTGAGAGAGTCAACATATCAAAGACTCAGCCTATGTATTAAAAAGACTCACTCTGTGTTTTTAAAAGTTCAAGATATACAATCAATTTTCCCCTCTCATATTAATTAAATAGTGATTTATATTACTACAATTTAATAGGAGTGTACATAGACGCCATTCCCACCACCAAAAGACTGTGTCCCCTCCCACCCCCCACCCCACCCCCCTCCACCCCCGCTGCCACGGGAAGCCAAATGTCCACCCTCCCCCTCACCACAGGGTTTTTACTTTGGTGCCCTACTCTCGATTTAGTCAGATCCTGCTTTTAGTTTCCCTTTCTGTTCCTCTTTCTCAACTTCTGTTGATGAGTGGGATCATCCCATACTCAATCTTTCTGACTTAGGTCACTTAATATAATTCCTTCTAGCTCCATCCAAGATGGGTTCATTGTTCTTAATAGCTGCATAGTATTCCATTGTGTATATATACCACAGCTTTCTCAGCCACTCATCTGTTGTTCGGCACCTGGATTGCTTCCACGTTTTAGCTATTATGAATTGTGCTCCTATGAACATAGGTGTACATATATCTTTTTGGTTGGGTGTTATGGAGTCCTTGGGATATATCCCCAGGAGAGGAATTACTGGGTCATATGGAAGGTCCATGTCTAGCCTTCTGAGAGTTCTTGAGACTGCTCTCCACAGAGGCTGGAACAATTTACATTCCCACCAGCAGTGCAGAAGGGTTCCTCTGTCCCCACAGCCTCTCCAGCATTTGTTGCTGCTGTCCTTTTTGATGTATGCCATTCTCACAGGAGTGAGGTGGTATCTCAGTGTTGTCTTTATTTGCATTTCTCTGACAATCATCGACCTGGAGCAGTTTTTCATATGTTTGTTAGCCTTTTGGATTTCCTCTGAAGTGAATGTTTTGTTCATATCCTCTGCCCATTTTTGGATGGGGTCATTTTCTTTTTTGGTGCTAAGTTTGCTGAGCTCTTTGTATATTTAGTGATTCTCTCTTGTCTGATGTATGGCTTTTGAAGATCTTCTCTCATTCTGTGAAGTGTCTCTTTGTGTGATAGTTTCTTTGGCTGTGCAGAAGCTTTTCAATTTGATGTAGTCCCATTAATTTGTTTCTGCTTTAGTCTCCCTTGCAATTGGGTTTGTTTCATCAAAGATGTCCTTGAGGTTTAGGTGAGAAAGTGTTCCACCAATGTTTTCCTCTAAATATTTGATGGTTTCTGGTTTAACACCCAGGTTCTTGATCCATTTGGAGTTGATTTTTGTTTCTGGTGAGATAACGTGGTTCAAGTTCATTCTTCTGCATGTTTCAACCCATTTTTGCCAGCACCATTTATTGAAGAGAGCCTCCTTCTTCCATGTAATACTTAGCGCCCCCTTATCAAAGATTAGATGTCCATAGGTGTGGGGGTTTAGTTCTGGGCTTTCAATTCTGTTCCACTGGTCTGTGTGCCTATTTTTGTTCCAGTACCAGGCTGTTTTGACGATGATGGCCTTATAATATAGTTTGAGATCTGGGAGTGTGATGCCTCCATTTCTGTTTCTTTTCCTCAAGATGGTTTTGGCAATTCTAGGTGTTTTCTGGTTCCAGATAAATGATTGTAGTCTTTGTTCTATTCTCTTAAAGAAGCTTGGTGGAATTCTGATGGGTATCACATTAAATTTGTATATGACTCTGGGGAGAATATTCATTTTGATGGTATTTATTCTTCCAATCCATGAGCATGGTATGTCTTTCCATTTCTTGGTATCAGTTTCTATTTCCTTGAAAAGCGACTCATAGTTTTCAGTGTACAAGTCTTTCACTTCTTTAGTCAGCTTTATTGCTAGGTATTTTATTGATTTTGCTGCAACAGTGAATGGGAGTGATTTCTGGATGTCTTCTTCATATTTAGTGTTTGCATAAAGAAATGCCACTGGTTTTTGTACATTCATTTTGTAGCCTGACCCCTTGCTATATTGCCTAATAACTTCGAGTAGTTGTCTGCTGGATTCTTTAGGTTTTCTATGTATACTGTCATATCATCTGCAAATAGTGAGAGCTTGACTTCTTCCCTTCCAATCTGTATTCCTCTGGTTTCTTTCTCTTGCCTGATTGCTATGGCAAGAACTTCCAATACTATGTTGTAGAGTAATGGTGATAGTGGGCAGCCCTGTCTAGTCCCTGATATGAGGGGGAATGCTTTCATCTTCTGTCCATTGAGTTGGCTATAGGTTTCTTCTGTCCATTGTTGGCTATAGGTTTGCCATATATGGATTCCACTATCTTGAGGAATTTACCGTCTATTCCCATTTTTTGTAGAGTTTTGAGCATTAATAGATGTTGGATTTTGTCAAAGGCTTTCTCTGCATCTATTGAGATAATCATGTGGTTTTTGGCTTTGCTTTTATTGATGTGGTGAATGACATTGATTGGCTTATGTATGTTGAACCAGCCTTGCATTCCTGGGATAAATCCCATTTGGTTGTGATAAACTATCTTTTTGATATACTGCTGTATCTGATTGGCCAAGATCTTATTTAATATTTTGGCATCTATTTTCATCAGAGATATTGGTCTGTAGTTTTCCCTTTTTGCTGTGTCGCTATCTGATTTTAGTATCAGGGTGATGTTGGCTTCATAGAAGGTGGAAGGGAGTGTTCCTCTTTCTTCGATCTTATGGAAAAGCTTTAGAAGTATGGGTATTAACTGTTTCCTGAAGGTTTTGTAGAATTTGTTTGTAAAGCCATCTGGTCCAGGACTTTTGTTGTTGGGGAGATTCTTAATAACTATTTCAATTTTTTTTTCTCTGATTGGTGTATTTAGATTTTTTAGTTCTTCTTGGATCAGTTTTGGAAGGGCATATGTTTCTAGGAATTCTTCCATTTCTTCCATATTTTCTAGCTTGGTGGTGTATAGTTCTTCATAGAAGTTTCACATGATTTTCTGGATTTCTGTGGTGTCAGTTGTGATAGCTCCTCTATCGTTTACAATTCTACTAATTTGAGTTTTCTCCCCCCCCTTTTTTTTAAGTGAGTCTAGCTAGGGGTTTGTCAATCTTGTTTAATTTTTCAAAGAACCAACATTTGGCTTCATTGATCTTTTGTATGGTTCTCTTATTTTCGATGTTGTTTATTTCTGCTCTAATTTTAGTGATTTCTGTCCTTCTGGTTGCTTTTGGTTCCTTTGTTCCTCTTCCTCTAAGTCCTTAAAGTGTGCAGTGAGGTTGTTTATTTGAGCTTTTTCTTGTTGTTTAATATGTGATTGTATGCCTATGAGTTTCCCTCTCAGTACTGCTTTAGCTGTGTCCCAAATATTTTGATAGCTGTGTCTTCATTTTAATTTGTTTCCAGGAACATTTGAATTTCTTGCTTGAGTGTCTCCCTGACCCAGTGGTTCTTAAGCAGTATGTTGTTTAGTTTCCAAATTCTGTGTCTTTTAGTAATTTTCTGTTTGTTGTTAAATGTTAGCTTTACTCCACTGTGGTCTGAGAAGATACTTGGGATGATTTCAATGCTCTTGAATTTGGTGATGCTGTCTTTGTGGCCTAATATGTGGTCTATTCTTGAGTATGTGTTGTGTAGATTTGAAAAGAATGTGTATTCCAGTTTTGGGGGGTGAAGAACTCTGAAAATGTCCCAGAGGTCTAGTCTGTCCATCTCTTTATTTAATTATCTTGTTTCTTTGTTGGTTCTCTGCTTTGTTGATCTAAGTGTGACAGTGGGGTGTTAAAGTCTCCCAGTATTATTGTATTACTATTGATGTATTTTTGTAGTTCTTTCAGTAGGTGTTTTATGTATTTAGATGGTCCTTCATTGGGTGCATAGATGTTAATAATTGTTAAGTCTTCTTGGCTGATTGAGCTTTTCTATTCTTTATTCCTCTGGTAGCATGGACCCAGGGTCATTGTGGGTTGCAGAAGGTGGAAGATCTGGCTTCTGTAATTGCTTCCCTGCTGAATATGGGCATTGACAGGTCGATCTATACTCCCAGCCTGTCTCTTTCTATAGTGGGGCAGGGCTCTGGAGAGGCAGGGCTCCAGGACACATTGGTGGTATTGTCTGCCCAGGGAAGTCAGATTGGAGTTTTGGTAGCATCTGCAACTTGGTGGCTGAAAAGGCATTAAGATATAAAGAAGAATTTATAATAATCTAGAGCCTAAAGGAAAAAATATAGCAGATGAGATTTGGGGTCTCCATTTTGGAAAAAGTCTAGGTCTGTTTTAGGTATATTCCAAGGGGCTCTTGACTACTAATTTTTGCCTGAGCCCAACAGTTAACATCAAGTGGACCAAAGATATTGTCTAGGGAGATGGTGTCATAGTTGGAGATAGAACTAGAAAGCAGTTTCAGGGAAGAAAATAGCTCCCAAATATGGGAAAAGTATATTAATATTGTTAACTGTAAACCCCATCTATTTGACAAATTGATTTACAAATATGGGGCCCATATTTGTTGCAGGAGCCTGTGCAACTTCTGTATCCCTATAGGTCTGAGCTCACATTCTGTGGTCATGGCTAGAAACATTCTAGGCTGCACTAATTTCAGGACCTGTCTTCCTCAAGTGGTGGAGTGTATTGGCCCAAACTCCCTTCGGAAATAGGTCTATCCCAACCATTGTTGATCCTCTGATCCTCATAGGAGACAGGGTCCTATAGGAGCCCACAAAGGGGTACGCTATGTTTTTCCTGATGGAGATGACCAATGACAGGCATCTGTTAGAGGTCTAGGACCATCATGTCTGTGTCGGAATCCCAGGATTCCCTGACTAGGGCCTCAGGTGATGGGGTGGCCTGGTAGTAACCAAAAGAGCCTTCATTAAAGTATGCTGGTCTCTTGCCCTTATCCAGCTTTTGTAGTCCTTACTTTGACAAGGTTAGCCTTGGAGTGATTGAGGGAAATGAAATAGATAGTAGGTTAGGAGGGTATCTAGGTCTAGTAGCAACTATTTGATTAGGTACTTTATGGTGTCGTTTTTAGGCCTTTCTACTTGCTTGCTGCATTTATTGAGTCACTGCAAACTTTTGTGCACTTTTGCTTTAAGGTATATATTTTCCCCTAACTTATGGATACATGTGTACATATGCCCTATCTAATGGTCCCTGGTCTATATCTAGGTTCTGAGGCTTTGTTGAGAAGTGCACCACCCGAGATGGAATTAAGAAGTCCTATGAGCCAGGAAAGGTCTCACTAGAGTATATGAAGCTAAAGAGTTGACATTCACTGCCTTACATCTCTGGACACACTCTGAAGTGAAACATGCCAAGGTGGTACTGGTTGCCTTGATTATGTTGAGATCAACAGATGCAGTATCAACTGGTATGAATTAAGAGAAGCATGCAAGAGAGTGAGCCCCACCCCAGAGGTTCAAGGACTGGGAGAAATATGGGTTTTATAGAGAATGGGGAAGGTTCCTGCTGTCTTAGGGTTTAAGAAGGCAATAGATAGTTATTGTTATAACCAGATTGTTTTGAAATTTGGTTTACTTTGAAAATCTTATTGTTAGGATTTGCTGTATCATACAAGACCTCACTATATGTTGCATGCTATTTACATAGCTGTATCTTATAAGGTGATAGTCTTTGTTAGTATGTTTGAAGACTAGTAATCTTCATCCATTTTGCAAAGATAACGAACTTTCTATAATAATGTTAGCACTGCCAGCTGACTCCTTGGGTCCTTTAGGCAAGAAGCAATATCCTCTACAAAGAAGTTTAGCTTACTAATTTTTTTATGTGTTGCTTTAGTGTTATTTGCATTTCCATGTAGCTCATTAATTTAACTCTTCCTTTTCGGTGGCTTTTCTCAATTTTTTCCCATACCTATTGGTCTACTCAGGTATATTACTTTAAAATCATTGTTGGCATCATCTTTTTAATTCCATTTTTTAAATTCTTTTATGTTAGCAACAAAAGCTTAGCTAACATACTATGATAGTTTGAGTTTCTTCTTCATTGGTGGTTACATCCTGTCTTTACAAATGCTGAATGTCATATCTTTCTTGTTTTTTGTCTTATTGCTTCTATTTACCAGATCCTCTATGGAGTTTATTATTTTCTAATTAATAAACCTCTATTATTCCATAACGTCTCTTTCTTTTTTCCCCTCCAGAGTATTTTGTTCTTATCCTACCTTTTCTGAGTTGAGAGATTTGCTTATAATTTTCTTTGTGTAATAAAGAGCATATACAAAATAATACATTTCTCTATAAGCAGAGCTGTGGCTTCATGCCTTAGATTTTGATGTACATTAATTTCAACATCATTACTTTCTAAATAATCTGTGAGAAATTGTATTTTGCTATTTTTGCCCAAGAACTATCTAAGAATATCTCTTCTTAGCATCAAAGAAGTAGGTGACTGAATGAGCAGTACACATACATTTCTGAGGACTTGGGTTCAACCCCTAGCACTAAATGAGAGCCCCAAAGACAGAGACAAGTTGAACTCCTTGGATGATGGAGACATGCCTTGGTCTTTGTCATCAAGACACAAAACTGAAAAATGGGCCAGGCTGGCTCAGCCTTAGAATGCACGTGCAAGACTCTGTACTTGTTCCCTTGCATTATTTATTTATGTATGTATTTATTTATTTATTTTCAACTTCAGCATTATCACTGGGGCTTAGTACCCGCACTACAAATCCACTGCTCCTAGAGGCCATTTTTACCATCTTGTTGCCCTTGTTGTTGTTATTGTTGCCATTACTGTTGTTGGATAGGACAGAGAGAAATCAAGAGAGATAGGGAAGACAAGAGAGGGGGAGAGAAAGACAGACACCTGCAGACCTGCTTCACCGCCTGTGAAGCGACCCCCCTGCAAGTGAAGAGAGAGAGAGAGAAAGAGAGAGAGAGAGAAAGAAAGAAGGAAAGAAAGGAAGAAAGAAAGAAAGAAAGAAAGAAAGAAAGAAAGAAAGAAAGAAAGAAAGAAAGAAAGAAAGAAGGGCTAGAAGTCAGCAAGGTAGCTCATGTGGGAAGGTGCTTGCTTTGTCACGTGCTTGACCCAGGTTCAAGCCCCTGGTATAGCATATACGAGTACTGTAGCATGCGAGTGGGGCCTTTGCTGTCTCCCCTCTCTTGTCTTTCTCTCTTTTTATCTGAAAAAGTTAGTCCAGAGTGGGGATGACAAAAACCCACAACAAAGAGAAAGAGAGAGGGAGGAAGGGAGGGAGGGAAGAAGGAAGGAAGAAGGAAGGAAAGAAGGAAGGGAGAGAGAGAGAAATTAAGAAGGAAAGAAAGAGATATGCAGAAGAATCTTATAGTTACACTGCCCCCAGTCGAAGCTCTTCTACTTGATTGTGTGCCTGTGGGCACAATACCTAGCTTCTCTGAGCCTTAGCTTCTGTATCTGCAAAATGTAGAGTTAAAAAAAAAAAACCTCAGGTGGGGGTAGATAGTATAATTGTTATGCAAAGAGACTCTCATGCCTGAGGCTCCAAAGTCCTAGGTTCAATCCCCTGCACCAACATAAACCTGAGCTGAGCAGTCCTCTGGTTAAAAAAAATTCTCCCAGAGCTGGGTAGTGGTGCGCTTGGTGGAGCACACACGTTACACTGAGCAAGGACCTTGGTTCAGGCCCCTAGCCCCCACCTGCAGGAGGAAAGCTTCTCGAGTGGTGAAGCAGGGCTGCAAGTGTATTTCTGTCTCTCCTTCCCTCTCAATTTCTGGCTGTCTCTTTCCAATAAATAAAGGTAATAAAGAAAAAAAACTCCGTTTTAGACTTATAGTTATGATTAGATGAAAGATATAATAGTCATTACATCTGTCCTGCTCAATTTTATCACTCAAAACCATTACCAGTGGCTTTCAAAGAAATCTATTTTCTATAACACCACCTTAATACATACATAACTAACTGGGACAATAAGTCTGGTTTTTCAAAATCTCTTTTTTAAATATTTTGTTTATTTATTTATTTATATTGAATAGAAACAAAGAGAAATTGAGAGGAAGGGCGAAGGTAAAGAAGGAAAGATACACCTGCAGCACTGTTTTACTGTTCCTGAAACTTCCCATGTGTTCAAACCCCTGGTCCCTACCAGAGGTTTGAACCCAAATATTTGCACACTGGTGTGCCACCACCTAGTCCCTCAAAATTCTTTAATAGACAGGTGGGTATATAATAGATGGATATAGATACAGAACTTAAAGTACAAGTAGAGAGAGATACATAGACACACATACATCAGTGCCTGTATATGGAGATATAGATATTGGTGTAGATATAGAAGGACTGGAAAAATAGAACTAGTGCGAGAGAGAGAGAGAGAGAGAGAGAGAGAGAGAGAGAGAATTATGACCTATACTCAAATGATTTTGTATTCTTCATTTGAGGAAATATGAATGATGAGTCACTAGTACTTACGGAAGTTCTGTATCTCCCTAATGCTTGAATATGTTGCAGGAACAAATACTTGTGGACTAGAACCTCCATTTCCTTTCTATTTGGTGTAGCAATGGTTAACAATGTTGTGTTAAAATGTCTGACACTACTTTTGTGATTATTTTGTTACCTTTTCGTGTTTCTTTTTTTAATTTATTTATGAAATGGAAACATTGACAAGACTATAGGATAAGAGGAGTACATTTCCACACAATACCCACTCCCAGAGCTCCATATCGAACCCCCTCCCTTGATAGCGTCCCTTAATTCTTTATCCCTCTGGGAGTGTGGATCCAGGATCATTGTGGGGTGCAGAAGATGAACAGTCTGGCTTCTGTAACTGCTTCTCCGCTCCGCATTGGCGGGTTGATCCATACACTTAGCCTGTCTCTCTCTTTCCCTGGTGGGGCAGGGATCTGGAGAGGCAGGGCTCCAAGGCGCAGGATGGGGTCCTCTGCCCAGGGAAGTCAAGTTGGCATCACGGTAGCATCTGGAACCTGGTGGTTAAAAAAGACTTAAGATATAAAGCAGAGCAAATTGTTGACTAATCATGAACCTAAAGGCATGAAGGCAAGTGGATATTAGAGTCTCCCTTTTGGAAAAAGCTAGTAGGTCTGTTTTAAGTATATTCCAGAGGGCCCATGACTTTACTAGTGTTTGCCTGAGCCTGACAGCTAATATGCTGGTGGACCCAGGTTATTGTCTGAGGAGATGGTGTCATAGTTGGAAAAAGGACTAGAAAGATGAATCAGGGAAGAGAGTAGCTCCTAAATATGGGGAAGTATATACATATTGTTAAATATTACGTAATCCCCATTGATTTGATCTGGAGCCCACATTCAGCACAGAAGCCTATGTAACCTCTGCATCCCTGTAGGTCTGGGCTCACATTCTGTGGTCACAGCTAGGAACTTTTCATGTTTCTAACAATTTTTGTGTCAGTTTTTACCTGACATCTCTCCTCTTGTTTTCTCTGAGTCTTTTTAGAGAATGTTTGTGGGGGCTGGGCGGTAGCACAGCAGGTTAAGCGCACATGGCACAAAGCACAAGAACTGGCATAAGGATCCCAGTTCACCTGCGGGGAGGGGGGGGATTGCTTCACAAGCTGTGAAGCAGGTCTGCAGGTGTTTATCTTTCTCTCCCCCTCTGTCTTCCCCTCCTCTCTCGATTTCTCTCTGTCTTACCCAACAATAACAACAGCTATGACAACAATAACAACTACAACAAGGGCAATAAAATGGGAGAAAATGGCCTCTAGGAGCAGTGGGTTCATAGTGCTGGCACCGAACCCCAGTGATAACCCTGGAAGCAAAAAAAAAAAAAAAAAAGAATATTTACTTACTTATTTTACAAGGAAGCATTTGGTCTGACACTTGGCCACTTGTTTTGTTATTACTTTCCTTCATTCCTTCTCCATTTATCCCTGACTCATCTCTAATTTCCAAGTTTTTAAAATTTATCTGAGCATTGATTTCACTGTTATTTATGACTTTTAAAATTATGGAGTTTTTTTCTTTTTTTCTTTTTTCTTTTTATCAAACCACTGCTCAGCTCTGGCTTATGGTGGGGATTGAACCAGGGACTTTGGAATCTCAGACTCTCATGTCTGAGATTCTCATGTCTGAGATTCCAAAGTCAATGCACAACCATTATGCTATCTGTGCCACTTAACAGTGATGTTTATATTTGCATTTAGCTTTGTTGTCTCATCAGCAATAATTATTTTGGTTTAGCATTATACTCATTGTTGCATTTATTCTGAATAATTTCATCTTCCAACTTTCACTCATTTTTACAGAAGAGATCACATCTGTGACATGTATAAGAATGTCTTCTTTTTCATGCTGGGAGTATGGATCGATCTGTCAACACCCATGTTCAGCAGGGAAGCAATTACAGAAGCCAGACCTTCCACCTTCTGCATCCCACAATGACCTTGGATCCATACTCCCAGAGGGTTATTAAAGAATAGGAAAGCTATCAGGGGAAGGGATGGATACAGAGTTCTGGTGGTGGAAATTGTATGAAGTTGTACCCCTCTTGTCCTATGGTTTAGTCAATGTTTCCTTTTTATAAATAAAAAATTAAATAAAAAGAATGGAAGAAACTGAGAGGGAAGGTGAAGAGATTAGCGAGAAAGAGAGACAACTGGAACACTGCTTCACAGCTTGCGAAGTTTCTTTCCTACAGATGGTGACAGAGGTACAGGGACCTGGGTCCTTGCATGTGTTTAGTCTTCTGTTAAATAAATGGAATTTGTGCTGTAAAAAAAAAAAAGAATGTCTTATTTTTGACATAGTATGTAAATGACAACTTAACTGTAAATTACAAACTTCTTCCAAAATGGCAACAACTGTTTCATTGTGTTCCAACATTTGATATTACGTATGAGTTGAAATCCAGAACAATTCTCTACTCTTATAGATAGCTTGTTCTTTTTCTCTGTAATGGTTTTTTAACTTTATTTTATCAGTGATTTAATAATTATTGAGAATATTGTGAGATAAGAGGGGTCCAGTTCCATACAATTCCCACCACCAGGGCTCCATATCCCATCCCCTCCATTGGAAGCTTCCCTATTCTTTATCACTCTGGTAGTTTAGGCCAAAAATCTTTATGGGGTGCAGAAGGTGAAAGGTCTGGCTTCTGTAATTGCTTCCCCACTGGACATGGGCATTGACAGGTCGATCCATACCCCCAGCCTGTTTCTATCTTTTCCTAGTTGGGCAGGGCTCTGGGGAAGTGGGGTTCTAGGACATATTGGTGAGGTCGTCTGCCCAAGGAAATCAGGTTGGCATCAGTGTAGCATCTGCAACTTACTGGCTGAAAAGCATTAAGTTATAAAGCAGAACAAATTGTTTAATAATAAGGAACATAAATGTAAGAGCATAGCAGATGAAATTTGAGGTTTTCATGTTAGAAGAAGCTATGAAGTCTATTTTAGGTATATTCTGATGGGCCCATGACTAGGAATTTTTACTTGGGCCTGACAGCCAACATACAGGTAGGCTGAAAGTATTGTCTGGGAAGATGATGTCAGAGTTGGGAAAAGGAACAGAAACCTGGATAAGGGCAGCAAGTAGCTCCCAAATTTGGCAAAAGTACATAAATACTGTTAATTGTAAACTCCATCTATCTGACCTAGGACCCATGTCTATTCATATTTAACACAGGATCCTGTGTAACCTTTGTTATCCCTGTCAGTCTGTGCTTACATTCCATGGTCATAGCTAGGAACATTCTAGGTGGCACTCATTTCAGACCAGTCTTCCGTAAGAGGCAGAGTATGTTGACCCAGCCTCCCTTCTGAGAGTAGGGTAGTTTCTACCACTCACTCTACAGTGAGGGCAAGGTCCCATAGAGGCCCACAAGAGGGCTTATGATGATGTTCCTGATGGAGATGGCCAGTGATGGTGGAGAGAAGGATGTTAGAGGTCTATGCCCATGTTTTCTTTACTTTAAAATTAAAAACCTCAAGAAAGGTGTATTGTGACAGAAATTTCTTTTCATTAATTTTACCTCTATGAACAATTTTGGTTTGTACCTCAACTATTAAGCTGTTAACAGTGTCTTCTTAAGTCATTTTTTTCTTCTTCATTTTATCTGTCTTCTCTCTCTCTCTTTGGAATTCCTCATGCGTGAATTTTGACTATTCATCTGTCTTCCGTGCCACTTGTCATTCTTCTCATTGTTTTAATCTCTTTATTCTTTTCCTGTGAGTTCTAGAAGACTTTACCAAATTTAATCTCTACTTGCTGTTTAATTTCTGCAGAAGCCAGCTGCCATGTACTTGTCTTTCTCATCTCTTTGTAACCTTTATTGAGTTCAGATCTTTCTTTTGGCCTGTTTGTCATGTCTGATTTCACAAACGTAGTGCTGTTTTAATCTTGTGACAATCATGATTGAAAATCTTCTGAGATTTTTTTTTTTTGTCTATTCCTTGTTGCAGCTCATGTAAAATATTTACTTTGATTTCTCGGGATGATTTTCTCTCTTAAAACATTGGAATCTTTTCTTACGCCCAGTAATTTGACCATGCAGATATTCATAGGGGTGCAGGAGGTCTGAAAGTGCCCAGACTGCAAGTTGAGATTTTACTGTAAGATGATGGTGATACTATGCACAGGCATCAGCCCATAGATGGCAGAATGTGAAGCTTGGATTTGTTTTGCTCACATCCGTGAGAGAAAGGAATAGAGTGATAGTGATAATAAAGAAAAGCTGTAATTTTGAATTTCTCCCTCACTTCAACAGTCAGAAATCAGCTGAGACAATTATTCCCAGTCAGACTCAGCCATCTGGGTGACATGTAATTCTGTGTCATGCAAAATAACCTCCTGTGTTAATAGCATCACATAGACTCTCTGGGACCAGTGGTGCCTACTGCTAGCTTCTAAACTGGCTCCAACTCCAGCCCTCACTGAAATGGAGACAAGATGGCTTTCTATAGTTCCTCCTCCCTCGTGATGGTGGACTTAGAAGTCCCCAGGGCTGCAGAGGGCCCTGCCAGCCATGATCTTCAGCTTGCACAGGAAGATAATGATGAACTGGAGTTTGCAGTTTGATTGGTGCTGCCTTGACTTTCATCCACCTGACCTCAAGGTAGCATCTCAACAGAATAATGTGATCATCTGATAATGTCACCCTCTGATAGAGAAATGACTGGGCTCCCCTATCTTTCTCTGGTCATGGTATTATTGTTTGGATTACAATAGACCCTGCTTTGCCTAGGACGGTCCCAGCTTTCACTTGGTTGTCCCAGCATGATTATGAATAGTGTGTCCTTTCATTCCCAGCAGTTTCCTAATGCCAACAGTAATTTATAGGATTGCTCTGGTCATCGATCATTTCACAAGGGACCTGGAAAGACCAGTTCTCTCAGATGATCACATTATTCTCATTCCCAGAAGCTGGTGCATTGTTGTTAACTAGATTGATGTCTGCATTCCCAGCAAACCACCAGTCAGTGTGGAAACAGCCCATTCTCCCTACCCCTCTGGGGAAAAAATCCCTTTAGGTGCCTTCTTCTTTCTGGGTTTATCATTAAATCTTTCTTAACCTTTCTTTCTCAATCTATTTGAGTTTCATCTCATGCTCACACCTCACACTGACTATGCATCAAACCTTGGATGCAAAAGTTGTCTATAAACCTTAAACTGTGAAGTGCGGTTAAAATCTCTGAGGCTTCATTTCAGGAGGAGCATACCAGGCATGTGTAATACTTGCTGTCAGGATATGGGCAGCCTTCCTTCCTGACAAGGATTTTATTTATTGGGTCTGACCCCTGGACTCACTGTCTGCCTCCCTTCCTTGCCCCTTATCTCGGCAGGAGAATCACTGCCCCTGGCTACCTCCAATCAAGTTCTCATTAAGTTCAGTGCCAAAGGCCAAGCACCAGCCAGAGGCTTCCATTTTGTTTACCAAGGTATGTATGATGTGGACCTGAGAGGTACAGAGATGGTTTGTATTCTTCAGGGGGTCAGTGACCAAAGAAAGAGGGACCTTTGACTGCTAGTGTTGAGTCTTGCTGTCTGGGGGAGTTTTGGGGGTAGTTACTGGTGTGGGTGACAGTTCCCTGGAATTAGTTTGACTTATATATATTGACCTATCCAATAGGCATTTACTGGGTCAAATTCCTTGTTGAATGAAGGAAAAAGTCAGCCACAAGAATCTGATTTCTCCTCCTTCCCCACCCCACCCTACCCTCCTCACACCAAGGTCTGGTACAGTCCTGATGGCATTAGGAAGACCAGCCCAGGACTCTTAATCTAGATCTCTCTCATGGAGATGATTTGTCTGCTGGGCACAATGAAAGTATGGGGAAAGCACAGGCTTTGGAGTGAGGTGAACATGAGCTTGAACCGGCGTCCCAACTCTTCTACTTTCTAACTCAGCACCAACTATTCCAACTCTCAGAAACTCAGTGTAATAATGTTTCACTGATAGGATGAAAAAATTCACCAAGTCGCCCACACCCAGCAAAGATTTAGAGCACTGGGCTTCGCTGGCAGGCCCCAGGCAGCCCAGGTCCAGGAAAACTCTCACTCTGCTAGGACTCAAAGTTTACGAGTAGCCCTACTTATTCAGTCACCCAGGGAGTGCTGCATTTTCCTGTGCAGAGGTTATCCCGCCCTGGGGGACGGGGTCCTGGGCAGGGTCTTAAGGTACATGAGGAGAAGCTAAAGGCAGGAAAAAGGGAAGCAAAAGGACCATTCTTCCTGTTGGGGGACATGGGACCCAGATGGATGAGGGATTCACTGGAAAGGTAAAGAGCACAACTAGACCTAAGGTCTAGGCTCAGGAGCCTCACACTACCACTCATGGATCTGGAAATTGTATGACAATGTAGTGTGTCCAACCACATTTAGTAAGATGAGCACTATTGTCGACTGTCCCCTTCCTTAAAGGAGAAAACCCAGAGCCTTTCAGGGTCCCCATCAAGACTACCTCAGCTCCAGCCTCAAGCCAGTGTCTAGCAGGGTGAGACCTGCCTCTCAGTGTCTTTTGTCCTCTACAGCGGTACCCCGAACCAGCGCCACACAGTGCAGCTCTGTGCCGGAACCCCGATATGGGAAGAGGCTGGGTGGTGACTTCTCCGTGGGGGCTATTGTCCGTTTTGAATGCAACTCCGGCTATGCCCTGCAGGGGTCCCCAGAAATCCAGTGCCTCCCTATCCCTGGGGCTTTGGCCCAGTGGAATGTCTCAGCACCAACATGTGTAGGTGAGTTCCCAGGCAGCCAGAACATGGGGACAGTTGTCAGCAGACAGTCCTTTCTACCCCTGGGAAGTGGCCCCAGAACACAGCAGTCCTTCCCCACCACCCCACATCACCCCACCCTGAAGTATAACTTAAGTTGGGTGTTCAACTCAATCCAAATCATCAGTCACAGGGCTTGGGTGTGAAGACAGCAAGGGGGAGGATTTGGGGTTCCAGGGAGGAACCTATGAAGGGAGAAACATGGGCATAGGTCCCTGCAGGAGAGTTGTAAGGGGAGGAGCTGTGAGATGAGACAGAGCTGGTGTTGTGGGGAGAAGCCACCAGGGAAGGGAGTCTCCACAGGTTAGGGTTCCCCTAGAGGAATCTTACTGGGGAGGTTTCCAAGGGGAATCCAGCATGGGAGCACCTCTGACCAGAACTGCCCCCTTCCCAGTGCCTTGTGGCGGGAACCTCACCGAGCGCAGGGGCACCATCCTGTCCCCTGGCTTCCCGGAACCCTACCTCAACAGCCTCAACTGTGTATGGAAGATCATGGTTCCTGAAGGCGCTGGCATCCAGGTAGGGGTGAGGAGAGCCCTTGGTCAAGGAAAAGATATATTAGCAAAATTGGTGCCATAATGGGTCCAGTGGTAAGAGCCATGTGTAGAAGACCCCATAGCTGGTATAGTGACTTGGGGAGGGCCCAGATTCCACAGAACCCACTGAGAGACAGGAAGCAGAGATTTGAGGTGACTGGGCCAGACATGAGGAGGTTATGGACAGATTTTGATGTGGTCAAAACAGAAAAGCATGGAAACCCAAGGAATGCTGAGAGATGCAGAGGAGGCCAGTAGGACTGAAATATCCCCCATTCTTGGCCTTACAAAGTATCCCAAAGTGTCTTACAGTGCTCCATTCCCTTGGAACTGCGAGCTCATGGGGCAGGGACTATACCTAACTCTTATGATGTGACCCCATGTCAGGCACCAAGTAGGTGTTGGTGGTGGTGTTGGCTATGTGAAGGGAGGAGTTTGGAAGAGAAGAAGGAAAAGGTCATGGGATGCCTAACTAACAACCTGTTTCCTCTGCCTTCCCAGATTCAAGTCATCAGTTTTGTAACAGAGCAGAACTGGGACTCCCTGGAAGTATTTGACGGGGCAGACAACACTGTAACCATGTTAGGGAGTTTCTCAGGTGAGGTGGGGCTTCCAGAGACACTGATTCAGAGGAAGTGGTGTCTTCACTATGATTGTTGTTGCAGTATCATTCATGTACCATAAAAGTCACCATTTTGAAGTATGCAGTGGAGTGATTTTCAGTATATTCACAAAATTCTGCAGCTATCGCTGCTGTTTAACCCAAGAATATTTTGATTTTGACACCCCAAGAAGAAACCAGTTTCCCACTTCTCATCACCTCTGTCCCATCCCCTCACCACTACTGGCCTACTTTCCATCTCTGTGAATTTTCTTGTTGAAGACTCTTCATATAGCTGGAGCCTTCATTGTGTGATCTTCTGTCTGGCATCTGTCACTCAGCAGACTGTTTCCCAGAGTCACCATGTTGTTACATGCACCAACACTTTATCTTATGGATACACCACATTTCATTTCTCCACTCAGCAGTTGATAGACATTTGGTTGTTTCCATTTGCTGGCTGTTATGAACAATAGCACTACAAACATTCACAAATAAGTGTCTAAGGGGACATGTTTCTGATTCTCTTGGATGTATATCTAAGAGTGAAATTCTGGGGTCATTTGATTTTTTTTTTTTTTTTGAGGAACTACTTAGATTTTTATTAGGAAGTCACACCATTTTCTGTTCCAGTGGTGAATTTCTGACTGTGTGTGATGTATGTTTTTGCCCAAAGTCCAGAGCAATGACCTGGATGTTTTAGGTCTCAGTACCCCATGTTGCAGAAATATAAAAAGGAGTCATGTGCCTCAGATTAACTGTCTACATTGCCTGGATTTTCCAGCATCATTTTGAAGAGAGCTAGAAGGGAATAAAACTTGTAGACCACCTGAGAAAGTCACTCAGCTGTTGGCATATGGCTGTGGCTCTTCAGCTGCTTTTACAGGAAGTAGTTTGAAGTCCCCATCCATTCCTCGGCCATTAGAGAACCAACTGGGGAAGTGGAGGGGCTAATTTGCCATTTACTGGGTTTGATCTGTAGGGTCATTTGGACACTTGACATAGAATGTCATTAGGGATCAAAAGCAAGAGAATTGGGAGAATGTCCACATCAGGAAGGCCAAGCTTGAATGTCTCTGTTTCCTTATCCTAGGAACAACAGTGCCTGCCCTTCTGAATAGCACCTCCAACCAGCTCTACCTCCATTTCTACTCAGATATCAGCGTGTCGGCAGCCGGCTTCCACTTGGAGTACAAAAGTGAGAATCTCGAGGCTCAGCCATGAACAAGGTTCAGGGTGGGAACTGACAGAGACTGAGTAACTCGGTGTAAAAGGGTCGTCTTGGGGCAGTATTTTCTCTACCACACTTTATCTTCAATGAGAACACTCATAGAAAGTCTCAAATCTACTTAAGATTCAGAAGCCATCTCAAAATTCCTCCTGGCTATATACCCCATGTGTGGTAGCAATGAGATTCTCACCCAAGCCTCTGTTTCTTGGAAATCTGTGTCTGTGTGTATCAACTGCGTCCACAGCAGGAATAAGGAAGGACCTAGCCATGCCTTAGGCCCAGTCTACAATTTAGGGTATAAGGGAGCCAGGGTGCTCTCCCCTTCCATTTCTAAACATTTGGCTTCATCAACCCCTGGTTCTGTGATGCAGTTGTCTTTGGAAACTTCTCATGAGAAATTTGACTTCTCTCCCATCAGATTTCTCCCTCCATGCTCAAAACCTTACATCCTAGTTTACAGAATCCCCAAGTGGCAGCATCTAAAAATCCATAAAAGAAAAAGGGTTGGGTGGGGGAGATAGCATAATGGTTATGCAAACAGACTCTCATGCCTGAGGCTCCAAAGTCCCAGGTTCAATTCCCCACAACACCATAAGCCAGAGCTGAACTGTGCTCTGGTGTTTCTCTCTGTGTCTCTCTCTGTCTGCATCTCTCTCAAAAACAAAATAAATAAAATATTTTTTTAAAGAAAAGGTTATAGACACAGGTTTCTGGTGAGACTGTTTCCATTCTGGGATTGGCTGCCTACTTCCTTTCCCCACTGGGCACAGAAAGGTATGCAGCAGAATTTGTGATATTAACTCAGGAAAGACTTCATCATTCACAGTGTTCCTAGTGCTATGCTGGATTTTGCTAGGACTGGGTAAGATCAGGATGGTTAAATTCCATCAGAATCCACTGGGGAAAGGCAGAGTGCAACATTAAAAGTACTTTCAGGGATGTCTCTCAATGGCAGAGCAGGGAAGAGGAAAATGATCACTTCTACCTGGAGCAGGTAGAGAGAGAGAAGTGAACAGCATAAACGTTACTGCAGAGTCGGGCAGTAGCGCAGTGGGGTAAGTGCATGTGGCACGAAGCGCAAGGACCAGTGTAAGGATCCCGGTTCAAGCCCCCAACTCCCTACCTGCAGGGGAGTTGCTTCACAGGCGGTGAAGCAGGTCTGCAGGTGTCTATCTTTCTCTCCCCCTCTCTGTCTTCCTCTCCACTCTCCATTTCTCTCTGTCCTATCTAACAAGGATGACATCAATAACAACAACAATAATAACTACAACAACAATAAAAACAACAAGGGCAACAAAAGAGGAAATAAATAAGTATTTAAAAAAATGAGAAACATTTCTATCCCTACAATGTGGTAAGCCCTGTACTAGATACCCACTAAACAGAGATGGGTAAAGCATGGGTAATAACTTTAGTCCAACTTGATATGCTAAGGAAGTAAATAGGAGGGGAGGAGATAAACCTGCTCAGTTGAGATCTTACCTAAGAAAAATCCCACAGCTTAGGTTGGAATAAGAAGTGGGAAATGTGTGAAGGAGTAGGAGGCTTGGCCATGGCTTAGAGCCTCCCTTTGGTACTAGATGTGGACTGGGTGGTATGCAGATGCCCAGCTGGTCTTCAAGATAAATGAGCTCTCTCCAGGTGGTTGAGAGAGAGTCAACTGGATTCTGGCACTTAGCTCCTGAAGGAACTGAACTGTACATCTGGTAGGAAGATCCGAGACAGCTTGACATAAGACCCTACAGATTGAAGACAAGACAAGGACATCTGAAACCTTCCTCCCCATACTCTAGGCCTTCCCTCACCTGGTGGAGTGAAGTGTCCGGGGCTTCTTGAACCATTCACCTCTTCCCTTTTGCCTTCTTTGCTCTGGTCTATCCAGTTTCATTTCCTTATCCAGTATTTTGAGTCCTTAAACATTCTCCAGAATCTTTTCTTCTTCCAATGACATACATCCTCAGTGTCTCATCATTCCACTGCCTCATTCAAGAAAAAAAAAGATAAAAGAAAAGAAAGAAAAAAGCTCACCTCTGAATTTTGTGGTCTTGTTGTTCAGGGGAGCTGGCAGTTTCTCAGTAGCTGATTTTCATCACATGCTGTCCTCTCAGTGGGAAGAGGGACGGGAAAACAGGTCCCCATTAGTATTTAGAGAATGGATCTTCTAGGAGCCCAAACCCTGTAGTTACACTTTTGTTTTGTAGATAATCTACCAAAAAAAAAAAAAAAAAAGTGTTCAGAAGTAGAGAATTAACTGCTATTGTGGAGGCAAATGGTTTTGAAGGGTACTGAAAAGTCCTGTCTGCTGCTATGACTCATATTTAATGTTTATTTAATTGAAATGGAAATGGAACAATATGCTTTCCAAAGTAACAAATTGCATATGATAAAAATAAATCCCCCTTTATTGTTAGCATGGGTTAAATAAAATCAAACTGCAACATGAGAGAAAGCTGAATGGACTTCTCTGCCTCTCTTTTTCTTCTCTGGCGTCACTTTCTTTATCATTCCATTTCTCTCTCTCTCTTTCTTTCTTTCCCTTTCTTTCTCTCTCTCTCTCTCTCTCTCTCTCTCTCTCCCTCTCTCTCTCCTCCTACCATACTCTTTTGCCCTTGCTTGCTCTCTTTCTCCTCTTCCTTCTCCATTCTGTTTATCACTGTCATTTCAGTAAATAGCTTCCAGGTAGCTAAATTGTGATCACCCCCTTAAATACTGGAATGCATTCTACTTGGAGTCTAGGGAAGAATCAGAAGAGACAGGATGACAGCTGAGATGAGGGGCCTCCGATTCAGTATAATGATTGCTTTGGTCTTGTCCTTGGGGGCTTTTGTTCAACTGTTATAGGTGGACAAAGACCCAAACACTATTTATTTACAAGCACAGCATTCACTTCCTTTTAAAAGATTTTATTTAACTGAGAGATAGATACAGAGGGAAAAATAAAGGGAGACCACAGCACTGCTCAGCTCTGTTGTATAGGCGCTAGAGATTGAACCTGGGACTTTAGAGCCTCAGGCATGAGGGTCTTTTGCATAACTATTATGCTGTTCCACTGCCTGTAACATTCATTTCTTCACAGCACATGTAGCATAAGAAACATTTAGGAAAGGTGTGTAGACTATCTCTGGAATGCCAACAGGGTTCTGTAATTTTTGATGTGGGGTTGAATTAGACAGATGCATGCGTATGTCAGAACTCAGCAAGCCCATTTAGAGTTTGTGTTTCTGTGTAAGTACATTTCCCTCAGAAACAAAATTAAAACACATGTAGCTCACTCATGCACATGTTGGGTCTCAGCTCTGAATGTGGTGTGAAGACTCACTAGTTACTGCACAAGAAGATGGAGCTGAGGGCCAGTGGCCTAAGCTGGCTGGTCCTTCCCATTCCTGTTCCATGAATGCCTGGCTCCTGGCAGGCACTGCATACATCTGGCATCCCCAGGGAGCCTGTGTCTCTCTCCCAAGGGCCCTGGGACCTACCAGTAGGGCTTTCTGCCATAAATTGGGTGTGACAGGAGGGCTGAAACTGAAATTCAGTGGTAGCATCTGCTGCAGGGGGATAGGATGTGTGTGTGACCTACTTGTCCCAGCCTCACACATAAACATGCTCAGTGAGTACTCTATCAGGGACAGTGGGGTAGGGCTGGGAAAGAGGAGGAGGAGGGAGGCAAAGATGGAAGCCCTAGCAAAGCTGTGTACACAGAAGGACTGACTGATGCAGATTGAATTTTACAAATCAATAAAGGAGAGCGCAAGAGCATTGAGAGATTGTAGAGGTGACTTTGAAAGGTCAAGATCATGAAGGACCCAGGACGTCATGGTGAGAAGATGACATTTCATATTAAAAAAAAAAAAAAGTGATTGAAACCCTTCCACCACAAGGGAACACCGTTGTACCAAGAAAAGATCCACATATCATTAAGCAGTGCTGTGGGCTGGTGCCGCTTCTCTCTCTCTCTCTCAAATTAAATGAAGGGAAAAAATTCAGTCCAGAATTGGTAAAAAAAAAAAAAAAAAAAAAAAAAGTATACAGTCCTGCAAAATTAGGAAAGAGTGACAGGAGTCACCCTTCAGGGGCCTAAGCAAGGAAGTCTGATTCAAGGAAGGATATGAGGAAACATGAATTTCTGGAGCTGCCCTGGCTTAGAGTAGTGCCATAGGAAGCTATTGAGGGCCTGGCAGTGGATAAAGCTGTTTTCTTCAAGCATTCTGTCTCAAAAAGAAGGGATTTCTTTTTTCTTTCTAATTAGTCATTTAACATCATTTTACAAAATGAGCAGGTTTCAGTTGTGTTTTTCTTTTTTTTTTCTTTATTGAGGGATTAATGTTTTACAGTACACAGTAAATACAATAGTTTGTATATGCATAACATTTCTAAGTTTTCCACACAATAGTACAACCCCCACTAGGTCCTCTGCTATCCTGATCCAGGACCTGAACTCTCCAAATCATTGACTGTGAGAGAAATGCAAATAAAGACAACAGTGAGATACCACTTCACTCCTGTGAGAATGTCATACACCAGAAACAGTAGCAGCAATAAATGCTGGAGAGGTTGTGGGGACAAAGGAACCTTCCTACACTGCTGGTTGGAATGTAAATTGGTCCAACCTCTGTGGAGAACAGTCTGAGGAACTCTCAGAAGGCTAGAAGTGTACCTACCCTATGATCCTGCAAATCTTCTCCTGGGGTTATATCCCTAGGAAGCCAACACACCCATCTGTTGGTATGCATGAGACCCCTTCTGTTTCATTTGGTTTAAATCCCCCCTGCTTAACACTATTCTATTTACATAACCACTTCATTCTATTTATATAACCGCTGTTAACAAGTACCTCCCTCCAGGGCATTGGTTCAATCCCCACTGTTTCATGATATGTTTTTGCTCCACCCCCCCTCCTTGTCACACCCTGATCCTCTCCTTGTCACACTCTGATTGTCACCAGTCACTTTTCTCTTCACCCTCTCTAGGTCACACCCTGTTTCCACCCTACTTGGCAAGTATATATAAAGACAGCATTGTGAGTTTTAGAGTACTTTACCTTGAGTTTAGCTTAGCTCGGCTTAGATTGTGCTGAGTCCTGCATGAATAAAGAGATACTGCCTACAGCTCAACTATGAGTCCCTGGTCGTCTGTTACCCGCCCGTGAAGCCAGCCCGGAGAAAACAACCTAACCCATCGAAAATGACACCCATCCAAAAAGATCTGTGTATACCTATGTTCATAGCAGCACAATTTGTAATAGCCAAAACCTGGAAGTGACCCAGGTGTCCAACAACTGGTATATTTTCATTCCCACACATGATGCATGCAAATCCACCATATTCTCTGCAGGGATTCTGTGTACCCCACTCCCACCCCATAACCATCTTTTTAGTTCTCATATTATACAAGACTCTAGTCTAGTGATTTTTTTTTCTTACTAGCTCCTTTGTTTCAGTTATCTATATTCCGCATATGATGAAAATCAGCCTGTGGTTGTCTTTTCTCTCTCCTTTTCTCATTTACCTCCCCCTCACGCCCAATTTCTAGTTACTGCACAAAAAGATAAGGCTAAGGGCTGGTGGCCTCAGCTAGCTGGTCTCTCCCATTCCTGTTCCACAAACAACATCTGGCTCCTGGCAAGCACCGCATACATCTGGGTTCCCCAGCCCCACCCCCTAGAATTGTCTTCACATGACATGGAAAAGTGAAGGGAGATTGGGAGTCAGACAAGAGTGAAGTGGAAGAGTTCATGCAGAGGCCTGGGACTTAGAGCCCTGGTGGAGACAGCTCTCTGGCCCTCCTACTTCAGGTTCCTTCTGCTGAGCCTTGGGAATGGGGACAGGCAGAGCAATAAGTGGTCTGTGGGGTCCCTCATACAGTCTGATTTTCTCTGTATGTGGTGAGGGCAAGGGGAGGGTTGAAGCACTGACTTAAAGACTGAGAGGACAGAAAGCATTCCTCTGCCCACAGCCAGCTTTGACCCAGCCAACTCTGGCATTCACTTGTGGGGTGTGTGTCTCTATCCCATCCAGCGGTGGGCCTGAGCAGCTGCCCAGAACCTGCCGTGCCCAGTAACGGAGTGAAGACAGGCGAGCGCTACCTGGTGAATGATGTGGTCTCTTTCCAGTGTGAGCCCGGATACTCCCTCCAGGTACTTCCCCCTGCCCCTCCATATCCAAAGCAGAAGACCTGTGACCCTCCTGTGCCCCTCCCATATGCGACTGTCCAGCCTGGCACCAGCAGAGCAGCAGTCACCATAGAGCAGGGAGCAGCCTGGCTCCCTCAGGGACCACTGTCTCCTGGAGCTGTTCATGCAAAAGACAAACTTTGCTGACTAGCAATTTGGCTCAAACCCACCTCGAATGTGTTACTACAAAGTTTCAGTTTTGATTAGACCTCAGGAAAACTTAATTTTCCCTTGAAGGCCATGAGGGAATCTAGTAATTAAAGGAGTCTCACAAGAAACCTTTAGTAATGAGAGTTCTTTAGTAATAGCTGTTAATAATCATCCTTCTCCAAAGTCTTTCTCCCTCAGCCCCGCTGCCCGTCCCAGAGTGGGTTGGTGTATCTTGTGTGCCTCGATCCTTAACACAAGCCCCCCACCCCTACCGGTGCAAGCCGCCCGCTGTGGATTGTGCAGAAAATTGTGCCCGTGGTGGCAGCTAGTCCACCCCTTTGCTTGATTCCTCCAGGGCCACGCGCACATCTCCTGCATGCCCGGAACTGTGCGGCGCTGGAACTACCCTCCTCCACTCTGCATTGGTAAGAGAGCCCTGAGAATTCCAGCTCACTCAGTCCATTTTCTAGCAGGGACTGGAGCTCATTGACATAGCATCAGGATCAAGTTCAAATCAATAGGCAGTTTAGTATGCTGGGTCTGTTCGAAGGCAGTAGTTTCAGACTAGTATTTTTGTGAGCTTTCACTCTCTCTCTCAAGGTCATCATGACTTTGGGAAATCATTTATCACTTTATGGGGGAGGGGAGTGTTAATGGTTTACAGTATAGGTATTGACACATGGGTACAAGGATACAGTTCTCATCTCCCCATGATGGGTGTTTGCAAAACATTCTTACACCCCCAACCTAAGTCCATTTCTTTTTTTTAAAAAAAATTATTCTTTATTTATTTTTTGGATAGAAACAACCTGAAATCGAGAAAGAAGGGGAGATAGAGAGGGAGAGATAGAGAGACACCTGCAGCACTGCTTTGCCACTTGTGAAGCTTTCCTCTTGCAGGTGGCTTGAACCCAGGTCCTTGCGCACTGTAACGTGCGCTCAACCAGGTGTACCACCACCTGGCCCCTCTCCTAGGTCCATTTCTATCAGCATGTACCAGGATGCCAAAACACTCCCTCCAGCTCCCTCCCAGCCATCCTTCCCCAGAGTCCTTCGCTTTGGCACATGACACCAAATCCAGTTCAAGTTTCACTTCGTGTTTTTTTGGGAAACATTCTATCACCAAATGAATGCTTACAGGAAGCTTGCCCATTTGAAAAGGCTCTGGAAAAATCCAGTCCCAGTGGAACTTGTAGGCACTTTGGGGATTTCCACAGGACTATTCATGGGCCTGATGGATAAAACCCAGTAATGAAGAAAGACAGACAGTAACAGGAGACACAAGGCCTTGGCTGGGTATGGCATCTTATTCGTGCGAAACAGTGTTGAAGAGATCAGGAGATGCAAGAAAAGACAGGTCTCTACCCTCAGAAGGTTGGAGCAGGGAAAACTTAACATTTACTGAAAGTCTCCTGTGTGCTACAATTTCCTCACAGCAGGTTTTAGGGAAGGTATCATTACTAACTTTAACTGTGCAAATAGGGAAACTAAGGCTTGGGGGATTAAGAAGAAAGCACTAGGGGGGTGGGAGGGAGAAGCTTCAGGAGCTGGGAAATAGGTCTGCAGGTGTCTCTCTCTCTATCTATCTTTACCTACCTCCCTTCTCAATGTCTCTCTGTCTGATGAAGGATAGGAAGGAAGGAAGGTAGGTAGGAAAGAAGGGAGAGAGGAAGGAAGGAAGGAAGGAAGAAAGGAAGGAAGGAAGGAAGGAAGGAAGGAAGGAAGGAAGGAAGGAAAAATGGCAGCCAAGTGGTGGATTCATTGTGCAGGTAACAAGGCCCAGTGATAACTCTAGTGGCAAAGATAATAAGATCATTCTTCTTCTAGCGTTTGCCCTTCTTCCGTAGCCAGTCAACAGCGTCAGGTTGAGCCTGATGTAAAGTTTCGAGACCTCCTTTGAATCTGGAGAGGTGGCAGTCGTTGACTAGGTGGGTCATAGTCTGTCTGTAGCCGCAGGGGCAGTTCGGGTCGTCTCTGGCTCCCCAGCGATGGAACATAGCGGCGCACCGGCCATGGCCTGTTCGATAGCAATTGAGGAGGGCCCAGTCATAATGTGCTAGGTCAAAGTCGGGTTGACGCTTGCAGGGGTCTGTGATGAGGTGTTTGTTCTTTACCTCAGCTGACTGCCAGCTCTGTTTCCAAGAGTCTGGAACAGAGAAGTTCAGTGTAGGCATAGGGGACCAGATTGGGTGACAAGACGTCAAGCGTTGGACAGGGTGGGCGAAGATATCCGCGTATATTGGCAGGTCCGGTCGAGCGTAGACGTGGGAAATGAACTTAGATGATGCCGCATCCCGACGAATATCTGGCGGGGCGATGTTGCTAAGAACTGGCAGCCATGGAACCGGGGTGGAACGGATGGTTCCAGAAATTATCCTCATGGAGGAATATAATTTGGAATCGACCAAGTGGACATGGGGGCTACGGAACCATACTGGGGCACAGTATTCTGCAGTGGAATAGCATAATGCCAGAGATGATGATCGTAGTGTGGAAGCGCTCGCGCCCCATGAGGAGCTGGCCAGTCTTGCAATGATGTTATTCCTCACGCCCACCTTTGCTGCAGTTTTTATGAGATGTTTGTGAAATGACAGAGTGCGATCGAGAGTAACGCCAAGATAGACTGGCTGGGCTTCATGCCGGATTCTCGTACCGCCAAGCTGCACATTAAGCTCACGCGAGGCCGAGGCATGGTGTAGATGGAAAACAGATGATACCGTTTTTGCAGTGCTAGGGATTAATCGCCATTTTTTACAGTAATCAGATATCAGAGACATGTCTTTCATGAGTATTTCCTCGAGGATGTCGAACTTGGATGCCTGAGTTGCACAGCAGATGTCATCGGCGTAGATGAACTTCTTTGAAGAAGTTTCTGGGAGGTCATTGATGTAAATATTAAATAGCGTAGGAGCCAGAACAGAGCCCTGGGGGAGGCCACTTGAGACAAGTCTCCATCTGCTAGACTTGTCACCCAGATGCACCCGGAATCTTCTGTTTTGGAGAAGAAACGATATAGTGTTGGCCACCCATGGAGGCAGGCATCTTGAGATCTTGACTAGGAGACCCACGGTGCCAGACCGTGTCATAGGCTGCTGTGAGATCAACAAAGACAGCACCCATCTTTAAATTCTTCTGGAATCCATTTTCAATGTAAGTTGAGAGGGCATGGGCTTATTCGCAGGTAGATATTCCTGGGCGGAAACCAGCTTGGGCGGGTGATAGGAATTTCTCTGTAAGAGGAGAAATACGTTGACAGAAGCAGCCTCTCAAGGAGTTTGTAACACACAGAGAGGAGAGAAATTGGTCTATAGCTGGCGGCCAGTGTTGGGTCTTTCTTTGGTTTCAAAACTGCTATTATCTTCGCAGAATGCCAAATTTTGGGCATAGATTCAGATTCCAAGATGTGGGACAGGAATGAAGTGAGCCACTTCTTTGCCGCGGGGCCCAAGTTAAGAATGAGTTCTGGGGTGATGTTATCATAGCCAGCAGCTATTCCCGGTTTAACCCTCTTCAAAGCGTCTTCCAGTTCAGACAGTATAAAGGGAGAGAGTTTTGGAGATGGACAAGATAAACGGAAGTGGGATGACCACTCATGGGAAATTTCTCTTTTCCAGACTGGGTCGATCTTAGCACATCCAACTTGAGTTAGGTGACTGGCCACTGAGTTTGGAGATACGGGAGGATGGGAGATGGGAGGGGATTGGCTACAGGCATCCAAACTATAAGATAATAATATAAAAAAGCAACAGCAGGGGGTCGGGCGGTAGCACAGCGGGTTAAGCGCTTGTGGCACAAAGCGCAAGGACCAATGGACGTTGCAGGGGAGTTGCTTCACAGGCGGTGAAGCAGGTCTGCAGGTGTCTGTCTATCTTTCTCTCCCCCTCTCTGTCTTCCCCTCCTCTTTCCATTTCTCTCTGTCTTATCCAACAACATCAACAACAACAATAATAACCACAACAAGGCTACAACAACAAGGGCAACAAAAAGGGGGAAAAAAAGAAAAAAGCAGCAGCATTGGGACGGGCAGAATCGCAACAGGTTAAGCATCCGTGGTGCAAAGCACAAGGACCAGCATAAGGACCAGCTTCGCACACGAAGGGGAGTCACTTCACAAGCAGTGAAGCAGGTCTGCAGGTGTCTATCTTTCTCTCCCCCTCTGTCTTCCCCTCCTCTCTCCATTTCTCTCTGTCCTATCTAACAACAATGACATCAGTAACAACAACAATAATAACTAAAACAACAATAAAAAACAAAAAGAGCAACAAAAGGGAAAATATATATATATATATATATATATATATAAAAGCAGAATCAGAAATGGATACCTAGACTTCTTTGACAGTCAGACAACTGTAAAGTGCAGCTCAAGTATGAAGCTGAGATAGGAAGGAGAGTTGGGGGGCTGTCACTTGGGCACGGGTCCATTTCCTTGAGTGAGCACACCAGGTGCAAGGTTTGTCCTTTTGTGGAGCACTCAGAAATGGGGTTCATCACACCAAGACACTTACCCTCATTGTCTGTTGCAGATGACCTCCCAGTGAAGCCACCAGTATTCATCTGTACATTGCAGCTGCCCTTGGTGGAGGGTTTGCTCTGTGTGCCTGGCCTGGCCCGAGGGAAATGCGGTTATTGCTTTTCTTTTTTCTTTTTGCCTCCAGGGTTACCACTGGGGCTCAGTGCCTGCACGAATCCACTGCTCCTGGAGACCATTTGTTCCATTTTTGTTGCCCTTGTTGTTGTTGCTGGTGTTGCTGTTGTTGGATAGGACAGAAAGAAATCGAGAGAGGAAGGGAAGACAGAGAGGGAGAGAGAAAGATAGACACCTGCAGACTTGCTTCACCACCTGTGAAGTGACCCCTCCCCAGCACATAGGGAGCCAGGGGCTCAAACCGGAATCCCTATGCTGGTCCTTGCACTTGGAACCATGTGCACTTAACCCACTGTGCTACCGCCCAGCCCTCGTGCAGTTCTTTCTGGTGTAACCTAATACCAATCCTATGGCATAGGTGCTCCATCTTACAGGTGGCGGAAGCTGAGGTCAATCTTGATCATCAAGCTCATATAGCAAGTGGAAGCTTGGGACCATGACCCAGGCTGTCAGTACCTAGAATTTCTGCTCTGAGCCTGGATACTGCTCTGATCAGCTCTACTTGCTCGTTTCCCCCTCTCCCCAGATAACAGAAAGTGTTTTGCCTAAACGCTATAGGCGCCTCCCCTCTGCTCTTTCCTCTGCTTTTCCATGCCTGCCTTGCCTCTTTCTGATCACACCTGTTCCTAATCAGATGTGAAAGAAAGGAATTGACGAGCATCTGGCTGGACTGTCATCACGCCCTGTTTCCTCAGAGGACTCTGCGGTTGCCTTGATTAGAGTTTCAGATGCCCCACTCCTGGCGACTGGCTTCTCTATGGGATGCTAATTGCAGTCACTAGCTGAGGCCTGATGTCAGAGTTCTGAAGGTGGACTCATGGTGGGATTCATCTACCAACCAGCCGACTGAAATAACTACGTGTTTTATTTGATTTCTTTAAATATGGATTTATTTATTCTGGATAGAGACAAAGAAATTGAGAGGGAGAAGGGGGAGATAGAGAGAGACAGCAGCAGTACTGTCTCACTGCCCATGAGACATCTCCCTCTGCAGGTAGGGTCTGGGGGCTTGAACCTGGGTCGTTGCACACTGTAAGGTGTGCATTCAGCCAACATGGTGCATGTCACAGAGTGGAAACTCAAGTGGATCATATATTGAAGAGTGGGAAATTTAGGGGTTAATGTAATAAATAATCAGGCTTACCCTGGGGCAGATAGCAGTGACTTCCTATTCTCACTGCAGGGCCTGTGAAGGGCATACTCAGATTCAGAAGTCCATAGCTGGGGTTTGTGGATCTCTGAGCATTCTTGATATATGCTGCCCTTCCTGGACTTACACACAAGACTTTCCTCTACCATGTGGGTCTTTTAGAGAGGAATTGTAGTTTCCTCAAATTCCCAGCAAGGTTTATAAATTAGGAAGGCTTTAACTTTTTTTTTTTTCAAAAAGCTGCTGCTCTTTGGAGGCATCTAACTGTTGGCATTGCTCTGTGTACCCCATTGATGGTGTCCTAACCCACTGTCTGGTTTCATCACAGCACAGTGTGGAGGAGCAGTGGAAGAGATGGAAGGGGTGATCCTGAGTCCTGGTTTCCCAGGCAACTACCCCAGCAACATGGACTGTTCCTGGAAAATAGTACTGCCCGTGGGCTTTGGTAAGTCTTTGAGCCCAGACCCTGGGCATAATGGAGCTCTCCACTGAGATTGCTCGACACTGCATTGACCATTTAGCTCTCTGCCTCTCTGTGTTCTCATCTGTAGACACATGTACAACCATGGGAGTCAGTTAAGAACCGTAGAGATGAACATGCCTTGGGAACTTAAAAAAAAATAGGGGGAAATCGTAGTAACTGTTATTATTATCATTATTTGAGTAGTGAGCTAAAATTGAGGAACTGTGAAATGAGAAGTCACTCAGGGATGGTTAAAACAGAAAGAAAAAAAAAAGACAATCTATTTCACAGAGAATGGACCTCAAATTGTGCTTTTAACTCCAATATCCAGTTTCTTATCCTAATTAAATTGAGCTAAGGTCAACATGAAATTGAGTTTGTATTCTTTATATGCACGTTCTAGCCGGCCCCAGCTATTGGGAGGCGGCTTGTGTGTGTGTGGAGACAGAGCATGCCAGGCAGGGTGTGGAAGGAGAGTGCTGGTAAGTGTAGAGGACATGGGTCTGGGCATAAAATGTAATTACTGATGACTCACTGTGTTGTGCACTGGGAATATAATTTAAGCCCATATGTCACATTTGGAGAGAAAAGGGTTTGTATTGTTTTGACATGGAACTGATGGGCTATATGCATAGGTTATGCCTTCTCGGCCATCGCTGTGCTCTAGGCAACAAAATGGCTCAAGGAGATTATTCCTGCCATGACCGATGATCTGCCTATCTGTGGCCCCAGGAGTGAAGGCTCCCTGTTAACGCTCTCTTTTTTTCATCTAGAGTGAGCTTTCTGATGAGGTAGGGCCTTTTGGGAGAAAGTCATGTAGCTTTCTTCTTCAAGTCTGAACATCATCAAAATGAATATTCTACCCAGAGTCATATTCTAATTTAATTCAATACTCATTAAGGTCTCATCAATTTTTTTAAAGAGACAAGAACAAAAATTACATTTATCTGGAACCAGAAAACACCTAGAATCACCAAAACAATTGGAAGGAAGGAAGGAAGGAAGGAAGGAAGGAAGGAAGGAAGGAAGGAAGGAAGGAAGGAAGGAGAAAGAAAGAAAGGGGAGGGAGGGAGAGAGAGAGAGAGAGAGAAAGAGAGAGAGAGAGAGAGAGAGAAGAACTGGAGGTGTCACACTCCCAGATCTCAAACTATATTGCAGGGCCACTGTACTCTTCTCCAAGTCTGGTCTGAGAGGAGAGGGGCTGGTGACCTCATATTCAGCACCATCTTCTAAGGGATCCAGGCAGGTGATCGGGATGCACAGTGGTGGTGACTGTGGCCTCTGTGGGAAACTCCAGATAGTGAAACAGTGTGTGTTTGCAGGGGGGTTGCTTAGTTCCTTTAGTTTTCTTTTCAGGTCTATGTCAGATTGTAGAAGGATGGGGTTGGGAAAGATCTAAAGAGAAACAGCAAGTAGTTTGCTTGCTTGTTTTGCCACTAGGATGTCCTCTCTGTGTGACTCCACTGCTCTCAGTGGAATTTTATTTCCTATTAAATAAACCTCAGATAGAATCAAAGAGGGATGGATGGGGGATACTACAGCACCATCCACCATTCATGAAACTTTCCCTGGTGCTGTGTATGATGCTCCCCAGTGGTGTCGGAGGCTCAAACCCTCAAACCCTGACCCTTGTGCATGGTAAAGTGTAAATTCTGCCAAGTGAGATGATCTTCCAGCCCCACAGAGAGAAGTTTAAATGGGAAGTACATCACTGTACTCTGTGAGTCATGGTGTTCGGCCACCATTACTCTAAGTCTTAGATGCTTATTTCAGACACTGGCAATAAGCCTACAAACTTTAGTCTTCTGGCAGAAACTCTCCCTGGATTCCAGCGCCTGTCAGGAGCCAGTGCACTTACACACCGCTGCCACTAGATGGCAATAGCCACATCCAGTTCTTTCCAAGCTGCCCAGTTGAGATACTAATCTTTACATTATTGTACGGTCTTTGTTGAGCATTCAGCCCATGGTGTTGGTATGGTGCATGGGTAGTGGCATAGCAAGTGTGGGCTGTACAGAGGATATGTACAGATGTGCTCATTGCAAAATTATCCACAATTTGGAAACAGTCTACATGCTCATTAATTGGGGAGTGATTAGTGTGGTTAGAGAAATCATAAAATAGAATTAGTTATGTGTATTTAACATTTGTGAACTATGTTTTTTATATCAACAAGGATAGACCTTGAAAAACACTATGTTGAATAAAATGAATTTATTAATTGTATACACTGTATCATTTGTGTAAATGTATTAAAATAAATAAGCCCATATATATGTGTATATATACATATACATACACATATACATATACATATACATATACATATACATATACATATACATATACATATATATACCATATTAAAAAACAAGAACTGGAAGAATGTCTTCCAAATTTATGATAGAGATGGACTGCCTCTGGAGAGAAAGATTAGGAGACATGAAGGATCTTAAATATCACATTGTTTTCTTCGAGTCACATGGGGGGGAGGCATGTGCACATGCTCGTTATAAGCCAGTTATAAAGTACAGTTAGGCAATATTTTAATTTTTTATGAGAGAGACCAGAGCACCAATCCATCACATGTGATGTCAAGTATCAAATTCAGGGTCTCAGACATGTAAAGCCTGCATTCTACCAGTGAGACACCTCCCCAGACCCCCAGTTAGGGAAGTTTTAAAAAAGGTAAAATCCTGAGGGCTAGCAAGTGACTCACCTAGCAGACAACACATGTTACCAATCACAAGGACCTGGGTTCAAGCCATGAGTCACTACATGGGGGTACCTGCAGGGAGGAGGGACTTTAAAAGCAATGGAGCAGTACTGTGGTATTTCTCCTTCTCTCTCCCTCGACTTCTCTGTCACTCAGCTATCCACAGGCAAGAAAAAATGCCACTGGAAATGGTGGAGTCTGTAGGCACTGAGTCCCAGTGATAACCCTAGTGGCAAAAGAGAGAAAAAGTTAAAACTATCTGTAATTTTACCACACAGTCACTAAAATGTTACCCCAAGAAGACAGGAACTATATAGATATTACTCATCCTTGTGCAATGCTTAGAACAACCTTGGTACATAACAAATGCTCCTCCAAAATGGTGTTAGTGAATCAGACTATTCTGATTTCTAATACAAAAATTAGAATTGCATGTTATACATTATTACAGTCTGATCTTCACATAAGCATTGTGGGCATTTTCCTCTGCTCAGTAAACATATTTCTGCAATATCATTTTTATTAGTGATCTAATTTTGAGAAATTCTATAAACAGATAACAATATTCCCACCTCTGTTTGCCAAAGAACATATTAAGGTATAAGTTAAGGACTTAATTGTGTCTGTTTTAGCCTTTTGGATTGTCAAGAGTTCTTATTCATTCAGTTAAGATCCGAAAGAATAACCTTCACTTGGCTTCTTAATAGAGCAGATGGGGCGGTGCATTCTGCTTAGTCTTGTATTACTGAATTCTCATGAGTGCTCTAGAAAATGCCAGGATTGAAGTTAATGTCTTCTAATTGGCTAGTTATTTTTAAATGGTTGTGTTCTTAAGTAAAGCATTTATTTTATAGTAAAGCCTTCTTTATATAGATATCAGAATACAAAACACAGATTAATCCAACTGTTAATCCTGAACTTTGTTTTCAGTAAAGTAAAATGGACCCTACCTGGAGTTCTGAAATGTCAGGTTTTGAATAAATGATTTGTTGTTAAGTTTCATCCTGCCATAAAGCAAAAAATGGGATTGGACGAACAACTCCCAAAGTATGTTCCAAAAGCTATAAGAGGCAGGGTTGTGTGGGTTCTGGCAGGGCATGAGTTCCTGAAGCAGCACAATGGACTGGGACTGGATTGCTTTGGGCACAGTCTGCCTCTGTCTTGCTCCCAGGAGCTCACATTCAGTTCCTGAATTTCTCCACGGAGCCCAACCATGACTTCATAGAAATCCGGAACGGCCCCTATGAGACAAGCCGCATGATGGGCAGATTCAGTGGGAGTGAGCTTCCGAGCACCCTGCTGTCCACATCCCATGAGACCACGGTGTATTTCCACAGCGACCACTCCCAGAACCGGCCGGGATTCAAGATGGAATATCAGGGTAAGGACAAGGAGGGCCCAACTATGACTCCCATCACCCTGTCTCCCTGGCCTTTCACTAAGGGGGAGGAAGACTGCAGGAAGGGCTGAGAGGTTATAAAGCAGACCTACCCTTGGAGGCCTCTTTCCTGTGTGGCCACTTCTTTAACACTACTGTCCTCCTTGTATTTTTATTTTTATTTTTATTACCACCAGAGTTATCGCTGGGGCTCAGTATTTGCCCAATGAATCCACCACTCCCAATGGCAATCTTTTCTTTTCTTTTTCTTTTCCTTTCTTTTATTTGATAGGACAAAGAGAAATTGAAAAAAGAGGGGGCAAGGTAGAGAGCGAGACAGAAAGACATCTGCAGACCTGTTTCATAATTTTTTTTCTTTTTTTTTCTTTTTAAATTTTTTATTTAAGAAAGGATTAGTGAACAAAAGCATAAGGTAGGAGGGGTACAACTCCACACAATTCCCAACACCCAATCCCCATAACCCACCCCCTCCCATGGTAGCTTTCCCATTCTCTATCCCTCTGGGAGCATGGACCCAGGGTCGTTGAGGGTTGCAGAAGGTAGAAGGTCTGGCTTCTGTAATTGCTTCCCCGCTGAACATGGGCGTTGACTGGTCGGTCCATACCCCCAGTCTGCCTCTCTCTTTCCCTAGTAGGGTGTGACTCTGGGGAAGCTGAGCTCCAGGACACATTGGTGGGGTCTTCAATCCAGGGAAGCCTAGCCAGCATCCTG
Source organism: Erinaceus europaeus (assembly GCF_950295315.1). Taxonomy (NCBI): domain Eukaryota; kingdom Metazoa; phylum Chordata; class Mammalia; order Eulipotyphla; family Erinaceidae; genus Erinaceus; species Erinaceus europaeus. Next base: position 50,130,947 of record NC_080174.1, on the reverse strand, counting down.
GTGGCATCTGGAACCTGGTGATTGAAAAGAGAGTTAACATATGAAGCCAAACAATTTGTTGAGCAATCATGGATCCCAAGCTTGGAATAGTGGAGAGGAAGTGTTAGGGAGGTACTCACTGCAAACTCTAGTGTAGTCCTGCTTTCAGGTATATATTTTGCAGTAGTTTATGGATACGTGTGCACATAAGCTCTCTCTCACAGAAACTGGTGTATATCTAGGTTATGGGACTTTGTTAGAAAGTGAACTACCTGAGATGAAATTAGAGTGTACTATTAAAGGAAAGGTCTCACCCGAGTAATGAAGCTGAAGGGTTGTCATTCCACACGTGAAGTCTCTGGATACATTCTGAGGTGAAGCATGTTGAGGTAGCAATTGTTGCTTTGGTTAGGTTGTGATCAGCAGATGCAATGTTATTTGGTTTGGATTGGGAGATGCATACGGGAAAGTGGGCCCTATCCAAGGGTTCCAGGACTGGGGGAAGTAGGGGCTCTATAGTGAAGATGTGAGGTTCCTGCTGTCTTAGGGTTCAAAAAGACAATCAATAGTTAATATTATCATCACATTATTTGTTAATTGGGTTAACTTTGAAAAGTCCCTTTGTTATGGTTTGCTGGACAGTACCCAGTATCTTGTATATAGCTGTGCTATTGGAAGCTTCTAATCTACTTGGTCTAGGCTTTTGAGAGAGTCCGCATATCAAATACACAGCCTATATATTAAAAAGATTCAGTTTGTCTTTTGAGAAACTTTGAGACATACAATTGATTTCCCCCTCTCATATTAATTAGCTACTGATTTATATGTCTACATTTTGCTAGGAGTGTACATAAACACCATTCCCACCACCAAAGGACTGTGACCCATCCCTCCCGCCCACTCCCACCCCCCACTGGCCCAGGAAGCTACATGCCTACCCCTCACCACTGGGTTTTTACTTTGGTGCCCTACTTACAATTTGATCAGGTCCTGCTTTTAGTTTCCCTTTCAGATCTTCTTAGTCAGCTTCTGTTGATGAGTGGGATCATCCCATACTCATCTTTATCTTTCTGACTTAGTTCACTTAACATAATTCCTTCTAGCTCTGTCCAAGATGGGTCAGAGAAGGTGGGTTCATTGTTCTTGATAGCTGCATAGTATTCCATTGTGTATATATACCACAGCTTTCTCAGCCACTCATCTGGTGTTGGGCACCTGGGTTGCTTCCAGGTTTTAGCTATTATGAATTGTGCTGCTATGAACATAGGAGTACAGACCTCTTTTTGGTTGGGTGTTATGGAGTCCTTGGGGTATAACCCCAGGAGAGGAATTATTGGGTCATATGGAAGGTCCATGTCTAGCCTTCTGAGAGTTTTCCAGACTGCTCTCCACAGAGGCTGTACCAATTTACATTCCCACCAGCAATGTAAAAGGGTTCCTCTGTCCCCACATCCTCTCCAGCATTTGTTGCTGCTGTCCTTTTTGATGTATGCCATTCTTACAGGAGTGAGGTGGTATCTTAGTGTTGTCTTAATTTGAATTTCTCTGACAATCAGTGACCTAGAGCAGTTTTTCATATGTTTGTTAGCCTTTTGGATCTCCTCTGTGGTGAATGTTTTGTTTATTTGTTCTGCCCATTTTTGGATGGGGTCATTTGCTTTTTTGCGGCTAAGTTTGCTGAGCTCTTTATATATTTTGGTGATTAGTTTCTTGTCTGATGTATGGCATGTGAAAATCTTCTCCCATTCTGTGAGGGGTCTCTCTGTTTGTTTAATAGTTTCTTTGGATGTGCAGAAGCTTTTCAATTTGATGTAGTCCCATTGGTTTGTTTCTGCTTTGGTCTTCCTTGCAATTGGGTTTGATTCATCAAAGATGTCCTTGAGGTGTATGTGGGAAAGTGTTTTACCGATGTTTTCCTCTAAGTATTTGATTGTTTCTGGTCTGACATCTAGGTCTTTGATCCATTTGGAGTTGATTTTTGTTTCTGGTGAGATAAAGTGGTTCAATTTCATTCTTCTGCATGTTTCAACCCAGTTTTCCCAGCACCATTTATTGAAGAGAGCCTCCTTTTTCCATTTAATCCTTTGGGCCCCCTTATCAAAGATTAGATGCCCATAGGTGTTGGGAATTAGATGCCCATAGGTGTTGGGACTGTTTCATAATTTGTGAAGATTCTCCCTTACAGGTAGGGGACAGAGAGATTGAACCCAGATCTTCGAGTACAGTAGTGTGGGCACTCAACTAGGTATGTGCCACCACCTGGCCCCCTCTGGCGAGGCTTTCTATCCCATTTGCTAAGCCTTTTTCAGGGTGGTAGGCCCAACAGCATTCTCCAGTGTTCAACCAGCTCTTCACCTCAGTAGGCTTCCGTCCTCCCTCTAGGTCTTCCCTTGTGTGTCAGGCCCAGTTACACTCCACAAAGTTCCTCCTATGACATGATGGAGAGTTCCAATAACAATCTCAGGGACAGCCAGGCCCATGAACTCCCACCAGGGGTTTTCCTTTGTGAACTTGGCCACGCTCATTGCAACTCTCCCATTCTGAGGTGAAGTCATATGATAGGCCTCAGTCTTTCTCACTTAAGACACTATTTCCCCAGAACTATGCCCCAGCTACTCAGAGTTGGACTCCTCCTATGCTGGGGGGAATTATCTTTGGTTATTCGGGTTGTGTCCCAGCTGCATGACTGTACATGGCCACTGGATAGGCCTCGTTTCACCTTCAGATGTATCCCTGCTATGACTGATGAAACTGTCTGTTCTTTTTCCCACATTCGTCCAACAACTTTCCATTTTTTCATTCCGCCTTGATATTGATATGTGCTTTAAAGAGAGAAGTCTTTGTGAGTGCTGTATAGAAAGCTCATCATCTCCAGCCTCATCTTGTACAGAGATAGTGACTCTTTAACAGTTTGGCTTCCCATTTTTTTTCCTTCTTTTTTTCTATGCATGTATTGGGATAGCTATATCTCATCTTGTTTTAACCAACTTTAGATCATATTATAAATACAGCTTTGTTACTTGCTTTTTAAAAGTTAGCTTTTCAGTGATTCAAATCCTTTTTTAAAAAAATAAAGAGAATGGGAGTGAAGGAAGGCATTAAAACATTACTGGTCAGTCAAGTTCTCTTTGTCTACAACCTCCAAACCCAAGATTCATCCCCAGAAATAGCACTATTGTTTGATGAAGTCTTTCCAGATTGTTAGCAGGTGTTGATACATATATGTTGTATGTACCAAGAAAAATATAGTGTCTCACTAATTATTATATTTTACATATATCATGTATATTATATAGCATATGCTATAATATATGTGTATATTTTTATATTAAATATTCTCTTTTTAATGTCCATTTTTTTAAATTATCTTTATTTGATAGAGGCAGCCAGAAAGAAAGGAAGAGGGAGCTAACCTGTAGCACTGCTATACCATTCTTGAAGTTTTCTTTTTGCTTTTTTAAATTTTTATTATCTTTATTTATTTGATAGAGATAGCCAGAAATTGAGAGGCCAGGGGGACATAGAAAGGGAGAGAGACAGAGAGACGACACCTCCTCTACTGCTTCACCACTTGTGAAGCCTTCTTCACACAGGTGGGGACTGGGGGCTTGAACCCTGGTCCTTGTGCATTGTAACGTATGCGCTCAACTAGATGTGCCGCCACCCAGCTCTTCTCAAAGCTTTCCTCTTGCAGGTGGGGCTCTGGGGGCTTGAATCCAGGTCCCTGCACATTGTAACATGAGCACTCAACGAGATGCGCCACCGGCCCCAATATATACCATTTAGAACGTTCAGTTCACAGAATGTTGTGGTATCTGTGTGTGTTTTATTTATTTACTTACTTAATCCATCACCAGAGGGAAATACTGGCTGAAAAATTGGGCTGGTCAGTTAAGGAAAACCTTAAAGGATATCTTGAAGAGTGCACACAGCTGGAAAAATCAGCAAATGGGTTTATGGAGGGTTATGGAGACCTCCATGGATGGGTCTGCTTCGCACTCTCATTGTCGTACCACAGTTCTGAGGATGCCTGTGGAGCCTCTCTTTCTGTCAGTATCAGTGAGAGGCCTCCTGGGTCTACTGCTTTTACCCTATAACCCGAGACAATGAGAGGAGGAAGTGGCAGAGAGTTAAGGGAAAGACACTAAAATGCTATTCCATCATCCATGGAGCTCACTCTAATCCTACCCAAGGTGTTCCCATGAGGTGCCAGGGACCAGACCCAGGAGCACAGACATGGCAGAGTTTGAGCTCTACTTACTATACATCCAATAGCCTTGATGATCTCCCAGTGAAACCTACCTAGTTATTCTTGGCTAAGATTTCCCTTCTTCTTCTTCTAGCGTTTGCCCTTCTTCCGTAGCCAGTCAATAGCGTTAGGTTGAGCCTGATGTCTGCTTGTTGCTGGCTTTGAAAGTGACTGGGATCCATGTGGATTCAGTTGGCTAGGAAGGATCGTCAGTTTCCCCAATAAACGGGTACTCACGGGATGCACCACGAGAAGGTCGATCCAATGCATCCCAAGATTTCCCTGCATGATACTGAATAAAAATATAGAACATGGTTATTATCACAGATTGCTTTAGAAATATTAGCTTCACCACTGTTATTTACATTACTTAAAAAAATATTTTGTTTATACACCTGATAGAAAGAGACAGAAATTCACGGAGAAAGGGGAGAGAGGGAGAGAGAAAAAGAGAAACCTGCAACACTGCTTCACCACTCATGAAGCTTCCCCCCTGCAGGTGCGGGCCAAGGATTTGAACCCAGATCCTTGCACATGAGATATGTATATTATTGCATGGGGTGAGTGCATACACTTCTATGCAGCAAAGTTCTCTGTTTTTCCCATTGAGAATTTCCTCTGTTGAACATTGTTGCTATGCCCACTGTTGATTTCCTATCTGGGATGGACCCAGTTATGCCACAAAGGCTGTCCTGTGGGCCCTGTTAATTGAAGACTATTCTTTGGCACATACTTAGCAAGTACCCCTGCTGGACAAGGCCTCAGCTACTTCATTAAGGTGTGACTTTCTGAATTAGACTCATCCCTTCCCACAGAAATAGCTCTTCTTTGGAGATATTTCCTGATATTACACTTTTTTTTTATTTGTTCATTTATTTATTTTGCACTAGGGCTTTGTGGTATGCATCTCCACTGCTTATGGTAGCCCTCCCCCCCCCTTCTTAGTGCAGAGGAGGTAGAGAAAAACAACGAGGAAGAGAAAGACAGAGAGACAGAAAGGGGAGAGAGACACCACAGTGTGGCTCCACCATTCATGAAGCTGCCTTGGTGCCATGGATGGTGTTCCCATGTGGTGTCAGGACTAACCTGGACCCTTGCATATGCTGAAGTGTGTACTCTACCAGGTGAGCTGCCTCCCAGCCCAGACACAATTCTGCTATAATTATATATAGTCTATTAATTTCTATGTTGTTCTTTTTAATGTTAAAAATATTTCTTTATTTGTTATTCAAGGGAGAGAGAGAACCAGAGCATCACTCTGGCACATGTAGTGCCGAAGGACTCAGAATCTCATGCTTGAGAGCCCCACATCTTACTACTCCACACCCTAGACCACTGACACAATTCTTTTCAGTCCATCTGCCCCCCTCTGTAAAATTTCTCTTAGTCACTGAATAAATTCAGCTAACCTGGCAAAAACTGTCCTTCCTGATAGGCAGCTTCTAATTGCTCAGAGTCAGACAGACCTCCCTCTCACACACTTCAGTCCTAACCGGACTGCTTCCTTGTTTGTGAGCTTGACTGTAACTGCTGTGGCTGAATGAGAAGAACAACATACAAGGACTGGAGTCAACACTAGACCCCAAAGAAGTGCTCAACGAATAATAGTTTAGTCTGATATTTTATCCTCGAACTTCCTCTCCTTATGGAAACAATTTCAAGAACAGCATTGTTAGCTCTTACAATGTGCCAGAACTCTGAAAGGAGCCGTGCCTATTGTTAGTAGGCATCTATCTGAATCAAGTAAGTAGAACGATATGATTTACCAGCTTTACTCTCACTGGAGCCATAACAAAAACTGTGGTATAGAGAAGTTCATCAGCTTTCCCAAAGCTTACAACAGAAGGATTTCTAGTTTAAGTGTCCATGCTTCAACACTGTGCTCCTGCACTTCTGTAGTCTGGTTGGAACAAAATGCCCAGATAAAGTAGTAATTCTTTCTCCTGATCTGTTCCAGCCTATGAATTGCAAGAATGCCCAGACCCAGAGCCCTTTGCCAACGGCATTGTGAGGGGAGCTGGTTACAATGTTGGGCAATCAGTGACCTTCGAGTGCCTCCCAGGATATCAACTGATTGGTCACCCTGTCCTCACATGTCAACATGGCACCAACCGGAACTGGGACCACCCCCTGCCCAAGTGTGAAGGTATGTCCCTTCCTCGTCTCTGGGGATTCTTCTGAAGGATGCTGATGCAGAGCAGTCACACACTCCACTGCCTGCTCTGTGGGGATCTAACCGTATCAAAGGTTCTGGGAAACCTTACATATCCTGTTTTCATATAGATGTTGCCTTGCCCACTCAAAGAGAGGGACTTGGGGACAGATAATGTGGTCAGTGGTAGGGAGAACCTGGAGAGTAACCAAAGGCTGTATTTAGAATGGGAATATTCTAAATCCTTGGAAAGACCCAGCCTATGAGCTAAATGTCCCTAGTCAGAAGGGAAGATTCTGTATGAAGAAGTTGGAGCCAGTGGTCTGTACAGGGTGAAAAAGTATAGAAAACCATAGAACCTTCCCCAAAGGAGAAGACAGCAAAGACTTGCTAGGAAATGTCTTCTCTTTGCCTGCTCCTCACTACCTAGCCACACTTTAGTCTTTTCCTGGCATATTCCTGAAGAGCTCTGAGCTGACAGTCTCAGGGCACAAGAGGTGGTAGCTCCCTGATACTTTATTAATTAGAACTAAGAAGGAAGGAAAGGTAGAGGTTTTGTCTACTACCCCTCATAAGTGTACCTGACTTCCATTTTCCATCTTTTTTCTTTCTTTTTTTTTTCACTCTTGGGACCTAACATGTTCCTGGAAGAGAAGCTGGTATTGTTGCTGAAAGGGGAATTCATAGCAGGAGGACAGTGTTGTCTAGAAGAAAGTGTCCCAGCTCTGAGATCAGATTATCCTGGGAATCGCCTCTTTGTACTATGTGTGCTGCCACTGGACCCCCAGAAATCACCTCTCTGAGTTCTAGTTTTTTCCTTGTTACAGCCAGGTTTCTCAACTCTGTTTAGTGAGAGCTGGGAGAGCTTTGAGATGGCTTATATAAAGCACCCAGCAAGTCACTGACTCACAGGTGATGGGCTCAGAGTATGAGATCGCCATAGAAATAGAGCGAAAAGGAGCTGCTCTCATATTGGACTATAAAATTTTAATTCCTCAAGCTATTAATTTCCCAGTTGGTTTTTCAAAACTGTCTTCATGCATAATCAGTCTCTCATTCTGGAATTGTTGTTGGGTCACTTTTTATGTGACAAAATTTATTGTGGATTTTATTCCTTTTATTCATCTTTATCTTTTCTTGACATTCCAGGACAAAGAGACAGAGCAGTGCTTTCTCAGTGTGACATTTGAACCAGAAGTCCCCTCTCTCATGAGAAACATACTTCTTTCAGTTTCTTCAATATTAGGTTCTCATGTTTCTCCAATCACCTATTGTTTGGGACAACTTTTTGGTCATCATTTTCTTTTCTGCTCCTGAGTGCTGTTCTTTGAGTTCTTGTCCTAAAATGTCTTCTCCTCTTCCTCTTATCTACTTCCCTGTCTCCAGGTGCCCTCTTTATCAGCAACATTTATCTCTCCCCTGATATTTATGTCTGAATAGCCAATTCTATATTAGATGTCTTTGCTTACCTGGAGATATCTAAACATTTAAACCCCACTGTACTTGAAATAGAACTCATCATCTTTCTGCATTAAACTGAAATTTTCATCTAGAAGAATAAAGAAGGACTCCCCACTTGATATATAGTTACTAAATCTTTTATTTCTCAGCCCTTAATTTGGATACCCTACTCTTTCATCTACTATATATATGAAGAGTCTTGCTCATTTCACATCCTGATTATCTGTCAAATGCACTCATTTCTCTGTCTTCTACCTTTGCCTTAATCCAGGCTTCCCTTACATGAGACTCCTCATTCATTTCCCAGGCATACATTCTTACACTCCATATATATAATTTTTATTTATAAAGTGGAAATATTATAAAGACCCTAGGATAAGAGGGGTACAACTCCACACAATTCTCACTACCAGAATTCCATATCCAATCCCTTCCCCTGATAGCTTTCCTGTTCTTCTTTTTTTTCTAAATTTTTCCCTTTTGTTGCTCTTGTTGTTTATCGTTGTCGTTGTTGTTATTATTGTTGTTGTTATTGCTGTTATTGTTGTTGGATAGGACAGAGAGAAATTGAGAGGAGGGGAAGACAGAGAGGGGAGAGAAAGATAGACACCTGCAGACCTGCTTCACCACCTGTGAAGTGACCCCTCTGTAGGTGGGGAGCCAGGGACTCGAACCAGGATTCTTACGCCAGTCCTTGTGCTTGGCATCATGTGCACTTAGCCTGCTGTGCCACCACCCAGCTCCCGCTTTCCTAGTCTTTATCCCTCTGAGAGTATGGACCAAGGGACATTATGGGGTGCAGAAGGTAGAAGGTCTGGCTTCTCTGTAATTGCTTCCCTGCTCAACATGGGTATTGGCAGGTCGAGCCATACTCCCAGCCTGTTTCTGTCTTTCCCTAGTGGGACAGGGATCTGGGGAGGCGAGGCTCCAGGACACATTGGTGGGGTCATCTGCCCAGGGAAGTACAGTTGGCATCATGGTAGCATCTGTAACCTGGTGGCAGAGTAATGAAGCTGAAGGATTGACATTCTACGCCTGATGTCTCTGGACACAGTCTGAAGTGAAACATGCTGAGGTGATACTGGTTGCATTGCTTGGGTTGGGATCAGGAGATGCAGTATCAATTGGTATGAATTGAGAGAAGCATGAAGGAAAGTAAGCCCCACTCTAGAGGTTCCAGGCCTGGGAGAAATATGGGCTTTATAGAGAAAGGGGAAGGCTCCTGCTGTCTAAGGGTTTAAGAAGACAACTGAAGTAGGGAGTCGGGCGGTAGCGCAGCAGGTTAAGTGCAGGTGGCACAAAGCGCAAGGACCGGCTTAAGGATCCTGGTTCGAGCCCCCGGCTTCCCACCTGCAAGGGAGTTGCTTCACAGGCAGTGAAGCGGGTCTGCAGGTGTCTTTCTCTCCTCTTCTCTGTCTTCCCCTCCTCTCTCCATTTCTCTCTGTCCTGTCCAACAACGACTACAACAATAAAACAATAAGGGCAACAAAAGGGAATAAATAAATAAATAAATAAATAAATATTTAAAAAGAAAGAAAGAAGAAGACAACTGAGTGGCCCGGGAGGTGGCACAGTGGTAAAGCTTTGGACTCTCAAGCATGAGGTCCTGAGTTCGATCCCCAGCAGCACATATGCCAGAGTGATGTCTGGTTCTTTCTCTCTCCTCCTATCTTTCTCATAAATAAATAAAATCTTTTTTTAAAAAAAAAGACAATTGATACTTATTGCTATAACCAAATTATTTGGCAAATGGGTTAACTTTGAAAATTCCACTGTTAGGATTTGCTGTATCATACATAATTAATCCTTTTTTTACAATTCAGCTAGAGTGAGTCTTCAATATCCTCTTGAAACTCCTCTACTCAGAGGCTCGCAAGGCATGCACTCCTGTCTCCCTTGGAGTACATTTTAAATCTTTTGTATATTATACCACACCCCTCAGGGCCTGGTCCCTGCTTCCCTCATGGCATTCTCCAGTCTCACAGAGTCTGTGCTCCAACTTCACAGAAATGCTTCTAGTCTTCCCAGTGTGATGTGATCTCCTGCCTCTGACTCTTAGCACATGCTCTCCCTTCCTCACTAAACATCGCTCTTCTCTTCTCCCTAACAATTAATTTAGCTCCTACCATCCCTTAGGTTTGAATTTATTTATTTAATTTTTTTATTCTTCAAGTAGTGGTTTGTATATATGTTATCTTTATTTATTTATTTTTAATTTTTTATTAATGATTTAATAATGAACAAGATTTTTTAAATATATATTTATTTATTTATTCCTTTGTGTTGCCCTCATTTTTTTAATTGTTATAGTTATTATTGTTGTTGTTGTTGTTGATGTCATCATTGTTGGATAGGACAGAGAGAAATGGAGAGAGGAGGGGAAGACAGAGAGAGAAAGATAGACACCTGCAGACCTGCTTCACTGCTTATGAAACGACTACCCTGCAGGTGGAGAACCAGGGTCTTGAACCAGGATCCTTATGGCGGTCCTTGCTCTTTGCGCTGGTGCACTTAACCTGCTGTGCTACCGCCTGACTCCCATCTTTATTTATTTATTGGCTAGAGACAGTCAGAAATTGAGAGGGTAGGGGGTGACAGAGAGACACCTGCAGCCCTGCTTCACCACTCGTGAAGCTTTCCCACTGCAGGTGGGGACTGGGGGGCTCAAACCTGGGTCCCTGCATGCTGTAACATGTGCGCTTAGTCAGGTGCGCCCCCACCCAGCCCCAGGTTTGAATTTCAATGAGAGTTCTACCAGGAATCCTCCCCTGCCCTCACCTGACCAGATGAGAGGCTCTCCCAAATACTCCTGTGGCATTCCTCACTGATGGTGTGGGCCACCCTGTGCTGTACAGGCCGGATGCTTAGTTGTGTCTCAGTGGACTATGAGGGCCATGGAACAGAATCATGTGCCATGCTTTCTCAGCCTCCGAGACCATGCCTGGCACTGAGCGAGTATTCACTACACGTAGGAGTGATGGTGCCTGTCTGTGCCTACCACTTTCCGAAAACACTAGTATGCACAGAAGCCCTGCTTTCTGGTTGGAGAAGCTGAGATTCTTTATCTTCTTTCTGTCCTGCACCCCCTTCACACATCTGCTCTGGTCCCCCAGGCCAGCCAACACATAGGAGATATATTTCCCAGAACTCTTCTTTGTTCTCCTCTCTGCTGACTAGATCTTTTAAAAAGTACTTATTTATATATTTATGAGGGCTTGGGAGACAACATAATGGTAACGCAAAGAGACTTTCATACCTGAGGCACCAATTCCATGTTCAGTCCCCAGCACCACCATAAACCAGAGTTAAGCAGTGCTTGGGTAATTTTACTTATTTATTTATTTATTTATTTATTTATTTATTTATGAGAGAGAAATACAATCAGTGTATCACATCATTCTGGCATATATGATGCTGAGGATTGAACTCAGGACCTCACACTTGAGAGTTTAGTGCTTTCTCCACTGTACTACTTTCTGAACCATAGTTGAGAATTCCGATTTATTCTTAAACTATGGAGACTTCAAGATTTCTTCATCCCCACCACCACCACCTAAAACTTAGGTCAGAGTGAGTTTAGACTGTCACTTTTGTCAAACACCAAGATTGGGAGAGAAGATCATATGTGTAGTTAACACCTCCTTCTTGAGCCAGATACTGGGCTAAACATTTTACACACACCAGTTCATTTCACCATCGTCACTGAGAAGAAGTACTAGGGGGTGGGGGGCTAGTCTAAATTTATAGGTGACTAATTGTTTAAGGTCACCTAGTTAATAGATACACTTGCTTGAACCCAACCTTATGCTCATCACAGAAATTCTCAAGACTAGATGTATTACTCTAAGAACCTTAGAGCAAATAAGAAAGGAGATACTTGCATGATTTTTTTTTGTACTGCAACCCTGACTCTAAAATCTGTCTCCCATTCCTAGGAAGGGAAAGGGGAAAGCTTTAGTTTATCCTTCCTCCTGAGCTAGAGGAGAAAGAGAGAGACATGGGGCTGAAGCATGTCCACAGAGGTGCCGCTGCTGAAGATTGTCAGGACTGATGGGGAAGCCACGCCTTGTCAAATTCTTCCTGCCCCTCCCACCTCTTCAGGCAGGATGATTTGTGCTTCAAACTGAGTGATTTCCTATACTCATCCATGTTCTGTTTCCTCTCTGGCAGTCCCCTGTGGCGGGAACATCACAGCTTCCAATGGCACCGTATATTCCCCGGGCTTCCCCACTCCATACTCTAGCTCCCAGGACTGTGTGTGGCTGATCACCGTGCCCATTGGTCACGGCATCCACCTCAACCTCAGCGTGCTACAGACAGAGGCCTCCAGAGACTTCCTCACCGTCTGGTAGGGCCAGCCGCCATTTTGGTGGCCTACTTCAAAGGGGTATTAACTGGGCCCCTTATTGGTTCACCTATTGATTTGCTCATAAAAGTAAACGTGGGGTGGGTGGGCCAAGCGGTAGCACAGCGGGATAAGTGCACATTGCACAAAGGACTGGCACAAGGATCTGAGTTCAAACCCCCAGCTCCCCACCTGCAGGGAGGTCACTCCACAAGCAGTGGAGCAGGTCTGCAGGTGTCTATCTTTCTGTCCTCTCTGTCTTCCCCTCCTTCCTCAACTCCTCTCTGTCCTATCCAGCACCAGAAGTAGCAACAATGACAATAACAAAATGGGAAAAATTGCCTCCAGGAGCAGTGGATTTGTAGTGCAGGCACCGAGCCCCAGCAATAACCCTGGAGGGAAAAAAAAAAAAAACCCTAAGTGTGGAGTAGTTTTAAATGAGTGTCAGCTTGCTGGGTTTCAGATGAATGTGGTGAAATAAGGGCTCAGCCTTAGTTATTCTTTTGATTCCTTGGAGGGTGAGACTTGAGGGCAGTAGCTCCCAACCTGGGCCCTGTTAGAAGTCAGAGGACCGAAGGGTATATGAATGGGAGTGGCCATGAATATGCAGACTTGTCTTAGTGTTAGTGTTTCTAGAGTACAATATGAAATTCCTCACTTACCTGAGATACCCAGACTGATAAAACTACTTTGGGATGGGATTTTTGTCGTGTTCTAGGATTATCTTATGCAAGCCAGGGTGGCCAAAAAGAACATTCAGCAGTGGTGACACTGTTCCAGTATCCATGTTGACCACTGAAGGGGACACTGGCTGTGTGTGGCTACTGAGTATTTGAATGTGATAAGAGTAACTGAGAAGGTGGTTTTTAAACTTTATTTAATTTTAATTAATTTAAATGTAAGTAGCTGTGCATGGTCTAGTAGCCTCTAGACTAGAGTTCTGCTCTGAGTTATTTATTTAGACTATCCTGAGTTAATTTTAAGATGGGACTAGGAAGGCCAGGGAGGTAGCTTAGTGGTAGAAGGCCATGCCTTACCTGAAGGAGACTGTGGGCTCAACCCTGGGTACCACATGAAAAAAACACTCTGACTTTCTGTCTCATAAATAAAAGATACAAAAACTGGCCTTGGGAGGTGGTTCAATGTCAGAGCTTTGCATGTGTGAGTCACTGGGTTCACTTCCCAACACCATAAACATTAGTTTTCTTAAAATTATAAACCAAATGGGAATTGTTCATTGACAAGTGAAATGTCCTAGATAGATTTCCTCAAACCACTGGTTTTGAATAAAAATATAGTTTTAAAATTCTGTCATTTAAAAGTTATCTCCAGTCTGAGAATCAGTAGGAGATAGAAGAATTTTCTCCTCAAATTTCCCAGAGTTAGCTAACTAGGCTGCCTGGGGTCAGTTTGCTATTAAATTTCCAAATAATGGCTAAGAATAGGTGGGAGAGCTAAGTAACTTTTCTAGAATTTCTTATCAGGACCAGAGAAATAGCTCACTTGAATAGTGTGCTGCTTTGCCATATGCTCGACCCAGATTTGAGCCCAGTCTCTGCAACACTGAAGGCAGCTCATGTCTCTTTGCTAGGCTGGCTAGGGGCAAGGAAATACAACTGCATGCTGGGAGTGTGAGTGTCCTGCACCTCTTCTATAGCCCTCTCTCAGTGCTGCTTCACACTGACAGCCTGTGATTGGGCCTGCAGCCCTTTTCCATGCCTCCTGACTCTAAGGTGAGTGTGTTGCTCCAAGGGCCTGCTAAGAAGGCTGGACCAGTAAAGAATCAAGTGAATGAGGAAGCAACATGGGCGTCAATGACTATTGCCTTTGTTGGGAGAGATTGGAAGAGTTGTTTAGGTCACTGAGAAAAGACAGTGTTGGGTGCAAGAAGAATCAGCTGCCCATTCAAAGTAATCTCTTAATCAAGGGCACTGTTGGCAACAGGTAGACCAGGTGACCAGGGTAACTCATGGCATGTCGGGACCTGCTTTCCTGCCTGCAGGGATGGGCCTCAGCAAACAGCTCCACAGCTTGGAATCTTTATGCGGAGCTTGACCAAGAAAACAGCACATAGTTCATCCAATCAGGTGCTGCTCAAGTTCCACCGGGATGCGGCCACAGGTGGGATCTTCGCCATAGCCTTTTCCGGTGAGTATGGAAGCCTCGTCTGGTGTAAAGGGCCTGTGAAGTCGAGGCTTGGCTTGACTCCTGGCTTCACCATTCCCAGTCATGTGACTCTGGATAGGTTACTAGCTCCCAGGAGGTGTAAGAACTAACTGGAAAGTTTGGGAAGTGGTGCACCAGGTAGAGTGTACACATTCCAGTGCACAGGGACTGGAGTCAAGCCCTCCATCCCCACCTGCATGGGGGAAGCTTTATTAGCAGTGAAGCTGTGCTAGAGGTGTCTCTCTCTATTTCCTTCTCCACCTCCCCCTCCCTTCTCAGTTCTGCTCTGTCTGTATCAGAAAAGAGGAAAAATGGCTGCTAGGAGTGATGGATTTGTAGTGCAGTTACTAAGCCCCAGCAATAACCCTGGAAACAACAACAACAACAAAAATTAAATGGATGATCAATGTTAAATCTCCCACCACATGGGAGTTGTGTGAATTGTGCCCCTTTTATCCCACAATCTTGTCTATCAATATCAAAGCACTAATAATAAAAAGGAGAGAGAGAAGCTGAAAAATAAGAAAACACAAAGTAGAACTTGGACTGAGTTTGGTGTCTTGCACCAAAGTAAAAGGCTCTGGGGTGGGGGGAAGGGTTCAGTTCTAGAACATGATGGCAGAGGAGGACCTAGAGGGGGCTGAACTGTTATGTGGAAAACTGAGGAATGTTATACAAGTACAAACTATCATATTTTACTACTGTTGACTGTAAACCATTAAACCCCCCACTAAAAAAATAATAATAAAATAAAATTTCAAAAGCCAGATGCCTTATAAGAAAGATAAAATAGTTATCATAGGGACTAGATGGAGTTCATCATAATAGTATAGCCAAAAGTCTCAGAATTTATAGCAGCAATACATATAGAGGGGGAAATATTTTGTAAAATGTTAAAAGCTTCAGATTCCAAAATATAATTTATTGAAATTTCAAATTAAAAAAAAGTCTCCCACCTCAGGGGTCCATAATATGAATTGGCCTCCTCTTTCACACCACCAGGACAGAGAGAACATGATACGAGCCTTAATGTCAAGTCCAGGCTTAGACATACCTAACCTAGCAGAGTGAAGCCTCTTAACCTGCTTACTTAAAAAGAAAATTATTATCTTTATTTATTTATTGAACAGATAGCCAGAAAACAAGAGGGGAGGAGGTGATAGAGGGGGAGAGAGACAGAGAGACACCTACAGCCCTGCTTCCTCACTCAAAAAGCTTTCCCCCTACAGTTGGGGACCAGGGTCTTGAACACAGGTCCATGTGCACTGTAATGTGTGCACTCAACCAGGTGTGCCACCACCCTGCCCCCTTAACCTGTTTATTTTTGTCAAATCATTGGCTGACTTATCCGTTAGAAATATGAGAAACAAATGAGACAAGTAGAGTCAGGTGAGCACACAAAGTAAATTTTAGTCAGGCAGATTAAGAGGGACAACCCTCCATGCTGGAGCTCTATGGAGATCAGACATCTCATTAAGCAGGAAGCATGAATGGTCAATGAAGATATGAAAGGACACTCAGACTCCTCATTAACATAAGAGTGAAATGCGGGGGCGGGCCATAGCTCAGCGGGTTAAGTGTACATGGCTTAAAGCGCAAGGATGGTGGGGAGTTAAGAATCCCCTGGCTCTTACCTGCAGGGGTGTTGCTGCACCTCAGCAGGTGTCTTTTTTTTTTTTCTCTGCCCCTCCTCTCTTGATTTCTCTCTGTCCTATCCAACAACTACAGCAATAACAACAACAAGGGCAACAAAAGGGGGGCGGAAAATATCCTCCAGGAGCAGTGGAGTCATAGTGGCAGGCTCCGAGCCCCAGCAATAACCCTAGAGGCAAAAAAAAAAAAAAAAAAGAATCCCGGTTCAAGCCGCTGTGTGGGACAAGCCTACAGGTGTCTGTCTTTCTCTCCTCTCTCTGTCTTCCCTTTCTCTCTTAATTTCTTTTTGTCTTATTCAACAACAACAATGGCAACAATAACAACAACAAAGGCAACAAAATGGGGAAAAACGGCCTCCAGGAGCAGTGGATTCGTGGTGCAGGCACCAAGCCCCAGTGGTAACCCTGGAGGCATAAAAAAAAGAAAGAAAGAAAGAAAGAAAGAAAGAAAGAAAGAAAGAAAGAAAGAAAGAAAGAAAGAAAAAAAAAAAAAAAGAAAGAAAGAAAGAAAGAAAGAAAGGAAGAAAGGAAGAAAGGAAGAAAGGAAGAAAGGAAGAAAGAAAGAAAAGAAATGCCACTTCATGAATCCACCAGATTGGTACAAACCTGAAAGTCTGACAACCCCTAGTGTTTGCAAGGATGTAGAGCAACAGCTGCTAGGAAGAGTGTACTCTATTATAACCTGTCTGTGAAATACATTTAGCGTTGCCTAATGACACTGAAGATGTGAGCCCTTCAAGCTTGCATTTTCACACTGCACACATCCACAAGAAGGAAGAAGCGATAGTGATCGTACTGTTTGAAACAAAATAGCCTGCATAACCATTAAAATACACTAGACAAAAAGCTCTATTTTCACATGAAGAGGTAAAAAAAAGTTTGTGAAGACATGTAACAACACACTTTATATTGTTATGAGAACTGTCAACGAGCAGAGCTGATATTCTAGAAAGTGATTCAGATAGGGAGCTAGAAATGAAAAAGTTTGACAAGTTTGTCAGATTGTAAAGATGAACATTATCAACATTCAGACTAAAGAAACTATTAGAAACTTACATCAACCATTCTTCTGGTATATAGTGAACTTCTCCTATCTCCATATGCATGCTTTTCCTTGATCTCAGAAGTTTTATTTAATTAATTTTATTCTATCCACTTGGCTGCTTGTTCACTTATTTCCCATAAACTCTTTTTATCCATAAGTTGACTAGTTGTTGACTGGCCCTCTTCCTTTTACTGCTTTCTTCTTTATTATTTTCAAGTTATTGCCTCCTCTCACTAGGATTTTCAGTTTTGTCTTCTACATCTCAATTACTTTTTTTTAAGATTTTAAAAAATTATTTATTTATTCATTCCCTTTTGTTGCCCTTGTTGTTTTATTGTTGTAGTAATTATTGTTGTTGTTATTGATGCCATCATTGTTGGATAGGACAGAGAGAAATGGAGAGAGGAGGGGAAGACAGAGAGGGGGAGAGAAAGACACCTACAGACCTGCTTCAACGTCTGTGAAGCAACTCCCCTGCGGGTGGGGAGCTGGGGGCTCGAACTGGGTACTTTTTTGTTTTTTAAGAATTCATTCATTCGTTTTTTTTTTAATTGCTGCCAGGGTTATCATTGGGGCTTGGTACCTGCACTATAGATCCACCACTCCTGGTGGCCATGACCCTCCCACCCATTTTTTTTTCTTTCTGTTTTTATTAGACAAGAAAAAAGAAATTGAGAGGGGATGGGGAGATAGAGAAGTAGAGAGAAAGAGAGACACCTGCAGACCTGCTTCACTATTTATGAAGCGTCCCCTTGTCCCCTCTGCAGGCAGGGACTGGGGGCTTGAACTGAGATCCTTGCACATGGTAACATGAGCACTTGACCGGGTCTCCCTCTGCTGATGGGAGGGTCTGTCTTTCCTGAGATACTTTTTAAAACTATTTTACTTGTGGTTGATTTGTGTTAAACTCACATTAACAATAATCTAGTGGGGGTCGGGCAGTAGCACAGTGGGTTAAGTGCATGTGGCGCAAAGCGCAAGGACTGGCATAAGGATCCCGGTTCAAGCCCCCAGCTCTCCACCTGCAGGGGAGTCACTTCACAGGTGGTGAAGCAGGTCTGCAGGTGTCTGTCTTTCTCACCCCCTCTCTGTCTTCCTCTCCTCTCCTCTATCCATTTCTCTCTGTATTATCCAACAATGAACGACATCAACAATAACAACAATAACCACAACAAGGCTACAACAACAAGGGCAGCAAAAGGGGGAAAAATAGCCTCTAGGAGCAGTGGATTCATGGTGCAGGCACTGAGCCCCAGCAATAACCCCGGAGGCAAAAATAAAAATAAATAAAAAATAATCTAGGACCCACCAATCCTAAATTCTGGGAGCTGTTAGATATATGTATTAAGATATTCCTCAAAAACATTATTTATCGCAGGTAAATTAAAGCAACCTAAATGTAAGATACTAGGATGTGCAGATTGTGAGACACACAAAGAAAAACATATTGTAATTAAAAATCACCCATGTAGAATATAGTTCATTGATTAAGGAAAGTGTTTATTTTATGTTGTTCAGTGAAAAAAAAGGGGGGATTATTTTCTTTGGCTTCAATAGTGGTATAACCAAGGATATGGTAATTATGGACCTAATTACTTGTGAGGTTTTTTGAAAGATATGTATAACAGCAAAGGAAAGCATTTTAATTTTAGCTGGAATTAGATGACAACCCCGAAGGTAGTTATCTGGTAAAGTGAACTGAATTATATTAGCCACATTTTTCCCTTAAATTAATTTGGCTTTGAAAGGCCAATTCAGGTTCAGAGAAATAGCTACTCGGATAATGTGCTGCTTGGCTTTGTGCTCCAGCCAGCTTCAAACCTGGCTTCCGGTGAATGTGTTGAAGGAAGTTTGGTACTATGGTGCTTCTCTCTCTCTCTCTCTCTCTCTCTCTCTCTCTCTCTCTCTCCCTCCCTCCCTCCCTCCCTCTCACCCTCCCTCTCTCTCCCTCTCCCTTCTCCTCTCTTCCTCTTCTCTTCTCCCTCCTCTCTCTCCCTGTAGCTCTGCTTCACTGCTCATGAAGCTTCTCCCAGGAGGTGGGCACCAGAGACTTGAACCCAGGTCCTTAGGCATTCATTGTAAGATGTGTTGTGGCCGAGTGCAACACTGCCTTCCCCCCCGCCTTTTAAACATTTATTTATTAGTGAGAGAGGGAGAGAGAGAAAGAGAAGCAGGGCACATGACACATGCACCACCAGAAGTCAGGCTAAGGGCTTCCTGCTTGACAGTCCAGTACTTTATGTGTGGCACCTCCCGTGCCTCCAAAAATCTTGTATGTATCTCTCCAGATCGTTTTCAGTAGACTCATCTGTAGTAGGGGGGGAAAAAAAGTTAAATATTCAAAACATTAAATAATTTTTTTAATGAGCCAAACTTCTACATTTTGAACAGAAAGTATCCAAAAGAAGTCTCAGGTCACATGCCAGTTGGAACTGGTGACGTGTCAGAATCTCAGGTGAACATTTGGAACGTGTATTTTAGGCACTGCTAACTCTGAGACAGCACATTCACTGTCAGGGCTGCCAAGGGCATCATGTCTTTCAAGTTTGCCCTTGATTTCTGCCTAGGGCTTAGCAATGTCTCAAGCTGAGCAGGTTCACAGGGTGCACTGAAACCTTATGCTACAGTGTCAAAGTGCTTGTGATGCAGTGTGTAAAACTGCTGTTTATTATGGCCACATTCATCGTCAGGTGGTCATGAAGTGATGTTTTAAGTACTTAACTTTTACCATAATGATCTGTTGATATGTATTTTGTTGTTTTAAATACATGTTAGGTTTTTAAATGCACTTTAATCTTGTCTTACTTAAAAATAAAAAAAAAGAAATAAAAAAATCAGGTTGGTGAAGTAGCTCCTGTGGATAGTGCGCCCGCTTTGTCACGTGTGTGACCCACATTCCAGTCCAGCCCCCACCGCACTGGAAGATGTTTGGTGCTGTGTTCTCTTTCCTTCACTGCTACTGTATCTCTGCTTCTCTCTTTCTCTATGGAAAATTCATCTCAGAGCAGTAAGGCCTGGGGGGTGGGGGGAGGATTTGCTCATCAGCATCATTACAGAACATCTGATTTTCAGGGATAGGTCACTCAGATTCAGTAGAAGACGCCTATACTTTTAAAAAGGCATATACTTTCATCGTCTTTAGTTTAAAAAGAAGTTTTAAAACATCTGATCATCACAGTTTTACCTTCAATTGAAAAACTCTGGAAACTGAAGTGTTGAGTAATAGAGTATCAGTGAAATTACTGCATATCGTATGATTAAGTCCTGTTACGTCATTTCAGTCACTTTTTTTAAAGAAATTCAAGAAAATTTTTTTAAGAAATTTAATTACATGGGGAAATTCATGCAATGTAATAATAGTATGTGAGGCTCATCGCAAAGTATAAAATGCAAATATTGTGAAAGAAAATATTTATGTACACAGGTAATAATTACTAAGAACATATAGTAGAGAGTTAACTGGTCATCTCTAAGAGGGCGATGGATGGTTTAATTTTCCTCCTATTGTCATCATAGGGAAGTTCCTGTTTTCCTTAATGACAATGTATTTCACCTGTAGTATTTTTTGTTGTTGTTGACCATAAACACAAATCTTTTAAGAAATTCATTTATTAATTCCTTTTTGTTGCCCTTGTTTTATTGTTGCAGTCATTATTGTTGTTATCATTGTGGGATAGAACAGAGAGGAATGGAGAGACGAGGGGAAGACAGAGAGGGGGAGAGAAAGACACCTGCAGATGTGCTTCACCGTTTGTGAAGCGACTCCCCTGCAGGTGGGGAGCTGGGGGTCTCGAACCAGGATCCTTACCCCGATCCTTGTGCTTTGTGCCACCTGCACTTAACCCGCTGCGCTACTGCTGATTCCCATAAATCTTTTTTTATAAACATTTATTTATTTATTCCCTTTTATTGCCCTTGTTCTTTATCGTTGTTGTTATTATTGTCATTGTCATTGTTGTTGTTGTTGGACAGGACAGAGAGAAGCAGAGAAAGGAGGGGAAGACAGAGAAGGGGAGAGAAATAGATGGACACCCGCAGACCTGCTTCACCACCTGTAAAGCCACTCCCCCTGCAGGTGTAGTATTTTTAGAAAGAAATGCACTCCCCCTGCAGGTGTAGTATTTTTAGAAAGAAAAGCCACTCCCCCTGCAGGTGTAGTATTTTTCACCTGTAGTATTTTTAGAAAGAAATGCAATTTTAAAAATGTATCAGGGTGAGATGGTTTTGGAACTAATAATGGTGGCAGTAGCAGCGGCAATAGCAGATAACACTTAAATAGCTCTTAACTATGTCCCAGGTAATGTATGAAAGTCAAATTAGGGGGCCTGGTGGTGGTGTACCTGGTTGAGTGCACATATTACAGTGCAGAAGAACCTGGGTTCGAGCCCCTGGTCCCTACCTGCAGGGGGGAAGCTTTTTGAGTGGTGAAGCAGTGCTTCAGATGTCTTTCTCTTCCTCTCTACTTCCCCCTCCCCTCTCAATTTCTGACTGTCTCTATCCAGTAAATAAATAAGTATAATAAAAAAATTAAGTCTGGGAGTCGGGCGGTAGCACAGCGGCTTAAGCGCAAAGACCAGTGTAAGGATCCTGGTTCGAGCCCCCGGCTCCCCACCTACAGGGGAGTCGCTTCACAGGCGGTGAAGCAGGTCTGCAGGTGTCCGTCTTTCTCTCCCCCTCTCTGTCTTCCCCTCCTCTCTCCATTTCTCTCTGTCCTGTCCCACAGCAACAACATCAATAACTACAATAATAACTACAATAATAAAACAACAAGGGCAAAAAAAGGGAATAAATAAATATTTTTAAAAATTGAAGTCAAATTATAAGCCCATGCTGAACATGGCTTTGGTAACTTTTATCATGTGCAGACCAGTCTGTCCAGAGGAATTGTTTCCAGTTTAGAAAAACCACATAAGGAAAGAAGCTATCAGTACCTGTCTACCACAAGCACTCACATAAGACACATACAGTATTTAGAGGTTGAGCAATAGACAGAATATAGAAACTGAGACTCAGGCTCAAATTCTACCTGTGCCATTTCTTTCCTGTGTGACCTTAGGGAAGTAACTTGATTTTTCTGAGTCTCAGATACTTCATCAGTAAGGGAAAAGCAGCCAGCAGTGTGATTCGTGCTGTGAGAATTAAAGTGGCAGCAAGTGAACATGCCTGACATGGAATAAGTGCTCAATAAATGCTTCCCTTCCCTCCCTTTCAGTGTTGGTGACTGCTAATGGCTTTATGGAGTTTCTGTCTTTTATTAATTTCAAATATGGGGATACTGGCTTTTGCTACAAACAAGCAAAAAGAAAAAACAAAAAGGAGTGACAGGACATAAACAAAACTGTACTTGGCTGAACTTGCCCTGTATACAGATAAACTCATTAGTGTCTGTCATATAAATCAATAAAGAATGAGTAAATGAAGAACAGTACAAAATGAATGATGGTGAGCCCTGGGAATGGTGTTCTCACACTAATTTGTCTGTTTTTGTTGTTGTCTTTTTAGCTTATCCACTCACCAAATGCCCTCCTCCAACCATCCTCCCCAATGCTGAAGTTGTCACAGAGAATGAAGAATTCAACATAGGTACCAACTCACAAGCCAACAATGACAGGGATGGGAAAGGAGGGGCTCGGTAGAGGTGGGGACTGGCCTGCTGGATCCTCAGGTTACATGCCAATTACCACTGGTGAAATGTCAGAACCCTGGGCATGTTTTCTTCCTTTATGGAAAGAAATAGTACTAGTGCAAGATGGTTAGTTTTCTACCAACTGAGTTTGCATCTCTAGTACAGTCACTCTTCCTTTTAGCCGTTCCAGGCAGAAGAATTAGAAAAAGAAGTTTTTTTGTTTGTTTGTCTTTGTTTTGGTTTTTTCCTGTCATTTAGTTCAGTCTGCTTCTCAGAAATAAATCCATGCTATCACTGTATAAAACATTCCTAGAATGTGAAAGCAAGACTAAACTGTGAAAAAGAAGCAACAGTTGCCTGGGTTATTAAGTTGAATTGGAGCTCCTGATTTAAGTCTGAACATAAAACAATAATGATCATCTTGCCAAGCATTGGATTTGAAATAGTTAAGGGTGAAAATTAGTCATGCCCAGAAATCTCCAGGGAACCCTTATGTTGACCTCTCTTTGACAGGTGACATCGTACGCTACAGGTGCCTGCCTGGCTTTACCTTGGTGGGGAATGAAATCCTGACCTGCAAACTTGGAACTTACCTGCAGTTTGAAGGCCCGCCCCCAGTATGTGAAGGTAACTATAATGGCTCATGCCTTTATAACTCTAGGGTATCTTGTAAATAATGCTTTTGTTTTCATTCTTTTTAAAATATTTATTTATTCCTTTTTGTTGCCCTTGTTTTATTGTAGTTACTATTATTGATGCCGTCGTGTTGGATAGGACAGAGAGAAATGGAGAGAGGAGGGGAAGACAGAGAGGGGGAGAGAAAGATAGACACCTGCAGACCTGCTTCACTGCCTGTGAAGCGACTCCTTTGCAGATGGCGAGTCGGAGGCTCGAACCGGGATCCTTATGCCGGTCCGCCTCTGCGCTACCGCCCGACTCCCTGTTTTCATTCTTTATCTTCTCAGTCCTTGCACATATAAAGGAAGAGGCTTCTGGGTGAATGTTTGAATGAGTGAATGAATAAGTGAATTACTCTGGACTCTATGGCCTGCTCTTAGACCCGGGACTGTGAATTAGTATCAGTGGCCACAAGAAGCTCAGTTTTTCATTTTCCTAACTGGCATTCTCTAGAAATTATCTGATGATCATCAAAGACAAGAGTTCAGAGACTTTGGAGAGGAATTAACCTTGCCCTACTGGAGAGCAGATGTGTTTGAGGTCCTATGTGCTGAACTAGGCATCTCAAAGTCTTCTTTCGAGCATGATGTACTGACAGAAAATGAATTTGCTTGACCAAGCTATCCCAACTGTGATCAATATCACTGCTCCCCACTCACAAGGCATCTGACATAGGACAAGATATCTAGCTGTCCTAACCCTCAGTTTTTGCATCTTTAAAATAAGGACAATTGGGTAGGGGTATTGCATAATGGTTATGCAAAGAAACTTTCATGCCTGAGGCTCTCAAGTCCCAGGTTCAGTCCCCCACACCGCCATAAGCCAGAGCTGAGCGATGCTCTGGTAAAAAAAAATAATAATTTAATTTTTAAAAAAGGACAATGGGGGTTGTGACAGTAGTGCAGAGGGTTAAGTGCACATGGTGCAAAGCACAAGGACCAGCATAAGGATCCCAGTTCGAGCCCCTGGCTCCCCACCTGCAGGGGGTTCGTTTCACAGGTGGTGAAGCAGGGCTGCAGGTGTCTATCTTTCTCTCCCCCTCTCTGTCTTCACCTCCTTTTTCGACTTCCCTCTGTCTTGTCCAACAACAGAAATGGCAACAATAACAATAACAAAATGGCCTCCAGGAGCAGTGGATTCGTAGTGCAGGCACCGAGCCCCAGAAACAACCCTGGAGGCAAAATAAAATAAAATAACAAGGACAATGATGGGACTTATATATATATGTTAGGATTGGTGATGAGAAAGTAAGTGGGGTAATAATGTAAAGTTCTTCATGACTATGTCTGGCATATAGTAGCTACTCCGTGGGGTAATGAATATTGTTGCTGCCACTACCACTTCTAATATTCTTTCCAAAAATATTCAGTAACACCCTTGCCTCATCCCCATCCACCAGAAAACAAAAGTAGGAAGACTGCTATTAGTGAGGAAGAAAGAAATTAGAAACCCTAGAGACTGTCCAAGTACATTGAGAAACTAGTGTTTTCAAGTTCTGGAGACCTATAGTATGTGTAAGTTCTAAATTCATAATAAAAAATATAGGGGAGAAGAAGGCTTGACTATTCAAAGAGAAAGCAAAAATAGGAACAGAAATCATAAAATAAGGTAGCAAAAAAATCAATGCAAATATACTGGCAGCAATAATAATTATAATTGAATTAAATTGTTATTTAAAAGACAGGGACATTTAGGTTTGTTTGATAAATTAGTTAGACTACACTATGAAACATATACATATGTGAGGAAATTGAACTTCTTAAAATCTATCCATGTCTTTGTGGATTCTTTGAATCATCATATACTTCCAGGACTATGTAAATGTCTACTTACAGGCTACTGATTTAATGCAATCATGTTGTTGTTGTTATTATTATTTGTTTGCCTCCAGAGTTATTGCTGGGGCGTGGCACCTGCACTACAAATCCACTGCTTCTGAAGGCCATTTTTTCCATTTTTTGTTTCCCTTGTTGTTATTGTTATTATTGCTGTTGTTGTTGAATAGGACAGAGAGGAATCAAGAAAGGAGGGGAAGACAGAGAGGGGGAGAGAAAGATACCTGCAGACCTGCTTCACCGCCTGTGAAGTGACCCCCTTGAACCGCGATCCTTACGCCAGTCCTTATGCTTTTCACTATGGGCACTTAACCTGCTGCGCTGCCCATCCCCCCTGCAATCGTGTTATTTAAGGTAGTAGTTCCATGGATTCAAAAGCTCTTCTAACCTAGTAATCCAGTCATAAAACCTTGATTGTGGTCCAGGAGGTGGCGCAGTGACTAAAGCATTGGATTCTCAAGCATGAGGTCCTGAGTTCGATCCCTGGCAGCAAATGTACCAGAGTGAAGTCTGGTTCCTTCTCTCTCTCTATCTTTCTCATGAATAAATAAATAAAATCTTTAAAAAAATAAAACCTTGAGCAATCATAGTTTGAATAAAATATTTTTTCAAAATCATAAAATAATTTAGTTTGAATAAAATTAAATGAAAGCAAGGAAAAAAAAATCAAATTTAGTGGTTCTCCATAAACTTAGTATTGAATATCTCTTATCTGCTTCCCTAAAGCCATTGCTAGAAAAGTGTCAGTCATCACTGGCAGGAAGCAAAACTTAAAATCATAGAGGCAGTGAGGTATCTGGGTTGTAGATCAGCTGCCTTGGGTATATGAGGCCCTGGGTTCAGTCCCTGGCCCCACATGAGCAAATAGCAAAAAAAAAAAAAAAAAAAACAAGTATAACTCCACAGATGGTGTAGCACTTCTTTGCATACTTGCACTTACACACACTATGTATGTGTGTATATGTGTGCATACATATATGTGTGTATGTAGATAGATATGAATAGATCATAAAACAGTTTTTTATTGGGGGGGCTAGGCAGATAGTGTAATGATTATTCAAAAGACCTCATGCCTAAGACTCTGAGGTCTCAGGTTCAATCCCCAGCACCACCGTAAACGATAGCTGATCAGTGCTCTGGTCTCACTCTGTAACTCTGTAACTTTCTCTCTGTGTCTCTCTTAACATTAAAGATAATAATGATGATAATAAGGTTTTTTATTTATTTGTTTATTGTCTCCAGGGTTATTGCTGGGGCTCGGTGCCTGCACCACAAATCCACTACTCCTGGAGGCCATTTTTTCCCCTTTGTTACTCTGGTTGTTTTCCCATTGTTGTGGTTATTATTATCGTTGTTATTTATGTCATTGTTGGATAGGACAGAGAGAAATGGAGAGAGGAGGGGAAGACAGAGAGGGGGAGAGAAAGACAGACACTGACAGACCTGCTTCACCGCCTGTGAAGCAACTCCCCTGCAGGTGGGGGGCCTGGGGCTCAAACCGGGATCCTTCCTGCGGTCACCGCACTTTGCGCCATGTGCGCTTAATCCATTGTGCTACCGCCTGACCCCCAATAATAAGGTATTTTAAAACAAACAAACAAAAAAGTAAAATGGGCTGGGGAGGTGTATCTGGTAGAGCTTATGTGTGAAAATCTGAGGTCAGTCTCCAGTACTGCATAAAAAACAGCATTGTATGGAATTGTACCTCCCTTATCTTACGATTTTTGTCAGTGTTTCCTTTTTATAAATAAAAATTTAAAAAAAAACAGAGCAGGGAGTTGGGCGGTAGTTCAGCGGGTTAAGCACACGTGGCACAAAGCACAAGGGCCAGCATAAGGATCCCGGTTCGAGCCCGCCCCCTCCCCACAGGCAGGTGGGTCGCTTCACAGGCAGTGAAGCAGGTCTGCAGGTGTCGCCTTTCTCTCCCCCTCTCTGTCTTCCCCCTCTCTTTCCATTTCTCTCTGCCCTATCCAACAACGACGACAACAGTAATAACTACAACAATAAAAACAACAAGGGCAACCAAAGGGAATAAATAAATACATATTTAAAAAAAAACCAGCATATACTAACTTCTGAAATCTGGTGTAGCAAAAGTAATGTAAGACCTGGTAGCATAATGAGTAGGGCCGAGAGAAAAATTAAGTCTCATACTTCAGAGACTTGTGTAGGTTACAGGCTAATAAAATTAGGAATGTTCCAAAAGCCAGGCTGATTTCCTCCAAGAAGCCATCTATTTTCCTTTTCCTCTAAAAGAAGAAGAGGAAGAAGAAAGGGGAAGAGAAGGAAATTCTCCCAGTTAAAAAAAAAAAAAAGAGCCATTGTTTCACAAAGATTTCCAGAAGAAATTCTAAAATAGTCATGTGAAATTCTAGACTATACTGACACATATGTTACAGAGACATGTGTATGCAGTAGCTATTAATTTCTCTATTTGCACTAATTAGAATACTTGCAATTAACGACCAAAAGTACTCTTTTTTTTTTTTAACCAGGGCAGTGTTCATCTCTGGTTTATGACTTGTCTTCCTTAGGAGACTGAATTCTCTTTAGATTTCTTAGAACTAATCAGGCCATGACTAAACTTCACTGACTGTTCTTACTGAAATTATTATCTCTGTAATTTATTAAGTACTTCTTCTGCATGCTTTACATATATTGTTTTGTATAATATTATGTACCATTAAAATATGTAATATTGATGAACATATAATATAGTATGTAACATTATGCAATATATATAATTATGGAATATTTCAAATGATAATATATCCCTGTAAGGTATGTGTTATCATTCTGTGTTGGAGATGAATAAACCATTTCACAGAGAAAATGATTTTTTTCAAGACTACACAGGTTGTAAATGCCAAAAATGGGCTATAAAGACAGGTGGGTTTGATTGAAAGTCCTATATGCTTGCCTTTGTCTTATACTCTTTATACAGATCAAACCTATTTAATACATTGACTCAGATTTAGGGATGGTTTGCCATTGTCTCTATGAGTGCATCATCCCTACTTACTCCAAATCCTGATCTAACCTAGGAAGTAATTCCAGCCAATTACTCAGCCTAATTCTTGGCAAGCCATGTTGACTCAGAATCTGGGTCCTTTATGGGATGGAACAGTTCAATGACATATATTGGAGTTTTGTTTGAAATGCTCAAATAATGGTTTTCCAATGACTATCTTTTGCACCTGGTAAAGCAAATATGGTAACCCTGGTTCCAACACCATCCCCTTACCTGTTATTTCTCTTTCTTCAAGTGCATTGCCCAACGAATGAACTTCTAACAGACTCCACAGGTGTGATCCTGAGTCAGAGCTACCCAGGAAGTTACCCCCAGTTCCAAACCTGTTCTTGGCTGGTCAGAGTGGAGCCTGATTATAATATCTCCCTCACAGTAGAGTACTTTCTCAGTGAGAAGCAGTATGATGAATTTGAGATCTTTGATGGTAAGTCAGAGTACATTTTGTTTCCTCTTTCAAATGACATACACTTGCTGCTGAATTCTAGGAATCTATGCTACATCCTCCCTCTTTTCAGAGGCTCCACACAATGCCTTTCTCTCCACAGAAACCTCAATATCATGGATGCTAATAGATTGCAAAGCCCAAGAGCAGGGATGCTTGCATCATAACCTGGACCTTATAGAACCCTTTCTCAATTTATCTCCCACTCAGAGCTAGCACCCTGGTTGTCAACCAGTAAATGCATCATTGCAAATGAAGAGTATACTTCCTCTAAAACCCAGAGAAATATACCAAGCATCCATTTGTACTTCTTTCACAGTGCTTGGTTAGAAATAGTGCAATAACTTGACCTTTAATTTGGAGGAAATGTCTTAGGTGCTCCAGACTACTGGACCTTAAGAATTTCATCTGAGTCTTGTAGGATTTTTCTCTCACCCTACGGAATATATGCTGCTTACAAATTTTCTACAATAATTGCATATCTCATTCAATTGAAGTTATGTCATCCATTTAGTGAATCAATATGCTATTTTTCACAAGATATCATGGTAGTCGACATGTCCATACTACAGCATTTACATAATTCTGGAGCAAAACCATGGGTGTATACTGTTGCTTATCTTGTAAACACAAATTGCATATGATCCTCCTCTCTCATGGATATGTAAAGTAAGGCATTACCAGGTCAATAACTGAATTTTATGCAGCCAGTGATAAAATTAGCATGCTATAATGAAGATATTGACTTTAGTATGCTGCTATGATTAAGACTAGTACTTGGTTAAGTCTGTACTATGAGGTAGAGCCAAGAATGTATTTATTACCAATCCAAATTCTCAGACACTATGATGCAAATGGTGGAGCCAGGATAGTACTTTGTGTCCTTACACAGCAACATCAGTTTATCCTCTGTTTCCCAAATATCTTCAGAATATCTGAACATTCCCTTTTCTTCCAATATTTAATCACTTGAGTAATGTTAGGTCTTATGAGGGGAGGACTGGAAAAAAATCACAACTATACAGTCACCCAATCTCATTTTATAAGGTTGTTTTGTTGGTGTTGTTTTGTTTTGTTTGATTTTGTTTGTGAGGTTCTTTTATTTCATGGGTGTCTAATCTCTCCTTCAGCTAAAGTATTCTGGGGTAAAGAATGAAACCTTGCCTGTGTCTGCAAATTGGCCACAGGATTGCAGCTTTTCATTAGCAGTGGCTTTCCTCACTCTCCTTTCTGGTCATCTGTTCATGAGCTATTTTGTTCATATAGTCACATATTATTTTATACTGCCCATTATCTTGTCCTTGAGATCACCTGTTCTATGAGCCACTCCTAGAACTTGCAGTTATGGCCCTGCCAGTTCCCATCTTTTTATCTCTTTTAGTAGTAAGTTCAGCCAGTCTTCTAACTGTTGAGTGTTCCAGCGAAGCACTCTGCGTGCTAGGATGTTCTCATCCCATCAATCCTAGGAACCCTCGGTAGTATCTCCTCCCATTAGTTTCAGTCCACAGAGGACAGTTGTTGATGGTGCTGGTACTCACTTCCTTGCCAGTGCATACTTCACTGCCACAGAAGCTGGAGTGTCCACCAGGGTCTCCTGAGGATCATGGTCAGCTAGTATATGTTCTATCTATCCTATGTGGTATGTCACTTTCCTTAGTCTCTTGACCCTTTCCTTCTTACTTGGCCACAACAGTTTTTTTTTTTTTCCTTTTTTTAAGTGATTTAATAATGATCAATGTTATGCAGTGAGACTCTCATGCATGAGGCTCTGAGGTCCCAGGTTCAATCCCTTGTTCCCCTGTACCACCATAAGCCATAACTGAGCAGTGCTCTGGTAATTATCATCACCACCGTCAACAACAACAAAATTGTAGGTCAAGAGGGGTACAGTTCTCACCACCAGAATTCCATATCCCATCCCCTCCATTGGAAGGTTCCCTATTTTTTTTTGTCTCCAGGGTTATTGCTGGGGCTCAGTGCCTGCACTACGAATCCACTTCTCCTGGAGGCTATTTTTCCCTTTTTTGTTGCCCTTGTTGTTTATCATTGTTATTATTGTTATTGTCATTGCTGTCATTGTTGTTGGATAAGACAGAAAGA
Source organism: Erinaceus europaeus (assembly GCF_950295315.1). Lineage (NCBI taxonomy): Eukaryota > Metazoa > Chordata > Mammalia > Eulipotyphla > Erinaceidae > Erinaceus > Erinaceus europaeus. The sequence continues at coordinate 50,100,186 of NC_080174.1, read as the reverse complement.
AATCGACAGAGGATGGGAAGACAGAGAGGGAGAGAGAAAGATAGACACCTACAGACCTGCTTCACTACTTGTAAAGTGACCCCCCTGCAGGTGGGGAGCTGGGGGCTTAAACCAGGATCCTTAAGCTAGTCCTTGTGCTTTGTGCCATGTGCACTTAACTTGCTGCACTACCACCTGGTGCCCCCTATTTTTTATTGATTTAATAATGATCAACAAGACTGTAGGATAAGCGGGGTACAATTCCATACAATTCCCACCACACAGTTCTGTATCCCATTACCTCCATTGGAAGCTTTCCTATTCTTGATTCCTCTGGGAGCATGGACCCAGGATCATGGGGTGCAGAAGGTGGAAGGTCTGGCTTCTGTAATTGCTTTTCCACTGGATATGGGCATTGGCAGGTCAATCCATACTCCCAGCCTGTTTCTATCTTTCCCTAGTGGGACAGGGCTCTGGGGAGGTGGGGTTCTAGGACACATTGATGAGGTCATCTGCCCAGGAAAGTCAGGGTGGCATCATGGTAGCATCTGGAACCTGGTGGCTGGTAAAACATTAAGATATAAAGCATAGCAAATTGTTTAATCCTCAGGAATCTAAAGATAAGAGACTATAGCAGATGAGACTTGGCATCTCCATTTTGGTAAAAGCTAGTAGGTCTATTTTAGGTATATTCCCAGGGGCGCATGACTTTTTTTTTATCCCAGAGAGAGTATGGACCCAGGAGCATTATGGGGTGCAGAGGGCGGGAGGTCTGGCTTCTGTAATTACTTCTCAGCTGGACATGGCCATGTCACAACAGTTTTAATGGTTGTGCATTGCTTATTGTTCTATTCATTGTTCTTGCCAGTACTCCAAGAGTTGTCTCAGCAGCACATTAGAACCATTATTCAGTGCTCTTTCCAGGATGATTAGTTCAGTGTGTTGGATTATACATTCTCTCTCCTTTGAGCCAGATTCCTAGGATACACTTCATGCCACTTAATATAGGTAAAAATATGGATGCCTTTTTGGAAAATCCACGAAAAGGAATACTAGGGGTCTACATTGACAGAGAAATATGTTTTCCAATTGCTTTGGTAAATATAGGTGAGATAGATAGATAGATAGATAGATAGATAGACAGACAGACAGACAGATAGATAGGGATTAACTAGAGCACTGCTCAGCTCTTGTAGTGCCAGGAAATAATATGGAACCTTGGCGCCTCAGATGTGAAAAGCTTTTGGGGTGCTTTGTTTTGTTTTGTTTTGCTTTGTTTTAATATTATACTACTTCCTGGTTTCATTCAGTAAATATTTTTATATGGCAATCACTCATCTATTTCTACTATGCAGATGTGAGTTCCTGGGTTGGATTCCCAGATTAGTGCAAGGGTTTCCATTTTGAAAACCAACTTTTCCAGTAGTCAACTGTTTGACTTTGGCCAAGTCCCAAGATGGCAAATAGCTTTCACCATTTCTGCCAACTGCTTTGTGTTGGCAGAGACTTCCTGGAGCTTGACTTTAGGACTCAGGAACAAGGAATGCCTAGAATAGGGTGTGTGGGTACAGAGAAAGAAAAAAGGAAGTATAAATGATTGGACTGGCTCTGAACAAGTTACCCAACCATTCTGAGTATTAGTTTATTTTCAATAGAGAAATACCAGAGCACTGATAAGTGCCAGGATAAGTTCAGATCTCTGGGACCTTGGCAATGAAAATCTAATACACTGCCACTGTACATCTTCCCTAGGCTCCCCATTCTGAGTCTTGAGGGCAAAATAAAAGGGGGTCACAGTAAGGGTTATCAGGTCTAATGTCTCTGATGGCTGTGATAATAAATAATTATATGCCTTGTGCTCTTGCCTCAGGTCCCTCAGGACAGAGTCCTCTGCTGAAAGCCCTCAGTGGGAATTACTCGGCTCCCCTAATTGTCACCAGCTCAAGCAACTCAGTGTACCTACGCTGGTCATCTGATCATGCTTACAATCGGAAGGGCTTTAAGATTCGCTACTCAGGTGAGTAAAACATAAGAGCTCAGAGAAAAAGATCACAACCCCCGAGCCATTAAGTTTTCCATTAAAACATCCAAAGTCGGGAGTCGGGCAGTAGTGCAGTGGGTTAAGCGCATGTGGGGCAAAGCTCAAGGACAGGCATAAGGATCCCGGTTCGAGCCCCCAGCTCCCCACCTGCAGGGGAGTTGCTTCACAGGCGGTGAAGCAGGTCTGTAGGTGTCTGTCTTTCTCTCCCCCTCTCTGTCTCCATTTCTCTCTGTCCTATCCAACAACAATGACATCAATAACTATAACAATAAAACAAAAAGGGCAACAAAAGGGAATAAATATATAAATAAATAAAAACTAAAAAAATATATTTAAAAAAAATTTAAAGCAAAAAACATCCAGAGTCATGGACCTTCATCAGTGGAAGAACTCTTTCAAGCAACTGGACAGTCTGACCCCCTCCTTTATGTTATTCTCCTCACTCACAGCTGCATACACTGTCCTTGACATTTCCCTGCCTCCCCTTTCTGCCCCTTTCTCCATTTTTTATCCTTTCCCTCTCTTCTGCTTATACTTCTAGCCTGTGTCACTGAATAAGCTGATTATATACAATCTGATAATTTCTAATACTGTTGAAATATTAATAAGCATTCTTTACAACTGAAAAACCCTAAGACATGAGTCTCCAGTGACAAATGTCAGATAGACAACAAAGGATGGGTTACATTTGAAGTGAAGAACTTTTTTTCTGGACTGCAAGTCAAGTCTCATAGGCAGACTCAGAGCAAAAACCAAGCCAGTCAGATAATGATTGAGGCCTCAATCTGTAAGGACCATAAAAATAGACCAAAGGGGAGTCAGGCAGTAGTGCAGCGGGTTAAGCGCAGGTGGCGCAAAGCGCAAGAGCCAGCCTAAGGATCCTGGTTCGAGCCCTCAGCTCCCCACCTGCAGGGGAGTTACTTCACAGGCAGTGAAGCAGGTCTGCAGGTGTCTCTCTTTCTCTCTCCCTCTCTGTCTTCCCCTCCCATTTCCACTTTTCTCTGTCCTATCCAACAATTATAACATCAATAATAACTACAACAATAAAACAAGGGCAACAAAAGGAAATAAATAAATATTTTTTTAAACTTCTTCTATTAAAAAATAGACCAAGGAAGGAGAATTTATTATCCAAACAGAAGATAAAGAAGTATACATATTAAGGAAAGAATACTTCCAGGAGAGGAAATAAGAATCTAACAGGATCTAGATAGCCACCAAGTTGCAGATGCTACCATGATGCTAACCTGACCTCCTGGGCTGATGACCCCACCAATGTGTCCTGGAGCCCTGCCTCCCCAGATCCCTGCCCCACTAGGGAAAGAGAGACACAGGCTGGGAGTATGGATTGACCTGCCAATGCCCATGTTCAAAGGAGAAGTAATTACAGAATCCAGACTTCCCACTTTCTGCACTCCATAATGACCCTGGGTCCATACTCCCAGAGGATAAAGAATAGGAAAGCTTTCAAGGGAGAGGATTGGATACAGAGTTCTGGTGTTAGTAATTGTGTGGAATTATACCCTCTTATCCTATGGTCTTGTCAATATTTCCATATATATATATATATATATATATATATATATATATATATCCCTAGAAATGGGATGAGATCAAGAAAATCAAATGTATCTGTATTCCCATCATGAGAATTATGTTCTCTCATGGGAAAGAAAACTTGATAAACTGCCTGATGTCCCTTTTAAAGGGGAGTTAGTTGGCTCTGCCAGCTTGGAGACAGACATGAATTTCTTCAGACTGTGGGGAGTTCTACAGTGCACCTGTTCTGCAATCCATCCCTTGCCTGCATTTGGTTTGGATTAATTTTTAAAAGCTATTGGCTAGGAAGAAATTCAAAGTATAGCTTGACTGATTTAGAATTGGTCTCAGTCCATCGTTTCTCATGGGCCACTTGCTGCCAAGTGCAGCCTGAATGTAACAGACATTTTGAATAGTCTTTTTCAAAAATGTTTTTATTTATTTATGTATTTATTTTTGAGTGGATAGAGGGAAAGGAAGAGAAAAATGGAAAGGGAGAAGGAGAGGGAGACCTGCAGCACTGCTTCATCGCTCATATAGCTTCTTCCCTGCGACTGGGGATCCAGATCTTGAACCCCAGTCCTTGCACACTATATGTGCCCTCAACCAGGTGCACCACCACCTGGCCCCTGCTTGGACCTGTTAATGTTTTTTGTTTGTTTGTTTTCTTTTTCTTACCGGAGCACTGCTAATCTCTGGCTAATGTAGTGCACGGGATTGAACCTGGGACTCTGGAGCCTCAGGCATGACAGTCTTTTTTTTTTTTTTTTGCCTCCTCCTGGAGGCTATTTTTCCCCATTTTATTGCCTTTTTTATTGTTGTTGTGGTTATTATTGTTGTTGTTGATGTCATTGTTCTTGGACAGGACAGAGAGAAATGGAGAGAGGAGGGGAACACAGAGAGGGAGAGAGAAAGACACTTGCAGACCTGCTTCACCGCTCGTGAAGTGACTCCCCTGCAGGTGGGGAGCTGGGGGCTCGAACCAGGATCCTTAGCTGTTCCTTGTGCTTTGCACCATGTGCACTTAACCCGCTGTGCTACTGCCCGACAGTCTTTTTACATAACTATTTTGCTATCTCCTTTGCCCTGAATAATCTTAACTCGTATGTGGTAAGGCTTCAGGAAAGAGCCAACCAAAGGAAGCTGAGGGGAGGAGAAAGATCAACACAGTCCCAAAGCCCATTTCTCCTGCCATTAAGTTGAATTGAGGTGATCCTAAATTCCTTTTCGCCAAGTACACAAGAGCGGTGCCCGCCGCCATCAGTGATCAGCTGCCACTAACTAGCTGAATAATTACACAAGTCACTTAACCTGTTCAAGTCTTAGATTCCTCCCAATGAGAAAGAGACCTAAAGATACTACTCAGTTGTCAACGACAGTTCTGATGGCTACATAATGTTTATCGTGCTCCATATTCTTGTCAGTCTTCCTAGACTTGTCTCAACAGCACATCAGCAGCATCACTCAGTAAATAAATCAGAGAGATTCAGTCTGAGTCCCTGGCAGCTGCCCACAACAAGCTGAAACACAAGTTAGTACCATTTCACTAAGCTGGCTGCTAAACTAGGAGCTGAAGCACATTAAGGGGTTGCCCTTCTCCCTGATGTTTATAACGACTCACCCACGTGTTGGCGGGTAATGAGTCTGTTGTAATTATACTTCGCACACAAGTGAATTAATTGCATGGTGAAACGATTGGTACTTAATTAAAGTACAGTAGGGTTGTGTCATCCGCATGTGCCTCTCTCACTGAAACTAAGAATATTTTATAACTGAGGTTCTTGTTCTTGACTGAACTAGACGCATAAATGCAGTACACACAGGCACAGATGACAGGGTGGGAGCAAGGAAGCACATCTGGTTTGGAAGGCGGGGATTTAAAACATCAATTTCACCATCAGAGGGATGTGATCCCCCAAATAAGAGGTCAGAGAAACTCCCCATCGAGAGGAACAATAAAGGCCTGGTACCCTAATCCTGCCTTATCCCAGGCCTGCCTTGGAGACCCAGTTGGGAGCTCTGGAGCAAACAAAGGAGCATGTTCTGTGTATTGCCCTGTCCAACCCCCTCTCCCAGCTTTGCAGAATATCCCCTGAGGCTGCCTGGCAGGAGTTCTGGGTGTCTATTCACTAAGGCAGGGATTTCTATCTGTTTTCTTTGATTGTATTTTCAGCACTTAGAATAGCCCCTGGTGTAAGGGACTGGGTGGTGGCCTTCCCAATTGAGTGCATGTTACCATGTTACATGTTACATGTTACCATGATCAAGGACCAGGGTTCAAACCCTAGGTCCCCACCTGTGGGGGTGGGTGGAGAGATAAGCTTCACAACTGGTGAAGCAGTGCTGCAGGTGTCTCTCTTTCTCTCCCTATCTCCTCCACCCTCTAAATTTCTCTGTATTTTATCAAATAAAAAGAATGGGGGAAAAATGATTGCTGGGAGCACTGCATGTGCTTTGCAGGCACTGAGCTCCAGTGATGACCTTGATGGGAATTAAAAACAAAAAAGAGTAGCACTGGGTACATGCTAAACCATCTATATCCCTATATCTGTTGAATGGGGAGAGATGGGTGAGTGGGATGTACATGAAAAACCTTGTCTGTTGGGGCCGGGTGGTGGCACACCTGGTTGAGCTCACATGTTACAATGCGCAGGGACCCAGGTTCGAGTCCTGGTCCCCACCTGCAGGAGTAAAGTTTCACAAGTGGTAAAGCAGTGCTGCAGTGTCTCTCTGTCTCTCTCCCTCCCTATCCCCTCTTTCCCTCTTGATTTCTGGCTCTCTATCCAATAAATAAATAAATATAGTAAAAAAAAATTTTTTAAAGAAAAACCTTGTCCTTCTTCCTATGTGTGTCCACTGAGCCTCATCTTGTCGTTCAGCTCCCTACTGCAGCCTTCCCAGAGCCCCACTCCATGGCTTCCTTCTGGGCCAGACCAGCACCCAGCCTGGAGGCTCCGTCCACTTTGGCTGCAACGCTGGCTATCGCTTGGTGGGGCACAGCATGGCCATTTGTACCCGGCACCTCCAGGGCTACTACCTATGGAGCGAGGCCATTCCGCTCTGTCAAGGTGAGAAACAGGTGGAATGGGGGTGTCAGATGGTTCAGATCCTGCTCATATCTTGGGTGTATCCCAGGACAAATCACTTCTAAATAAGGGTTTCTTCATTCTTGACATAAACTCATACATTAGTGTATATTCATTCTTAGCATATAGTGATGGTTTATAATATTAAGCATATGCAGCATGCATGTGCTTAAAACAGCCTCTGTGTATTCAGAACAATGACAGAGGTGGGTATGTAGCCTCCTAAGTACAAAATGGCAGAGAAAGGAAGGACTGAATCAGAAGTATAGACAGTATGTTTGGAAACCCAAGGCTAAGAATGGAACCTGCCTCCTCCTGGACAGCTGAGGAGGCTCCCAGAAGAGGAGATTCTTGAACTCAGAGGAAGAACAAATGGGGACGGGGTCAGGTATTGAGAAGAACACATTGCAGGCAACAAGAAGACTATTTGCAAAAGCAGAGGCTAGAGAGACAGCATCAGACATGTAAACCAGTTGAGGTTTTCCATGTCCAGTGAGGTGGGGGGCAGTGGAGAAGAGAGGCACAGCGTGATGGTAGAACAGAGACCATTACCGTTACCATATTCAGCTGTCAGTGATCAAATGTACCAGACCATCTGCAGGCATCGCCTTTGATAATCTGTAGGATTTTCTCCTTGAAATAATGTACATTCAGATCAAGAATCTGGCAGGGGTGTGGGGAGCTATGGATAATGCAAAACAAAGAATTTTAAACTGACCTATAATCCCATCAGCTGGCATCTGCACTATTAACATTTTCATGTAGTCGTTGGTGTCATAAAACATGTTTACAAAAATGATCATGAGTATACAAAGCTATTCATATTTTATTAGCATCTGTTATGTAAGTAACTTTTTCACTATTTTCAGTATTTACATAGCATTATGAATATCCATATTTACTCCTTGAAATAAATTTACAGGTGTTAGATTGATGATTCTTAACCTAGCCTATGGAAAGTTTGTAGTTTATGATGCGTTTTGCCTTCTCAAAACTTTGTCTTCACTTAAACTCTTTTAGTCAGTAATTCTCAGCATTGTCTACTGTATTAAAAAAGAAAAAAAGAGAGAACGAACTTGGCCAATAATAGAGACAAACCAAGAAAGCCACATAAGATGTTTGTGGTTATGTAGAGACAAACCAAGAAAGCCACATAGATGTTTGTTGTTCTTGTTCTTGGTTTCCAAGTGCGGTGATGCACGTTTTAATGACATCTGTTGTCATCTCTGACTCTCACAACCTTCTGTCAGTGCCTGAGCTTGAGAACAGAAGCAGCATGCCATTAGTATTCTATCTGATGCTCTGAGGAAAGGTCGCTGAGAGCTGATTGTCCACAAATGGCAAATGACATTTGGTGCCAGTCTCTGTGTCTCTGACTGTATCCACACAGTCAAGTCTTCTATCTGGAGCTCCAGTTGAAAGCCATCCTGCCTCTCATCTCTGTTGTCCTTTGTCACTTCCCAAAAGTCAGCTCCTGTAGGATTTTGTCCACCCATCCTCGTACTCTGCTTCTCCTCCCATTCCTACCCAGGTCTGTTCCCTCTGATGCCCTCCCTCTTGGTCATTCTGAGTTCTCTGGAATCCTGGTTCCATGACCAACAAGTATACATACTCTTAATCATTACTCAGAAGCCTTTGTACTTCCTCCTTTCACTAGGACCATGACTGTCCTGAGAACATGTCTGCTTATATCCCGTCAAGAGGGAGGTGTTAAGCCCCTGTTTCTCACATACCCCAGGCCCAGAACAGGTCTGGCATACTTCCGATTTCATGTTTCAGCTTAAAATTCTTATTTATTTATTTATTTATTGTCACCAGGGTTATTGTGGGGGCTCAGTGTGGGCACTACAAATTCACTCCTGGTGACATTTTTTTCTTTCTGTTTTATTTGATAGGGCAGAGAGGAATTGAGAGGGGATAGAGAGATAAGAAGAAAAACTGAGAGACACCTGCAGACCTGCTTCACCACTCATGAAGCTTCCCCTCTGCACGTGGGGAGCAGGGACTGGAACCAGAGTCCTTGTGCACGGCAGTATGTGCACACAATTGGGTGTACAACCACCCAGCACCCTGTGTTGCAGCTTTGAAACTTACTTTTCTACCAACAAACATGTATCACTAGAGATTCTGTGCTTCCTTGTGTTTTTTCTCTCCTTCCTCTGACCCATACTCTCAGTATATATCTCTCCTTCAGAGATCTCATTCCATCACAAATTTCAGATACTTTGTGGTTCTAGCGTCTCCTCTCATACCCATAGGAAATGTCACTCTCATCTCAGGATATGGGGAAAGGGTACTTTTCTGGCCTGGAGATCTTGAGACAAACCTTTTGTCTCTCAGGTGGGGAACTTGACTCCTATTTTCTTAGCTCTGTACAGTGGAGGGTCCAGGCTAGACCAGTGAGAAGTGGCTAGTACCCAGTCCCTTCCTTGCTATCCATGGACTGACTCTCTATACACAGTGTCAGTACAGATCTAAATATTTCTTCCCAAAGGTTTCAAGGAAGTAGAGCAGAGAGTTGACCAGATATGACAACTTGTTTAACCTAGCACTACCAAAGAAACTTACTCTTGCTGTTTATACATTAAGAGGTGGGGCAAGTACTGACTTGGGTTCAAACCTCTGGTCCCCACCTACAGAAGAGAAGTTTTATGAGCAGTTAGGTAAAGTAGCATGTTCCCCACTCCACCTGCCTTAATTTCTCTGTCTTGAGGGGAGAGGAGAGGAGAGAATGGCTGCTGGAAGCTGTGGATTTGTCATGTAGGTGCCAAGCCCCTGTGCCACCTTGAAGGCAATTTTTAAAAAGTATTTAAATGGCCCCTTACTTCCTCATTCCTTCTGTTTTTCCCAAGTCTTTCTGTTTTGATCTGATATCTAGTCTTTGGGCCCTTCTTCCATCTCATTCCCAGTTCCTATCCCTGGACAACCCTTTCTTTTTCATATCATAATGGAACCCTAGCCCAGGTTCTTCTTAACTCTAGAAATTCTGGTAGCATCAAGCATCATCATTAGCCAGATGTGTCTTCCCTCTGTTTTTCTGGCTCTAAGTGAGGGAAATCTGAGCCGTCATCTAGTTCAAAGACTACATTAAGCTACTTTTACCTAAGTAATATACGTTGGCAGTAAACACAGTGTTGAACCTACTCCTTATAAAAGAGTAACCCTGGATTCTGAACATGTCTCCTGCTTGATAGATTGGCTAGGTAATATTTTAGGTTACAAATCATTTCCCTTAGAAGATTAAAGGCATTGCTCCATTATCTCACAACAGTGATTGTTGTTAATGAGAAATCTGATTCTTACTCCTTAACAAGGATGATATATATTTCCTCTCTCTGGGAACTTGTAGGAACATCTGTGTGTCTTTGAACTTCTGGGATTCTATGATGATATATCTGAGAATGATTTCCTTTGAGTCCCTTTGGATCTGAAGACTTTTATCTCTCTTCAGTTCTGGAAAGTATTCATCTGTGATCATCCCCTCCACTTTCTCTGCTCTTTCTTTTTTCTGGAACTCTGGCCAGTTGAATGTTGGGCCTGCTAGGTTGTAACCTGTGTTTTCATTTCTTCTCTGTCTTTCTGAACTTGTGTTCTGAGAAATTTCTTTTACTTTCAGTCTCTAGCCCTTCAGTTTAATATTTATTTGGAGGGGGTTGGGCACAGTGGATTAAGCGCACATGGTGCAAAGCACTAGGACTGACGGAAGGAGCCCAGTTCAAGCCCCCAGCTCCCCACCTGCAGGGGGGTCACTTCACGGGTTGTGAAGCAGGTCTTCAGGTGTCTATCTTTCTCTCCCCCTCTCTATCTCGCCTCCTCTCTCGATTTCTCTCTGTCCTATCCAACAACAACAAGGACAGCAATGACAACAACAACAGTAATGACAACAACAAGGGTAACAACAAGGTCAACAAAGCAGGAAAAAATGGCCTCCAGGAGCAGTGGATTCATAGTGCAGGCACCGAGTCCCAGCAGTAACCCTGGAGGCAAAAAAAAAAAAAAAAAAATTGGGACATCATATTTTTCATTTAAAAGAACTCATTCTTGTTCTTTTTTCAGTTGTTCTTTTTCCAAGCACACTATTCTCATAGAATATAATGTCATCTTAAAGTTCTCAAGGTATTACTAATCTTAAGTGAAAAGATTATGGGTCTTTTATTTCCTGAGTTAGCTTTCTGCCACCTAGAAAACTTTTCTTGTTTAATCTTAATTTTGTATTTTTAATGCTAATGTTTTTCTTCATATGCCTAGTGGTCCTTATTGATTCATATTGTTTTAATTTCCCTGAGAAGGAATTACCATTGCTCATATTTTGATGTAAAAACTAAGTTGACTTTTCCATGTAGTAGATGTTGTTATTATATACAAACATCTTTGCTCCCTAGGTCTCTCTCATGAGCAAGAAGTCGAGTATGTAGCAGAAGCAAGCAGACTGAAGGAGAAGTCTTTAGATTGAGAATCTCTAAAATTAAGAGTTTCACTCTAGAGAACCAATCTTAGAGAGCCTTATTCTCTCAATAATGTTTCCTTCCTTAAGTGGAAAACAAAACCCTCTCTACCTTTTTAGGAGAATAGATGTTTGGGGAATAGATAGTGAATGGCTCTACATGTGTTCTGTGGAAAGAAATTTGGCAGAATTGGTATCACCCTAAGGTTCCATCCCATATCTTTTGAACTAAACGTCTCAGCTCCACTTAATCCATCCACATGCTTCTATCTGTATTTCATCTTCTCAGGGTTTTTTTTAAACATTGCCACTGCTAACAATCTTCCTGTTTTCCTTTTTTGTTATGAGAATCTCTCCCCTTCATTGGTCTCTACTATAAATTTATTATGGCCTCTGGGAGAGGCCAAATAAAACAATATTTACGGAATACCTGAAGTAAGCATGTCGTGACTCTTTTTTTCCTTTGGTAGCTCTTTCCTGTGGGCTTCCAGAGGCCCCCAAGAATGGAATGGTATTTGGTAAAGAGTATACTGTGGGGACCAAAGCTGTGTACAGCTGCAGCGAGGGCTACCACCTGCAGGCAGGTGCCGAAGCCTCAGCAGAGTGTCTGGAGACAGGCCTATGGAGCAACCACAACGTCCCCCCACCATGTGTCCGTGAGTCCTGGGGCAGAGGGTGCAGGTGTGAGGAGGGGCTGAGAAGATTTCTGCAAGGAGTGAGCTGGGAACAGTATTGAGGGGGGAAAAAGTGTACATAGAGGTTGGGAACCAAAGAATAGAGATGGACGGGTGGTATTATCTGTGAACATCACTTTCCTGTAAAAATCACCCTCTAGGGGGCCGGGTGGTGGCGCACCTGGTTGAGCACACAAACGACTGTGCTCAAGGACCCAGGTTCAAGCCCCTGGTACCCACCTGCAGAAGGAAAGCTTCACAAATGATGATGCAGTGCTGCAGATGTCTCTCTGTCTCTCTCCCTCTGTCATCCCCTTCTCTCTCAATTTCTGGCTGTCTCTATCCAATAAATAAATAAAATTTTAAAAACTTTAAAAAAGTCACCCTCTAAGCATCAGAAGACCACAAACCGTCATGGAACTTAAGAATGGTCTGGTGTCCATCCTACATAGACAGTATAGCTATCAAAAAGTTTTCATGAATGTCCTCTGCCAGGATAGCCTGAGGGTGCTTCTTCCTGAGCAAATGCTCTCTGGATTGGAGAGAATTCAACTGGAGCCAACCTAGGCTGCTGCATGGGAGAGGGATCAGGAACTAGTGCATCGCAGGAGACTCTGGGACTCTCGGAGCCAGAAGGCAATCCCAAGTGTATTCAACCAGAAGAGCAGCTGTATATATACTCGCCAAGTAGGGTGGAAACAGGATGTGACCTAGAGAGGGTGGAGTGAAAAGAGACTGGTGGAAATCAGGGAGACTACGAGAGGGGGCGGAGCAAAAAGACATCGTGAAGCAGTGGGGATTAAACCAATGCCCTGCAGGCAGGGCGGTTCCTAGGTAACTGGTTATGTAAATAGACCGCAGGGATAAGCAGGGGGAAGCTGGCGTACTGCCCAATAGTCCTCTGATCACAAAACTCTAAAATAAGTACATTTTAATTTTAAGGCCAGTGTCACAAACTGCCTAGTAGTCCAGATCCAATCACTTTGATTTGTCTGGGTCTATGCTGTGCTTTATTAAAAAAATAAACTTGCTTTCCAACATTTTTTATTTTATATTTGTGATTAATAGTTTGTTATAATATTGTAAGATTACAGTGTATAGCTCCACACCACACCCACCAAAGTTCTGTGTCCCCACCCTTCCAGCTCCCAAAGATAACCACCAGCATCATTCTCACAAGTCTTAGAAAAAGTTTGCTTCCCCCTCTCTCTCCCTCTCTCTCTCTCTCTCTCTCTCTCTCCGTGTGTGTGTGTGTGTGTGTGTGTGCAAGTTATGTGTATCAGTTCTCTAGATTCCACATATAAGTGAAACCATCTGGTAGTTGTCTTTCATCTCTTATTTCTCTAAGTATAATCACCTCCAGTTTCATACACTTTGTAATGACTGCAGAGTAGTATTCTATGGGATATAGCTCCTATAACTACTTTAGCCAGTCATCTGTTTTATTCTTCCCAAGATTTTAAAATCAGATAAGTTTACATAAAAATCCTTATTTCCAGCTTCTCTTGGAAAAATGAAGAGCTGACCAAGTAGGACTCGCAGCCTCACACCCAACAATCACTGTTAACTAAGTAGCAACCCCCACTTTTTTCTGAAGGAGGGCTAGATTTGCCCACCTCAATCTACTACAATCCCTACTCACCCCTCTTTAATCACTCACCAAACATGCTTGGGGCGTGAAGATTTTTGGATTCATCCTGACTGTACTGCAGTCTCCCTGTCCCTATACCTGAACTCCTGCCAGTATCGTCCATGACTAATAATGAATCCTTCTCCCTGCTTCTCATCTCTCCAGCTGTGACCTGCCCTGATATCAGCAGCATCAGTGTAGAACACGGCCGATGGAGGCTCATCTTTGAGACACAGTACCAGTTCCAGGCCCAGCTGATGCTCATGTGCGATCCTGGCTACTACTATACTGGCCAGAGGGTCATCCGCTGTCAAGCCAATGGCAAATGGAGCCTTGGGGACTCTATGCCTACCTGCCAAAGTGAGCATGGGAGGGGAGGGGAGGGGAGGGATGGGGAGGCACATTTGGCACACTGCCTCCTATCTGAACTACCTCATACATGGGAGGGAGAGAAGAAAGTCACTGGGGGTTACAGTATACCTCTTTTAACACCATCACCTAGAATTGGGATCTGAGGAGATGCCTTTTTCTGTAAGAAACTTAACTTTTGGGGCCAGGGAAATAACTCAACCTGTTCATAGTATACCAACTGGTATGCCTGTGACCCCTAGAGAACACAGATTCAATACCCAACACCACATTCTGCCAGAGATGAGTAATACTCTGATCCCTCTCTCTCTCTGTGTGTGTCTCTCTCTGTCTCTCTGTCTCTCTCTCCCTCCCTCCCTCCCCTCTCATAATAAATAAATAAATCTTAGAAAATATTTCTATTGGGAGTCAGGCGGTAGCGCAGCAGGTTAAGCGCACATGGCACAAAGGGCAAGGACCGGCGTAAGAATCCCAGTTCGAGCCCCCAGCTCCCCACCTGCAGGGGAGTCACTTCACAAGTGGTGAAGCAGGTCTGCAGGTGTCTGTCTTTCTCTCCCCCTCTCTGCCTTCCCCTCCTCTCTCCATTTCTCTCTGTCCAAACAATGATGACATCAATAATAATAACTACAACAACAACAAAAAACAAGGGCAACTAAAGGGAAGATAAATAAATAATAAATATTAAAAAATTAAAAATATATATTTCTATTATCTTCTCATCCAATCACAAAGTTCCCTTTGTCCATGTGGGCATTCAGTAATTCATTTGTTCAACATTCATGCCACTCACTGTTAAAGATACGAAGGTAAAAGGTTGTGTGACTTCTGCCCACAAGGAGCTTATTATCTACTGGATAGGCAGACAACTTTAAAAGCAGTGAGAAGACCTGTATTGAGAGTTTGTGTCTACGGCCATACCACCCTGAACATGCCTGATCTCGTCTGATCTCGTAAGCAAAGCGGGGTCGGGCCTGGTTAGTACTTGGATAGAAGAGTTTCTATATTGAAGGAAGGGATATTGTACAAGAGACAAACCACCTCAGCATATGTGCCTCTGCCTTTCCCATTGTGAATTGCTTATCTCTAGCTCTAAAGGATGGTTTCAAAGTCAGGATTGCTAGGAAGGAACTCTGAGACAGAGTAGTGTGAGGGAATGCTCTTGGGATCATTATCTGCATAACGAAAGGGATGGAAGAGGAATGAAAGTGGGAATTAGAAGAGGAAGAATGCTACAACATTAGTGAAGGCCTCAGTTGGCTACAGCTGAGGGAGCTCTGAAACTGGAACAGTCTTTCAGAATGGTTACCAAGTTGGAGCATTTTTAAAAATTTTTTTATTTATAAAAAGGAAACATTGACAAAACCATAGGATAAGAGGGGTACAACTCCACACAATTCCCAGCACCAGACTTCCTTATCCCATCCCCTCCCGATAGCTTTCCTATTCTTTTTTTAAATTTTATTTATTTTCCCTTTTGTTGCCCTTGTTGTCTTTTTATTGTTGTTTTAGTTATTATTTTTGTTATTGCTGTTGTTGTTGGACAGGAAAGAGAGAAATGGAGAGAGGAGGGCAGAGAGGAAAAGAGAAAGATAGACACCTGCAGACCTGCTTCACCGCCTGTGAAGTGACTCCCCTACAGGTGGGGAACCGGGAGCTCAAACCGGGATCCTTATGCTGGTCCTTGTGCTTTGCGCCACGTGCGCTTAACCCGCTGCGCTACTGCCCGACTCTCCCCAGCTTTCCTGTTCTTTAACCCTCTGGGAGTATGGACCCAAGATCATTGTGGGATGGAGAAGTTTGAAATTCTGGCTTCTATAATTGCTTCTCTGCTGAACGTGGGCATTGGCAAGTCGATCCATACTCCCAGCCTGCCTCTCTCTTTCCCTAGTGAGGAAGGGCTCTGGGGAAGCGGAACTCCAAGGCACATTGGTGGGGTTGTCTGTCCAGGGAAGTCTGGTCACATTTTATATGTCCTTATACATCCACACTGATCGAACATTGGGTACAACCTACTCCAGGAAGAGAACAATATCTTAGGTGAGAGGAAGGGCTCTTCAATCACAGCGATCTAAAGAGGGCTTGCCACTGTGGGGAAAGAAGTCCTTGGGAGTCAGGCGGTCAGAAGGGCCAGCTTCAGGATCCCGGGGAGAGCCCCCAGCTCCCCACCTGCAGGGGAGTCGCTTCACAGGTGGTGAAGCAGGTCAGCCGGTGTCTTTCTTTCCTCCTCTCTGTCTTCCCCTCCTCCATGTCTCTCTGTCCTATCTACAACGACGACATCAATAACAACGATAATAATTACAACAATAAAAACAAGGGCAACAAAAGGGTGAATAAATAAATAAAATATAAAAAATATTAAGAAAAAAAGAAGTCCTAAAGTCATGTCTGAGTGGCTCACTACAATCTCCTCTGCAACAGAGACACGTTTATAATACAGTTGACCCTTTAAACTGTGGTCCCATTTCAGTCCAATGGCATAGACACAACACCAGAGAAATTAATATAAGGCCATGTAATAGAGCAGAGTGCATCTCAATCATGCCACATGATGAGGAAGAAGACATAGAAGCAGAAGTGCCAGAAAACAAATCAACATGAGACATTCTGGCAGAATCACTCCAGACTGTGTTAGACTTTTTTTTTTTAATGACACAGACCTTCCTATGATAGGAACACTGAAACGAAAGCAGTTGGTGGAAGGAGTGCTGGTGGCGTGGAAATATTTTTTAGGGAGGTAAGAGAGCAAAAATGTCGGGCAGAAATTCCGGTGTGAGGGACCAAGTGGTGCCACACCTTGTTGATGAGCACACACAGTATAGCGCCCAAGGATCCAGGTTCAAGCCCCCCGTTCCCCACCCATGGGACAGACTTGACAAGTGGTGAAGCAGTGCTACAGATCTCTCTCTCTCTCTCTCCCTTTCTATTTCCCCCTACCCTCTCAATTTCTCTCTGTCTCTACCCAGAATAAAAGAAATAAATATTTTTTAAAAGATTAAAAAAAAGAAACTCCAGGGAGTCGGGCTGTAGCACAGCAGGTTAAGCAGAAGTGGCGCAAAGCACAAGGACCAGCCTAAGGATCCCGGTTTGAGCCCCCGGCTCCCCACCTGCAGGGGAGTTGTTTCACAGGCGGTGAAGCAGGTCTGCAGGTGTCTGTCTTTCTCTTCTCCTCTCTGTCTTCCCCTCCTCTCTCCATTTGTCTCTGTCCTATCCAACAATGATGACATCAACAACAATAATAACCACAACAATAAAACAACAAGGGCAACAAAAGGGAATAAATAAATAATAATAAATAATAAAAAAAGAAACTCCAGTGTGTTTTTGTAAAGTTCTAGTGAGTGTGTCTGGCTCTCCTGCCCCCACTTCTATGTCCTCCACCTCTCCTGTCTCTGCCACCCCTGACATAGCAAAGCCTTTTCTCCTCCTCCTCAGCCTACTCAACATGAAGCCAAAAGAATGGAGACCTTTATGATAATTCACTTAATGAAGAGCAACTTTAAAAAACATTTGTTAATCCCACTTATGTTATCTGTAAGATGTCCAGTCAATAAAAGGCTATTGGTGGAAGCCAAGGTGGCACACCCAGTTGAGTATATACATTACCATGTGCAAAGACCTGGATTTGAGCTCCCTGCCTGTACAAGGGAAGCTTCACAAGTGGTAAAGCAGATCTGCAGGTTGTCTATCTTACTTTCTGTCTTCCCTTTCCCTCTCGATTTCTCTGTGTCCTGTCATATAAAATAGAAATGGGAAAAGGAAAAAAAAAAAAAAGTCTTCCAGGAGTAATGGATTCATGGTGCTGGCACCAAGCCCCAGCGATAACCCTGGTGGCAATAAAAATTAAGTAGAATTTTAAAAGGCTACTGGTAATTATATTTGTGGAACTGAATCACTGTCCATCGAATGGGGTGGCTCCTAACCAGGGTGCACATCTGAAAAGTTCTAAAAGATGCACATGGCTCATATCTCTAGACATTGTGAGTTGTGGGACAACAGTGTAGCCTGGACATTCCAAAAGTTCCTCCAGTGTTTCTGTGGCACCCCCAGTTGAGAGCCACTGCTCCATGTAATACCAGACCAGTTAGCATCACAACCCATATTTCAGTGGTGAGTCCTAGTTGAATGTGGTTGAACACATCTTATTTTCTGTCGTGATTCTTGCTAATGATAGTAACACTTGCGCAAGTCCCTTCTCTCTTGGGGGCTGGCTTACTGAGCTTCTTATGATCTTTTTAGTCATCTCCTGTGGTGAGCTTCCCATCCCACCCAGTGGGCACCGAATTGGCACACTGTCTGTTTACGGGGCCACAGCCATCTTCTCCTGCAATTCCGGATACACACTGGTGGGCTCCAGGGTGCGGGAGTGCATGTCCAATGGTCTCTGGAGTGGCTCTGAAGTCCGCTGCCTTGGTAAGTCACCTTCCCGAGTCAGTCCTGTCTAGGAATCTTGAAGCCACTGCTAGAATGACCTTTCTCAGGCAGAGGTGGGAAACCCTCTGGGTCATAGGGCATTGGTCCTTTCCCCCCCACTCCCTAGCCAAGCCCCACCTCATTTTCTATAGCTCCTCTTCAGTTTTCTCACTTTCTCCATTCCCCCACCAAAGCTGGACACTGCGGGACTCCTGAGCCCATCGTCAATGGGCACATCAACGGGGAGAACTACAACTACCGAGGCAGCGTGGTGTACCAGTGCAACGCTGGCTTCCGCCTGATCGGCATGTCAGTGCGCATCTGCCAGCAGGATCATCTCTGGTCGGGCAAGACCCCTTTCTGTGTGCGTAAGTATGTTATCCACTCTCCCTAGTCACCGCTCAGGGTTGAGGTGGACTTTCTCCCTTGTTCTTGTGATTCGGTTAGCTAGAGGTTTCATACGTCTTGTTATGTTTTTCCAGGGATGCAATCTTTATGCCAGTATCACTAATTACATCTCTTACCTTTATTATATCCTTCTGCATGATTTCCTTCCTTTGGTGTACTTTTTGTTGCTGTTGTTCATTTCAAGTTTTTAATTTGGAAAGTTAATTCAGTTATTTTCATTCTATCATTTTTATTGTTATTGATGGGAGTTTAAGGCTTTGGCATGTCTTCTGATCACCTGCTTTAACTTTATCCCAGATTAGCACTTGTAAGAATCTATGTAATGTTGGTATTGGTTTTCCTTTTACCTGAAAGGTTTTTTGTTTTTTTTTTTAAGATTTATTTATCACATGTGGGAGACAAGAAAGTTTCATAAGAGACAGATATAAAGATATAACCCAGAGTGTCATTCTTAGTGTATATAATTCTAGGGATTGAGCCAGACCTGAGGCCTGAAAGCCCAGTGCTCTACCAGTTTAAATATTTTTCTAGGCCACCGCCTGGAAATTTTTAACAGAAGACTGAGCTTTACTTTATTTCCAGGTGGAGAGGCCTACTTAATTTTTATTGTTCAGTTCCAATTTCATTACACTATATACAAAATGTCTACAACATGGAAATTACTGATGCTTTATTTATTTTTATGTGATATGTGATCAGTAGAAAGCTCCAGGTGCATTTGAAAAGGAAAGGTATTACAGTGTGAAGTTACACGTGTGCCTTACTGATCACTATGCTTGTGTGTTCAGTATATTACACATTTTTATCTTCTTGAACTGGTTTGTTCTGTGTGATGCATTGTAAATTTTTCTACCATTAGTGTACTTTTATCTGTTTTTCTTGAGCTTCTTATAATTTCTGATAACTAAAGATAATAGTTGCTGTGTTAGAGTCTAGAGCTATGTGTAACATATCTACATTATGAATTGTGAAAAATGTCTTTCATTTTAAATAGAAGACATTTTAAATAGTTTAACTTGAATTGTACTGTATCTGATATAAAGCTAACAACTCATACTTCTTTCACTTTTTTCCCATTTACCTAGTGTATCTTTAATAACCCACTTATTTTAGCCATAGTGGATCTTTTTATTTTCTTTTTTTATTAAAAGGAAACACTGACAAAACCATAGGATAAGAGGGCTACAACTCCACACAATTCCCACCATCAGAACTCTGTATCCCATCCCCCTCCCCTGATAGCTTTCCTATTCTTTATCCCTCTGGGAGTATGGACCCAAGGTCATTGATAGGATGCAGAAGGTGGAGAGTCTGGCTTTTGTAATTGCTTCCCCGCTGAACATGGGCGTTGACAGGTCAATCCATACTCCCAGCCTGCCTCTCTCTTTCCCTAGTAGGCTTTGGGGAATCAGAGCTCCAGGACACATTGGTGGGGTTGTTTATCCAGGGAAGTCTGGTTGGCATCATGCTACCAACTGGGAACCTGGTGGCTGAAAAAAGAGTTAACATATAAAGCCAAACAAATTGTTGACTAATCATGAACCTAAAGGCTGGATCATTTTATTAATAAAAAGTGGGTCTTTTTTTACGAAACATAAACTTGGTCCTTGCCTTGTGAACCAGTTTGAAAATCTTTTTTTTTCTTTTTAATGAATTGGTTCAAATCACTCACATGTGTTGACATGACTTACATGTTTTGTACTGGTCTTTTGTTTTATGTAATTACTGACTGTAAAAGAGTATACTATTTCCTTATCTACATGTTGTATTTCCTTCTCTCTATATGGTGCTTTTTTCATTTGTGTTGCTGTTTAAGGAAGTTTGTTTTGTTTTGTTTCATTGTGCAAGGAAGGACAATTCAAACTAAGAAAAATCAAAAATGCCATAGGAGACATTTATAAATGTTAATACCATAATTTGCAGTCTATGAATATTCATAGGCAAGTAACAGTCATTACCTTAAATAGCAGAAGTTATATAAAATACAAGAAAAGCACAGTAACACTAAAAACTGTAAACTTCAAAACACCCAACTCAGAACAAAGATGAAGTAAGACAAAAATATAAGCTTACAAAAGACATAAACACCCTTTAGTACTTACTGTATTTTAATGCTGTTATCTCCCTATTTCCTGTCTAATTTGTCAATTTTTAACAATTATCTTTTGATATTGTTAACAGTCAGTGAGCTGATTCTACTTTTTTTCTCTATGCTTTCTTTCATTTTCAGTTGCATTATTTGTACTTTGTCAAACTATAAAGCATTTATTCTAGTGTTTATACAGGGTTATGTTACCCTTTCCCATACCTTTTTTACTTTTAGACTTACAATTAGATAGATTAAAAGCTTACCAGTGCAACAGAATTTTTCCTAGCCATCTCTTAAGCTCAGTCTCTAGTAGATTTCTTAGCAATACTTCTTTTGTACAGTATTCCCCAATTCTGTCATTTTTAAAACTGTTTTTCTGAAACTAAAAATTTGAAGCATAATGGATTAGATATAAAATTCTTCACAACTACTTTTTTCTTTAAATATCTTCTTTCTTATTAAGCTTTGCATGTTCCTGTATAAGGACTACTAATATTATTCTAATTTGTTCTTACAGTTTATTTCAAGGTTTAGGGTAAGGCTCATTTTTTTCCCTTCATCCTTGAAAGCTAATATTTTTATGATCTTAAATCTCAAATTTGACTCTTTCAAGAAATGTCCTTGTTTATTCTGTAAATCTTAGATTATGTAAGTTCAAGTCTCTTTTTGTTCCTGAAACATTTTCTTGAATTGCAGCTTTTTTTTTATTATTGATTTAACAATGACTGACAAGGCCATAGGTAGGATAAGAGAGGTACAATTCCACACAGTTCTCACCACCACAGTTCTGTATCCCATCCATTGGAATCTCTCTTATTCCTTATCTCTGTGGTAGCATGGACCCAGGGTCATTATGGGGTGCAGAAGGTAGAAGTTCTGGCTTCTGTAATTGCTTCTCCACTGGACATGGGCGTTGGCAGGTCGATCCATACTCCCAGCCTGTTACTGTGTTTCCCTAGTGGGGCAGGGCTCTGGAGAGGTGGAGATATAATGTGTATTTTTCTACTTATTTGTAATTTAAATTCTATATCATTCCCTGTCTTAAAAATATGCTACAGTCTTGGGATTTTTGTATTTTTTTCTCTTCTACATTTTAAAACTTTAAGTGACCCCCCCAATTATCCTCAACTATCCAAAATAATTTAGAAAACTCCTCACTCTTTAAGTGAAACTTTATGTAGAGTGTAGGGATTTTTGCCTCCATTTTTGGAAGACAGATTTTCTGTTTGAATTCTTCGTTTACCTTTTCACATATGAAATAAAGGGATAACATAATATCTCAATAAGCTGTGCATGAAAGTTCATCTTAATAGCATCTTAAGTACTAGGTTTACAGAAAACAAAACCTTCTTGTATCCAGTCAGTCTTCCAGATGTGCATAAACAAAGTAGATTTAATTAGACCCCAAAAAAAACACAAATTCAAAGGCCTTCAAGATATTGGGGCAGAATGTGTGTGAATAGACTTGGGTTACTTAAATAATAGTGCATGGTTAAAATCTGGAATTAAATGAAGAATGGCTGTCAGAGCTGAAGGTACTTAATTTTAAATCTAATTTGAGTTAAAGGCAGTATGCAAATTAATTAGGCTTTCAGATCCTGAACCTCTATTTTGTGGGTTCAAATTCCAGTTCTACCACAATATATCATACAACTTCTGTAAGTCTGTTTCCTCATCCACAAAAATCAGATATCTCAGGAAGTATTGTGAGAAGTAAATAAATTGGGCAGGGGGTAGACAGCATAATGGTTATGCAAAGAGACTCTCATGCCTGACGCTCCAAAGTCCGAAGTTCAATCCCCCCGCACCACCATAAGCTAGAGCTGAAAAGTGCTCTGGTGTTTCTGTGTCTTTCTCTTTCTGCATCACTCTCAAAAATAAAATAAATAAAATATTTTTTAAAAGAGATAAGTAAATAAATCAGCACATATCAAGTAATAAAAACAATGCCTAAAGTAGATGTTAGACAGACACTTCTGTTGTTGTGATTGAATTGATGGTGGTGGTGATAGTGGTCATCAAGCCACTTGGTATGTTCAACAAACCTCAGAGACGAGCATCTCTGAGTGGATCGAGATCCACTTCTGCAACAAAGGGAAGAGGCTGGAAATAAGCATGAGTTCTCTGTTTCCAGCCTGTAGGAACTCGCTTCTCCCTTATTCCTGCTCATAGTCTAACAAAATAGTCCTAGTTGAACATCAAAATAACGCCTTTGTTACTAATGAAGACTCAGTTGGAAACCATAACTTAATGTGAGAGGCAGATGGGATCTGCTAAATGGTCCCCGTAGAGGGGTGGATTCACACACAAGCAATAGCAACACTGCAGTGCAGCAGGAGTCCCTCCATTTTGGGGGATAGCCTGCCTGTGGATGAGTGGCAGAGAACGTTGCTCCCTGTGAGCATCGGGGTCCCAAGAGGAAGAAGTCAGAGATGAGCCAAATATTACGGCTCATTCTTCCCAGATGACTTTGGTCAGACACTCCATGTTACCTGAGATAGAGTACATAGAAAAGCACAGAGAAGGGTTAGAAATGGCATGAATTGAACTCTCTTAATATGGGAGGGAAGGACAGAGCAGAGGTTGTATTCCCTGTAGGCAAGTGAGCAGCCCTTCCATTGAGGTTTGATTAGTATTTATTGAGTCAGGCTCTGTCAAATTGACCCAAGAACTAGCAGGAGTCCTAAATCTGCTGAGAGGTAGACATCAGCATATCTAGCAATGAAGAATAGAGACTGGGAAGCCAAGGGGGGAGAAGCATGAGGCAGGGATGACCACCCAATAGCCCATGGAGATTCAGAGAATCATTCTTTTTTTTTTTTTTAATATTTATTCCCTTTTGTTGCCCTTGTTGTTTTATTGTTGTAGTTGTTGTTATTGATGTCGTCGTCTTTGGATAGGACAGAGAAAAATGGAGAGAGGAGGGGAAGACAGAGAGGGGGAGAAGAAGATAGACACTTGCAGACCTGCTTTACCACTGGTGAAGTGACTCCCCTGCAGGTGGGGATCTGGGAGCTTGCACCGGGATCCTTACTCTAGTCCTTGGCTTTGCGCCACCTGCACTTACCCCGCTGCACTACCGCCCGAATCCTGAGATTCAGAGAATCATTCCTTTCAAGTGGTCTCAACTCTGGACCTACCTTCAAGGGAGAAGAAATATCTCCATGATAATTTCAGTAATGGAAGATTTTATAGCAGAAAAAGCTAAAGTTAGACTGAGGGCTGAGGTTGGCGTGAAAAATGCCAGGTGAGAAAAGATGAGCTTTGGGGAGCATGGAATAAGAGGAAATCTTACCTCTCTCCTCTTTCGATTTCAGCAATTACATGTGGACACCCAGGAAACCCAATCAATGGCCTTACTCAGGGCAACCAGTTTAACCTCAACGATGTGGTCAAGTTTATTTGCAACCCCGGGTATGTGGCTGAGGGGGCTGCTAGGTCCCAGTGCCTGGCCAACGGGCAATGGAGCGACATGCTGCCCACCTGCAAAAGTGAGTCTCCTTTCTTCTCCCAACCCCTTTCCCACATCTCTGCTACCTGGCATCCTTAACCCACAAATAGAAACCTGTGAATTCAGTTCTGGAATGATTTGCATCCAGGGAAGACTAAGTGCAGAGAAGGGCATGACAAATGCTATCACTGGTTATATAAAGAACATAAACACAGTTTAATCTTATAAAAGAAAACTCTTGTTTAAGTTTCATACAACAAACAATTCAACATTATCATATGTAAAGCCTCAGGGTTTTTTTTTTTTTTGTCGTTTCTGGGACTCTGCCACTTCCAACTGACTTTTTCAGTTAGAGACAAGAGAGACAGAGAGGCAGAGAGAAAGAGAGAGAAAAAAAAAAAACAGCACCAACAGTTTCTCCAGTTTGTGGGAACTAGACTTGAATCTAGCAAAGCACATTATCCAAGTGAGCTGTTTTACAAGCTCTGGAGCCTCATTCTTGGATAAAAGCAGAATGAAGGGAAGAAAAGGAGAGGGGAAGGGAGGGGCAGGAAAGGGAAGGGAGAAGAGGGGAGGGGAGGGGCAGGAAAGGGACCGGAGGGGAAGAGGAGGGGAAGGGAAGGGAGTTGAAAGCAGGGTTTAAATGAAAAGCAAACATCAGAGTCTAGGGACTGGAGTGAAGGGAAGCAGGGAGAAAAGAAACCAAGAGGGGCCAGGAGATAGCACAGAGGGTTAAGCACACATGGCTTGAAGCACAAGGACTGGCCTAAGGATCCCGGTTGAGCCCCCGGCTCCCCTGCAGGGGGGGGGTCACTTCACAGGCGGTGAAACAAGTCTGCAGGTGTCTATCTTTCCTCCGTTCTGTCGTCCCCTCCTCTCTTGATTTCTCTCTGTCCTACCTAAGAACAACAGCAATAGTAAAAATAACAACAACAAGGGCAACAAAATGCGAAAAATAGCCTCCAGGAGCAGTGGATTCATAGTGCAGGCACCAAGCCCCAGCAATAACCCTAAAGACAAAAAAGAAAAGAAAAAAAAAAAAAGAAGAAGAAAAGAAAAAGAAAGAAACCAAGAACTCAGGAACCAGATTCTAGGTAGAGAATTTTCTGGCCCCACCTGGACTATTTAAGAAATAGCTTCTAGGGCTGGCAAAATAGCTCACTTGGATAGTGTGTGTTGCTTTGCCATGTGTGTGACCCAGGTTTGAGCCCAAACCCCACTGCACTGAGAAACTTGGGTGCTTATGGTCTCTTTCACTCTTTCCTTACCTATCTTCCTCTCAATTTCTATCGGAAAAAAGGGCCTCTAAAGCTTTTTCGGATTGTTCACAGCAGTGGAAGACAAATGCATCTACCAGCCTCTTATGTAATGAGGATGATTTGGAGGCTCAGTGACACCAGGGTGGAGAGTTAAGAGCAGGCCAAGCTGATCCAGAGCTGTTCAACTGTTTATAGCCATGAGGGCTGAGACTTCCAGGAATGGTGGCTCTTCATTACAAAATTTAGGGTTACATGGTGATGGTGATTGACTGAGAGTTAAAGGATCAGATTATCCAAGTGATTTTTAAGAAATCAAGATACAGTCACAACTTACCCTAAAATAATACCTTTCTCTTCACATTTCAAGGTGTCAGTTTTGTGTCGGAGAAGATTCCAGAGAACTCAGAGAGAACTATATGAACCTGTATTGTGCTTCCCTTCAGTCACCTATTCTGGCAGAGTTGAGAACTACTGATTGGTTGTGTCTTCACTCCATATCTCCTTCTCCTCAAAAACTGCTCTATCTCCCCAGCAGTAGATGCAGTCTCTCCTGTAACTCCTCTACTTCCCCCCCACCCCTCCCCAGCTTCCCAGGGCAACAGATTCAAAGGTCAGCAGCAGAGTCAGAGGGTTAGAGCAGAATCTTCAAAAATCATGGCCACCAGTCCTGCTTCCACCCCAGCCCACAATAATCTTCTTGTTTAAGTTTCATAGAATAAATAATGTAGCATTATCTTATATAGAGCCCCATTCTGCCCATACAGTGTTCTAATAGTAAAGTATTGCCTGCTTATAATGCTTTCTCAGACTTCCCATTACCCATAGGGGAATGCAACTTTCCTCCACTGCCTCACAGGGCTTGTCCCAGCTCATGCCCAGCCTTATTCTTCATTCCCTCTGCCCTCTGCCTCACCTCTGCACTGGATACCAGCCACACTGAACCACACTGTCCATTTCCTCACACAGACCCTGTGCCCACTTGTCCCCAGGGCAGTCACACAGCTTCCTCAAAGGCATTCCTCTCTGTCCCTCTCACCAGCCTTCTTTGTCTTAGTGACTTTTACTCAACCCTTCAGAGTCAGCTTAAATGTCACTTCTGAGAAATCCTTCCTGCCCTGCCCCTGGCACCGAACTGGATATTCTGCTTTGTGCTTCCAGGACATTCTCTTCTGTCCCTCTCAGAGCACATGTCAAATAGGATAATTGCTTATTTGCCCTTTTCTCTCTAAATCAGCAGTTTTCAAATGAGGGGTTTATCCAGTCTCCTACCCTAACAGCATTATAGAGGTCCAGAGACATTTTTGGTTGTTACAACTGTAGGTTTTTTTTTTAATTATTGTCATTATTTAATAATGATCAACAAGACCATAAGATAAGAGGGGAACAATTCCACACAGTTCCCACCACCACAGTTCCATATCCCATCCCCTCCATTGGAAGCTTTCCTATTTTTATCCCTCTGGGAGCATAGACCCAGGATCATTATGAGGTACAGAAAGTGGAAGGCCTGGCTTCTATAATTGCTTCTTTGCTGGGCATGGGCATTGACAGGTTGATCCATACTCCCAGTCTGTTTCTGTCTTTCCCTAGTGGAACAGGGCTCTGGGGAGGTGGAGTTCCAGGACACATTGGTGAGGTCATCTGCCCAGGGAAGTCAGGTTGTTATCATAGTAACATCTGCAACTTGGTGGCAGAGTAAAGGAGCTGAAGAGTTGACAGCCCATGCCTGGCATCTCTGGACACAATCTGAAATGAAATGTGCTGAGGTGGTACTGTTTGCATTGATTTGTTTGAGAGCAGCAGATGCAGTATCAAATGGTGTGGATTTAGAGAAGCATGGCATAGATCTAGAAGTTTCTATTGGACGCTAGTAATTCAAGATCTAGGATGCTGTTAAGCATCCTACAATACACAGGATCACCCGCACCACAGAGTTATCAGCTCAAAATATGCCTGGTACCAAGATAGAGAAATCTTACTCCAGCTTACTAATTCTGTTATTCTGACTGCTGTGAACAATGCTTGACATTTATTATTGCTATTGGAAAATATTATGACTGAATAAGTGTAATTACTTGTTTTCATGAGACCTACTACACCAACCCTCAGAAAGGCTCATCAGTGGGGGGAAAAAAAGCACAACAGACAAATAGAACTTTTATGTCTTAAAAGCTTACCAGAAATTAGAAGTAGCTTCCCTGCTAGATAAAAGATATGAAAGCAAAGGTATATATCCTGAGTTATGAATTCTAAGGTCTTTATTCTAAAACATCTCTCTGATTTTGAGTTAAAGTGCTTTGAAAACACTTCAACATTTATAAGTCAAATTTATGGTGGTCGGGTGATAGCACATCGAGTTAAGCGCACATGGTGCAAAGCACACAGACTGGTGTAAGGATCCCAGTTCAAGCCCCCAGCTCCCCACCTGCAGGGGGGTCGCTTTGTAAGCAGTGAAGTAGGTCTGCAGGTGTCTATCTTTCTCTCCCCCTCTCTATATTCCCATCCTCTCTCCATTTCTCTCTGTCCTATCCAACAACAATGACATTAATATCAACAATAATTATAATAACCACAATGATAAAACAACAAGGGCAACAAAATGGGGAAAAAAAGTCTCCTGGAGCAGTGGATTTGTGGTGCACCAAGTCCCACCAATAACCCTGGAGGCAAAAAGGGGGGGAATAAAACAAAAACAACAAAAAAGTCAAATTTATCCCCCTAGGATACTGATCACTCCTTGAAATACTCATAAAAGAGATTAATTAGTGTTTTTAATCTTTAATTATTTATTGGATAAAGACAGCCAGAAATTGAGGGGGCGTCAGAGAATAGATAGCATAATGGTTATGCAAACAGACTCTCATGCCTGAGGCTCCAATGTCTCATGTTCAAACCCCTGCACCACCATAAGCCAGAGCTAAACAGTACTCTGGTTAAAAAAAAAAAAAAAAAAGACAGGAGTCGGGCGGTAGCTCAGCGGGTTAAGTGCAGGTGGCACAAAGTGCAAGGACTGGCATGAGGATCCCGGTTCGAGCCCCTGGCTCCCCACCTGCAGGGGAGTCGCTTCACAGGCGGTGAAGTAGGCCTGCAGGTGTCTATCTTTCTCTCCCCCTGTCTTCCCCTCCTCTCTCCATTTCTCTTTGTCCTATCCAACAACGACGACATCAATGACAACAACAATAATAAATGCAACAACAATAAAAAAAAACAAGGGCAACAAAAAGGAAATAAATAAATACTAAGAAAAAAAAGAGAAAAAAAGAAGAAAATAAATTGAGGGAAGGGGGAGATAGGGAAAAAGACAGACACCTATAGCACTGTTTCACCATTTGCAAAGCTTTCCCCCTGCAGGTGGGGACCAGGGACTTAAGCCTGGGTCCTTGTACATTCTAATATGTGCACTTAACCAGGTGCACCACCACCTGGCCCTTAAAACTGTTTATAAAGGGAGTTGGGCGGTAGCGCAGTGGGTTAAGTGTACGTGGCACAAAGCGCAAGGACTGGCTTAAGGATTCCAGCTCGATGCCCTGGCTCCCCACCTACAGGGGAGTCACTTCATAAGCAGTGAATGAGGTCTGCAGGTGTCTATCTTTCTCTCCCCTTCTCTGTCTTCCCTTCCTAACAACTCAAAAAGGGAGTTGCTTGGGGGCTGCTGTGCATAAAAGGATTCACAGCGGGGAGCTGAGAACTGGTTTAAATAATACAAGGTTTATTAGGGTAAAACAGGTAAAAGGCAAAATAAGCAACTATAATCAAGGGGTAAGAGTAAGCTAGGTCCATAAAATCCGAGTATAGTTATCAAAAGTTTAGTCCCATAAGATAAACAATTATCAGCTCTGTTATAGGTTGCTCATGGCTATAGAGGGGTCTAAAAGTTTACCAGCTAGCAGAGTCACACATGTTCCCAGGAGAAGTAACCATAGCGGACACCTGGCACACCTCTGCTGAGATGCGTCTGACCAGGAGAAGCAGCAGCAGCCAAAGAGAGCGACCTGCTCAAAGTCCCTTGCTTTTATACATTCCCTTCTCTGAAGCACCTCCTCAGGGTGACATCATTTGTATTAATAGTCCCAAACTCCTGTTGGGGTCACAACACTCTCTCCATTTCTCTCTGTCCTATCTAATAATGACAACAAGAATAACTACAACAATAAAACAACAAAGGCAACAAAAGGGGATAAATATTTTTTTTAAATTGTTTTTTAAGAGCCCCACCCAAAACCCTATATAAGTTCATTCTGACACATCAGTTTTATACCTGTTTGAGATACACTGTGCTGACATCAGGCATAGAGAGGAGGCATTTGTGCCTCCAAAGGACTAATTAATAGAGGCAAACACATCACAAGCTGACTGCTAACAGCATCCAGGGAGATGTGTGCAAGAGGGCACTGAAGAGGGTGAAGCTAGCCTGACTGGGAAAGGTAGAAGGACTTATCTAAGGAGATGGGGTCTAGCTGGACTTGGTGGCCAAGGTGGAGAGAGAAGTTTCACAGCCTCAGCACCTGCTTGCCCTGGTAGATGAGATCTGCTTCCAGTTTCCTATTCTGACCTGGAGAGTCTGCTATACTGGGTGTCTGCACCTGACTGGATTTTCTAAATTCTCATGTAAAATCATATCAAAGTACTTGCGTCCAGGATACTGGGTCTAATTGTATCGTTCCATTGCAGTCATCAACTGCACGGATCCTGGGCATCAAGAAAACAGCATTCGCCAAGTCCATGCCAATGGCCCACACAGGTTTAGCTTTGGCACCACTGTGTCTTACCAGTGCAACCACGGCTTCTACCTCCTGGGCACTCCAGTGCTCAGCTGCCAGGGAGATGGCACATGGGACCGACCCCACCCTCAGTGTCTCTGTAAGTAACTATTCAAAAATAACTGTTACATGTTTAGATTGGAGTCTGCATGCTGAAGACCTGTCCTCGCCCTCCCTCCGCCCCCTCCCCCCCATGCATGTGCTCCGTGGCTTTCTTGGGATCCTGCTTATTTGGCTTTTTTATTTGGCTTATTTTGGCTTATTTTGCTTTCTTGGGATGCATGTCCTCCGTGTCTTTCTTGGGATCCTGCTTATTTGGTTGCCCTATCAATTCCCATGTTCTCTTTCTTTCTAGCTGGAGGTCTATTCCCATTTCATCCTAGTAGTGTAGCCAACGTAGGCAGCCTTCAGAATACACACTGACTACCTAACAGGACATTCACCCTTCCTTGCTTTTACAGAAAAACAGTATATGAACCTCTTTCTATATAAAGACTGAAGCAAAAATGCCAGTCACTGGAAGCAGTGACTGAACCTGAACTCTGTCTTTCCTACTAAACAAGCTGTGTGGCTTAAGAGAAATCCAGCAATCTGTCAGAGCTTCCACTTCTTCATTTATAAAAATGACTGTAGGCTAGACTGGTAACATAGTGTAGTGGCTCTGCACAAATCCCTTCATGCCTGAGGCACCAGAGGTTCAGGTTCAAACCCCAGTCCCACCAGAAGCCAGAGGTATGCACACACACCTCTGGTAAAAAAAAAAAAAAAAAAACTCTCAGGCTGGAGTGATAGCATAGTGGTTATACAAAAGACTTTCATAACTAAGGATCCAAAGTCCCAGGTTCAGTCCTCAAAACACCATAAGCCAGAGCTGAGCAGTGCTCTGCTAGATAGGGAGGGAGGGAGGTAAGTAGGGATGAAAGGAAGGGAGAAACTCTACTACCTATTCCTTAAGCTTCTTCAATGAGACAAACCATTAAAAAGTGCCTTATGTTGGCTAGGCAGAGGTGCCCCCAGGTTATGTGCACATATCACCATGCACGAGGACTGCGTTTGATCCCACCTGCAGGGGATGCACTTCACAAGCGGTGAAGCAGCAGATCTATAGGTGTCTTTCTCCCTCTCTATCTCCCCTCCCTTCTCAAATGCTCTCTGCCCTATCAAGCACAATAGAAGGGGTGGGGAGGGGACAAAGGAAAAAAATGGTCACCAGGAGCAGTGGATTCATAGTGCTAGCACCAAGCCTCAGCAATAACTCTGGTGTGTTGGGGGGAGGGAGAGGAGTGGTTTAATCCAGTAAACAAGAGCTGTTTTTTTTTTATTTTTTTCCCTCCAGGGTTATTGCTGGGCTCGGTGCCTGCACCATGAATCCACCACTCCTGGAGGCCATTTTTTCCCCTTTTTGTTGCCCTAGTAGTTACAGCCTCGTTGCAGTTATTATTGCCATTGTTGACGTTGCTTTTTTTGTTGTTGGATAGGACAGAGAGAAACGGAGAGAGGAGAGGAAGGAGAGAGAGGGGGAGAGAAAGATAGACACCTGCAGACCTGCTTCACCGCCCGTGAAGCGACTCCCCTGCAGGTGGGGAGCCGGGGCCTCGAACCGGGGTCCTTACGCCGGTCCCTGCGCTTTGCGCCACATGCGCTTAACCCACTGCGCCACCGCCCGACTCCCACAAGAGCTATTTTTTTAAATTTTTGTATTGGGGGATTAATGTTTTACATTTGACAGTAAATACAATAGTTTGTGCATGCATAACATTTCCCAGTTTTCCATATAACAATACACCCTCCACTAGGTCCTCTGTCATCCTTTTTGGACCTGTACTCTCTCCCCCACCCACCCCAGAGTCTTTTACTTTGGTGCAATACACCAACTCCAGTTCAGGTTCTACTTGTGTTTTCTCTTCTGATCTTGTTTTTCAACTTCTGCCTGAGAGTGAGATCATCCCATACTCATCCTTCTGTTTCTGACTTATTTCACTTAACATGATATCTTCAAGCTCCATCCAAGATGGGCTGAGAATGGTGAAGCCACCGTTTTTAATAGCTGAGTAGTATTCCATTATGTATATATACCACAACTTGCTCAGCCACTCATCTGTTGTTGGACACCTGGGTTGCTTCCAGGTTTTGGCTATTACAAATTGTGCTGCCAAGAACATATGTGTACACAAATATTTTTGGATGGGTGTATTGGGTTCCTTAGGATATATCCTCAGGAGAGGAATTGCAGGATCATAGGGTAGGTCCATTTCTAGCCTTCTGAGAGTTCTCCAGACTGCTCTCCACAGAGGCTGGATCAATTTACATTCCCACCAGCAGTGCCGGAGGGTTCCTTTGACCCCACAACCTCTCCAGCATTTTTTGCTGCTGCAAGAGCTAACTTTAATTGGGAAAAATATAATGAAGACTTGAAATGAAAGGTGCATATGGTGGTCAGAATCCTGACCCTTGGTCTCTTGCTTGCCTTTAATTCCTAAAGATGAACCCCAAGGGTCACCCTCTCCTGCATCTTCCTAGTAATAGAGGTGAAGAAGCTCCAGAGGGATTTGTGAGTACTAAATTGTCCACTTGGGGGCCAGGCAGTAGCACAGCGGGTTAAGCTGTGTTAAGCTGGTCCTAGCACATGGCTCAAAGTGCTAGGACCAGCATAAGGATCCTGGTTTGAGTGGTGAAGCAAGTCTGCAGGTGTATCTTATCTTTCTCTCCCCCTCTCTGTCTTCCCCTCCTCTCTCAATTTCTCTCTGTCCTATGTAACAACAATAACAACAACAAGAGCAACAAGATGGGGAAAATGGCCTCCAGGAGCAGTGGATTCCTGGTGTAGGCACTGAGCCCGAGCGATAACCCTGGAGGCAAAAAGTTGATTAATTAATTGTGTCCACTCAACAGTCCACCTGTCTT
Source organism: Erinaceus europaeus (assembly GCF_950295315.1). Lineage (NCBI taxonomy): Eukaryota > Metazoa > Chordata > Mammalia > Eulipotyphla > Erinaceidae > Erinaceus > Erinaceus europaeus. The sequence continues at coordinate 50,067,143 of NC_080174.1, read as the reverse complement.
TGGTACATCACATAAATGCTATCAGTTATGTAGTCTCGATGGCCCCATATCCTTATGCCCCTATGCCTTTTTGGATGATAGAAGACTGACTCAGCTACATGCTCACTGTCTTATCCCCTTGCTTCAGGCCTCCCACCTGGCCATCATGCCCCAATGTGACTGACAAGCTGGTACTGAAAATGGACAGTGGTGCGTACTGACAACAGAGGTTGTCATGGTTTCAAATGATCATATCTTCTGGTGAAATGGCAGAATAATTCTGTCAATATTTATTTTTTTTCTCCAAAGTTCTCTTGAGTATACATATACATACCTGAGAGTAGAATTGCTGAATCAATGTCTACTCTATGTTTAACCTTTTCAGGAACTCCTAAAATCTTTTTTCATAGATCTTTTTAATTTATTTTCTCTTTTGTTGCCCTTGTTTTTTATTGTTGTTGTTATTGATGTTGTCATTATTAGATCGGACAGAGAGAAATCTAGAGAGGAGGGGAAGACAGAGAGCAGGAGAGAAAGACAGACACCTGCAGACCTGCTTCACCACCTGTGAAGCGAACCCCCTGCAGGTGGAGAGCCGGGGGCTGGAACCAGATCCTTAAGCTGGTCCTTACACTTTGTGCCATGACCCATTGCACTACCACCAGACTCCATCTTATTTTCTTATCATTATCTTTGTTGGATAGAGGCAGCCAGAAATGAAGAAGGAAAGGAGAGATAGATAGAGAGGAAGAGATACAGGAAGACACCTGCAGCACCGCTTCACCACTTACAAAGCTTTCCCCCTGCAGGCGGGGACCAGGGGCTCGAACCTGGATCCTTGTGCATTATAACGTGTGCTCAACCAGATGTGCCAGCACCCAGACTTTTTTTTTTTTTTACCTGCCCCACCTACCCCTCTCACCCAGCCCTTTTGTATGAGTCTTAACAGTTCTTTATGGGAGTCGGGCAGTAGTGCAGTGGGTTAACCACACGTAGCACAAAGTGCAAGGACCAGCGTAAGTATACCAGTTCGAACCCCGGCTCCCCACCTGCAGGGAAGCTGCTTCACAAGTGGTGAAGCAGGTCTGCAGGTGTCTATCTTTTTCTCCCCCTCTCTGTCTTCCCCTCCTCTCTCCATTTCTCTCTGTCCTATCCAGCAACAACGACATCAATAGCAACAACAATAATAACTACAACAACAATAAAAAACAAGGGCAACAAAAGGGAAAATAAATAAATATAAAAAAACATTTGAAAAATCTTTTTAAAAAACAGTTCCTTATATATTTGGTATACATACCTCTATCAAACGCATTACTTACAAACATCTCCCATCCTATGGGTTATCTTTTAACTTTCTGGATAATGCCTTTTGATGCATGAAAGTTTAAGCTTTAATGATGTTTAATTTGCATTTTTTCTTTTATTTTATCTACTTTTGGTGGAATAGTTAAGAAATCATTTCTGAGTGCTCTGTCATAATACAGACAAATCATATCATCTGTGTGTGCATATAGTTTTACTTCTACTTTTCCAACTTGGATGACTTTTATTTCCTTTTCGTAATTTCCCAAGTCAGAACTTCTAGTACATGTTGATTAGAAGTGGCAGGTACAGGTATTCTTCTCTCATTCCTGGTCTTTAACTCAATAGTAACTATAATGTTAGCTGTGGGACTCTCATAGATTCCTTTCATCAGTTTGAAGAATTTCTCTTCCTGCTAGTCCCAGTTTATTTAACATTTTTATCATTAAAGTGTATTGAGTTTTGTCAAATGTTTTTCTGCATTCTATTGAGATGACCATATGGGGATTTCCTTCGTTCTATTAATATGGTGTATTACATTGATTAATTTTAATATAGTGAACCATGCTCATCTTCTGGGAATAAATCAAATTTGGTCATGGTATAATCTTTTTAATATGCTGCTCAATTTGATTTGCTAGTATTATATTGAGGAATTTTACAACTTTGTTCATAAGGGATATGAATCTATAGCTTTCCTTCCTTGTCATGTCATTGGCATTGGCATCAAACTAATAATGGTTCCACAGAATGAGTTGGAAAATGTCCTCCTATTTTTAGGACTAGTTTGAGAAATGTGGGTGTTTGTAGTCTGGGAAGTGCAGCAGGTAGAGTGTCTGACCTGTGAACATGAGGTCCCAAGTTTGATCACTGACATCACATACACCAGAGTAACGCTTAGTTTTCTCTCTCTCTCTCTCTCTCTCAAGAAAATGTGGGTGTCATTTCTTCCTTTAACATTTGATATAATTTAGCACTACAGTTATTTAGCCCTAGACTTTCCTTTATTAAAAGTTTGATTATTGAGGTGTTATCTTTACTTGCTATGATACTATGCACATACTCTGCTTCTTTATTCATAACAGATTGTTTATGGTACGGCTTTAGTTTAACAGCAACTTGAGTGGAAAGTACAGAGTATTCCCTACAACTCGACACATATACACAATCTAACCCCCTGTCAACATGCCACACCACAAAGATACATCTGTTACAAAGAACGTGCATCAGCACATTATTATCACACAAGATCTATAATTTACCTTAGAGTTTATTCCCACCATTGTATATTTTACTCTATTTTTCCTTTGAGTCAGTTTTTATTCTGATATCTTATTTCAGTAATTTGAATTAATATCTCTGACTCTCTTTCTCAGACTAGCTAGCTAACTATCAATTTTGTGACTATTTTCAAAGAATTAACTTTTGCTTGTTTTTGCCATTGTTAATTTATTTCATCTTTCTCTGCTCTGATCTTCATTATTTTCTCTCTGGTGTTTGCTTTGAGTTTAGCTTGATATCTTTGTAATTTCTTGTTCTCCAATCTTTTTTTCTGTCGTCAACACGGCTTCACCACTTCAAGCAATTATTTTTCAGATTGCAAGAGAGAGACAGAGACAAAGATACAGAGAAAGAAAACATAATAGCACCAAACTTCCTCCAAGGCAGTGGGGGCCAGACTCCAGCCTAGGTCATACGCATGACAAAGCAGGTGTACTGTCTAGATGAACTATCTTCTTGGTCCTTAGCAATCCAAGTCTTTGATCCCTTCTGAGTTGACTTTTTACATAGTGAGATATTGTGATTCTGTTTTAGTCTTTTTTTTTTCTTTTTGCCTCCAGGGTTATCACTGGTGCTTGGTGTCTGCATGACAAATCCACGCTACCAGAGGCCATTTTTCCCATTTTGTTGTTGGTTATTTTTATTGTTGCCACTGCTGCTGCTGTTGTTGGATAGGAAAGAGAGAAATCCAGAGAGGAGGGGGAGAGGAAGATAGACACCTGCAGACCTACTTCACTGCTTGTGAAGCGACCCCACTGCAGGTGGGGAGCCGGGGGCTCGAACCAGAATCCTTACACCCGTCCCTGCACTTCGCACTATGTGTGCTTAACCTGTTGTACCACTGCCTTGACCCCCATCCTGTTTTATTCTTTTGCATATCTTGACCCAGTTTTCCCAGGACCGTTTATTGCAAAGTCTCGTTCCCCCATTTACTGTACTAGGCCCTCAATTCTTTTCTATTCATCTGGTATCCATCATGATTTCTCTCCTTTCATTTATGACTCTTAATTATCCATGACTTTTTAAAAATCTAGTTAGTGTCAATTTTGTTTACTTTTTCAGAGATTTAGCTCCTAATTTTGTTGACTTTTGTATTTTATTTCAGTGGTCTTTATTTCTGCCCTGATTTTCTAATTCCCCTTCTTATATATTTTGGATGTCTTTTGTTCCTCTTATCCTGATTTCTTAAAATGTCAGGTCAGGTTGTTTAGTTTTCCTATTTCCTGAAGTCTGTTAGCATGGCTATAGCTCCCTTAGATAGTGCACTGCTTTGACATGTGCATCACCCAGGTTCAAGCCTGGACCCACCGATTGAAGGGAGCTTCAGTGCTTTGGTCTCCTTCATTTTCTCTCTGTCTCTCTGCCAAGAGAGAGAAGGGAGAGAGGGGAGAGAGAGAGAGAGAGAGAGAGAGAGAGAGGACAACCTTGCCCTATAGTAAGCACACAGTAAGTATGCAGTGCTTACTTAAAAGATCTTGGGGTCAACCTGTGACCCTGACGGCGTGCCATTGCTCTTGTCTGTACAGCTCAACTCTGGTTTTGTAGACCTGTCTGGTTTGCAGATACACCTTGGTGTTTCAGGAAAGGGAATTCGCTGACTGAAGGGGACAAGATGGGAACAGTTAATGTGGACAACTCGAAGATACATTTGGAAAAGGACGATAACTGACACTCATTCTGGAACCAGTGTCCAGTGCAGATAGTTGTGGGAAGACAGATCACATATTATATTATGTATATCATATGCACATTTTGCTATCAGGGATATATTGGGAATGTCTCATGGCAGCAAGGAAACGGAAAGGGGAACACAAGAGGCAAGAAAAATATTATCGTGTACTTAACACATGCTGGGCAGTTTCACACCTATTATCTCATTCAGTTCAGAAACCAACAGTTGTTACTTCTCATTTCACAGATATGGGAACTGTTCAGAGAGGTGAGTAGGCATTGTCTGCCAGCAGGAAATTTGCTTCAATAGATACCTGGAGTTTCTCTTCTTTGTTACTACAAAAGGCCTAGTCTGTGTCCTGTGATGATGACCTGTCCCTTTGCAGAGTTGCTGAGATGTTTTCTCTTCCCTACAGTGGTATCTTGTGGACATCCAGGTTCCCCACCCCACTCCCAGATGTCTGGAGACAGTTATACCATGGGGGCAGTCGTGCGTTACACTTGCAACGGCAAGAGGACTCTGGTGGGAAATGCCACCCGTATGTGTGGGCTGGATGGACACTGGACTGGCTCACTCCCACACTGCTCAGGTATGAGGCCCAGGATTTAGGCGACGGGTTCAATGAAACACTTAACTGATAGGAGTTAGACCAACTTACAAGCTGTGAGTGTGGCAGGTGAGAGGAGGCAGACTTTCTGAACTCCTATCCCATAGTCAGAGTCAAAGAGCACAACTGTTAGAGGTCCCAATTGGACATTGATCCTGGTGACCTACGCCCAGTCTCTCTTAGCCCTTTAATCTGCCACTGCCTAAGCCTGTATAGTCATGAGGTTGTAAAACTTGGGAGGATACAGGTTTATGAGTTCACCCTATGACAAGAGTCACATCCTGACACTTGTTGCCTTGAATACCTGGGGACTCTCCCAGTATTCCTGTTGTTGAGACCAAGTCCTAACCTTCTTCTTGCCCTGTTTGGGACTTCAAGATACCAGTCTACTTGTATAGGAAGTCAGCCCTTTCTTGTCACCCACTCCCTGTGTCCTGAATTCCTGGCAGAATGACATTATTTTCTACTGCTCTAACACACTAGTTCCTAGACCGTTCCCATTGATAAACCTCTGTGAGAACACTGACAAGAAGCATTATCAAAGTAGTAAATGTCCATAGCTCCCATGCCCGTATTCTCCAAACCAGAAAACCATCAAAATTATCTTAACAGACAAAATCTGAAATTGAATTATTCTACACACACACACACACACACACACACACACACACACACATAAAATTAGCATGCCACAATTTTGTCTTTTCTGAGATGAGATGACCCAGTCCTAGACGAGATCTCGTGTCATATCCAAGAGAGCATCTGCTCATCTAGCTGTATGTTACTCAAAGAGCCCACTTTGACATTAAAATTAATCTCTACTCCTTCCATTGCTAGACCCTTCTTCTCCAAAGGTAAGATACCCGACCTCTGACCTTTCCCTCCTAATGTAGAAACCCTCTCCTTGATGCAGACTTCATCACAGTTAGGGAACTAATCACCCATACATCAGGAGCTTATTTTCAGAGTTTAAGATTTGAAGTAAGTCTCCCTGCCAAGATTGCCCTGCCAAGATTTAGACACTGCCAGAATGTAGAAGCAGATTTTAGTTAGAACTCCCCAGAAAATGAAAATTTACACAATAATGACCATTGTTTTAAAGAATTGTTGGCTGTCTAGGACAATCCTAGACACATCACTCTATATTATCACCCAGAACCTTTTGACTCTTGCTCTTACTAATCTCATTGATCACTCAGTTGTTGAACTAGGGAGGATTATGTGTGAGGCAAGTGTAGAGAAAGTTCTGAAGCTCCCCCCACCAATGTCTTTCGGAATGAACTTCTGATGGAAGTGAGTTGGGGAGATGGCATGGAATAAATGGAGTGGTACAGGCACTGAGCCCTAATGACAACCCAGAGGATGGGGAGGAGAAATGAACACTTGTCACCTGACCCTATGGTACAAGATTCTGTGGATTCATTAGGAGCTACAGTCCACATTAGTTGGAAACTTTTATCTCCGTGTGTCACTACCATTAATCCCTTAATTTCCATCTTTTGGGGCCAAGTGGTGATACACTTGATTGAGTATACACATTGCCATGCTCAAGGACCCAGTTCGAGCCCCAGACCCCACCTATGAGGGGAAGCTTCATGAGCAGTGAAGCAGTGTTGCAGGTGTCTTTCTCCCTCATTACCTCCCCCTTTCATCTCAGTTTCTCTGTTTCTACCCAATAAATGAATATATATATATTATATATATAATATGTATATTATATAATATATATATAATTTTCCCTCTTCCTTCCTCATGGCATGACCCAGGCTAATCCAGCAATGTCTCCCATGCATCTCGGTAGTAAGAGATAAGCAAGTCCCTACAAACACTAGATTTTGTGTCTTTGACTTCTGTCCTCTGCCCTCCTCCACCTCTTAGATCCTTAGCACAGTCTTGGGTAGATTATGTAATATCAAATATCAGCAAATGAATAAATGTAAAAACAGGAGGCAAAGAAAGGGTGAAATGAGAAAGGTCCCAAACACTAAATCCAGAGTTCACCTGTGCTGCATAATATGTAAGTAGGGAAATGTCTATTGAAGGCCCACAGAGAGAACTTCGCTGGGCTGTTGAGAAGATGAGATTATGTCAAGAAGTTTGGACTTTATCCTCTAGGCAGTGGGAAGTCACTAGAGGTGTTTTAGAAGAACAGAAATAAGACCAGATGATTTATGGTCTCAATTCACTTCTGAAAGTTGAGGATAAAGTGGGAGATGGATCAAAGGGAGAGTTGAAGAGGAAGGGACAGCATGAGGAGGCTCTTGCAATAGTCTAGACAGGAGAATTCTGAGCACCTGAGATAAGTGAAGTTTAAAATGGATGCAGCAGACAATCCCCAGGTATGGATTGGTAGGGGAGAACTAAAGGGAAGCAGGAGTAGATGACGCCAGCTTGAATCACTGAAATTCCACTCAGGCACTAGCCAGAGAGCAAAGCTGTGAGTGACGTCCACCACAGAACCCTGCTGTGTGGTCCTCATGAGCTCCCTCGTAACTTCGGACCTTTGTGCCCTTTGGCTACTAAGTGGTAAGGAAACTTACCTGGTAACTTGGGCTACACAGGTAATCTATTCTCACCCCTCTACTTGTGGGGCCCACTGGCTCCCCTTAGCAGCAGCCCACTATCATTCTTTCTCTCAACCTGCGACTCCCTTTTCTCCCGATGGAGAAGTTTTGTTTTTGTTTTTTTTTTTTGGGGGGGGGGTAAGTGGGACATAATGGTTTACGGTCAACAGTAAAATACAGTAATAAAAATAAAATATAGTATTTGATACATGTATAATGTATATCAGTTTTCCACGTAACAATTCTATTCCCTCTAGGTCCTCTGCCATCATGTTCCAGGACCTGAACCCTCTCCCCCACTCCCACCCCCACCCCAGAGTCCTGTACTTCGGTGCGATACACCAAACCCAGACCAAGTTCTGCTTTATGTTTTCTTAGTTTTTGAACTTCTTTTTGTATTTATTATTGGTGATTTAATAATGATCAGCAAGATTGTGGGATAAGAGGGGTAAAATTCATAAAATTCCCACTGCCAGCATGCCATATCCCATCCCCTCCATTGGAAGCTTCCCTATTCTTTATTCCTCTGGGAGTATGGACCAAAGATCTCTATGTGGAGCAGAAGGTCAGAGGTCTGGCTTCTGTAATTGCTTCTCCGCTGGACATGGGACATTGACAGGTCAGTCCATACCCCAGTGAGGTTTGTTTGATTCTGGCCCACAGGATCCACCATGGGCATTTGTGGGGACCCTGGGATCCCAGCTCATGGCATCCGACTGGGAGATAGCTTTGCTGCGGGCAGCCTGATACGCTTCAGCTGTGAAGCTGGCCACACACTTCGAGGATCGTCAGAGCGGACCTGTCAAGCCAACGGCTCCTGGAGCGGCACGCAGCCTGAGTGTGGAGGTAATGTATGTGACCATTCTGCTTTTCTCCTTCTTTGCCTACACCCAATGATTCACTCCCCATTCTCCCACTCTGAGCACCTGCCCACACCCTCACAGAGAAACCCCATGGTCCTGTTGGAGTCCTTGACCTGGTGATGGGTAATAGGTACCAACACCCAGTATGTGTTCATTCTCACTAGTAACCCAAAGATAAACATATTCCCCAACCTGTGTGTAGTTTGTTTGTTTATTTGTTTGTTTTTAAGTAGAGATGAACAGAGAGAATGAAAGAGACCTAAAGCTTCTGTCAAAGCACTGGAGGCAGGACTCGAAACCTAGATTGCACACGTGACAGAGCAGCCCACTACCCGAGGGAACTATTTCCCTGACCCTGCCAGGTACCTTAATTTAACAGCAATCTGCCAAACATTGCAGTACATTTCGTGACACAACACTTTTACCCTGTTTGGAGTTTACAGTTTAAGGGAAGAAACTCCGTTAAGCAAGTACCAAAAGAAATTTACAGACCCAGTTTTTCAAGACCCTTTAAACATAAGTATGTAATGATGTTTTCTGAGGCCACTTCAGTGGAAGACATTATATTTCTCCACACAGTTACAGATTTTTAAGGAAGCAATTACAGAAGGCAGAACTCTACCTTCTGCACCCCAAAAAGAATTTTGTCCATACCCCCAGAGGGTGAGAAATGTTAGGGGAAGATGACCAGAGGACTCTGAACTCCAATTCCATTAAGACCCAGAGAGAGAAGGGGAAAAAGGAAGGACATTCAGAAGTAGCAATAGATATGGCTTAGGAAGGAAGAGAAGGCAGGCCCATAGAAAAAAATGGATAAATATAGATAGATAGATAGATAGATAGATAGATAGATAGAGAAATAGTAGTAATGTCGGTGACCTTGGGAGAACTGCTGCAGCTTCTAGTGGAGGGAATGGGGAGCAGAGTTCTAGTGGTGGGGATGATGCTAAGTCACACCCCTCATCTCATAGTTTTGTAAATCAATATTAAATCACTAGTACAAAACTAAAAAATAAAGATGTCTAAGAAGTATTTAAGGGAGCTGGGCAGTGGCACACCGGGTTAAGTGCACATAGTACCAAGTGCAAGGACTGGGGGTACAGCCCCTGCTCCCCACCTGCAAGGGGTCCACTTAACTAGTGCTGAAGCAGGTCTGCAGATGTTTAGCTTTCTCTCCCTTTATCTCCCCACCCTCTATCAATTCCTCTCTATCCTGTCTTAATAAAAATTCAGAAGAAAAAAAAAAGAAGTAACTAACTAACTGGAAAGAAACAGAGAAATTGAGGAGGAAAGAGGAGATTGAGAGGGAGAGAGACACCTGCAGCAAAACGTCCCCTGCATGTGGGGCCTGGGGACTTAGACCCAGGTCCTTGCTCATTGTAACATGTACACTCAGCCAGGTGCACCAGCACCCAACCACCTCCACACTTATGAATTTTTGAGGGAAAAATATTTTTTTTAAATATCTCTTTAGGCTGGGAGATAGCTAGTGGGTAACTAGTGCACGCCTCACTGTGCATAAGGCACTGGGTTCGATAGGTCCTTTCCTCCATTCAAAAAATAATAATGATACTGTACACCTGTGCATGTATGGCAACGAGATAGCTGAGTGGTTAAAGAACATGCCTTACTATGTGTGATATCCTAGATCCAAACCCCAACACCATGTTGGAGTACCGTGAATGGTACTAGGGGAGCCCTATGGATGATAGAGCAATGCTCCCTCTGTCTCCTCTCTCTATCTCTACTCTCCTTTTTCTTGGCATATAGAATTTAAGAAACTGGATCAGGAAGACCACTCAGCACTATTGTGCATGTACTAGGCCCTTGGTTCATTCCCAGAACTGTATTTTAAAAATAAAAATAGGGAGTTGGGCAGTAGCACAGCGGGTTAAGCTCACGTAGCGCAAAGCGCAAGAACCGGCGTGAGGATCCCGGTTCGAGCCCCTGGCTCCCCACCTGCAGGGGAGTCACTTCACAAGCGGTGAAGCAGGTCTGCAGGTGTCTTTCTCTCCTTCTCTCTGTCTTCCCCTCCTCTCTCCATTTCTCTCTGTCCTATCTAACAACAACAACACCAATAACAACAATAATAACTACAACAATAAAAAGAACAGCAAAAAGGGAATAAAGAAATATTAAATAAATAAAAATAAGCCTCTCCCTAAAGCACAGTTTTTGTAGCTAGTCCCCCCAACTACCCCCCCATATAGCCTGTAACACTCCCCTACTTAGAAAGCAAGTTTAACCATTGAGAGTGAAGTTGAATGAAAAGATGTTGCAGGAAAAAGGAGATAATGTGAAAGAATCATGTAGCAACAAAGGAATGGGGATAGAAAGGGGAAACTAGAGTTGCCAGACAGTACGGAGGTATCACTTAAGATAGAAGGCCATGAATACAAAGTGAGAGTGGTGAGGATTGGTCTTTATCTTTTGTTTAAGCACATTTCACTACATGGGTGCAATAACAAGGTAAGTGAAGCATTAAAAGTAGGACTGGGGTTTTATGAGGTGACTAAGGTGAACATCAACAGAAAGTCATCAAGGAAGATGAGGCTGTATGCAAAGCAGCAAATATGATGGATCTTAGCATTTAATCAGGTTATGGAGGGAATAAGTATGTAAGTAGCTTAAGAGGCACTGGAAAATAGTAAGATCACACACTGAAAGCAAACTACACAGGATAAATAGGCAATCCAGTAGTTGGGAGAAGATATTTGCACATCACATATCTGACAAGCAATAGATATCAACATCTATAAAGAAATAGCATGACTCAGGGTCGATCGGTAGCACAGAGGGTTAAGCGCACGTGGCGTGAAGCACAAGGACCAGCATAAGGATCCCAGTTCGAGCCCCAGGCTCCCCACCTGCAGGGGGGGTCACTTCATGGGCGATGAAGCAAGTCTGCAGGTGTCTGTCTTTCTCTCACCATCTCTATCTCCCATCCTTTCTCGATTTCTCTTTGTCCTATCCAACAACAACAACGGCAATGGAAATAATAACAACAACAACAACAAGGGCAACAAAAAGGGAAAAAAGTAGTCTCTGGGAGCAGTGGATTTGTGGTGCAGGCACCAAGCCCCAGCAATAATTCTGTAGGCAAAAAAAGAAAAAAGAAAGAAAGAAAGAAATAATATGACTCAAAAAAGGAATGACAATAACCCAATAAAAAAAGGGCCAAGAAGTCTTCTTAGTGCTGTTTTCCTCTAAAAATAACATTTATTACAACATATTTTATCATTTTATAGATAATATTCCTAAAATAGACTGACCTCCTCCAGGGAAGAAACTCTGACTTGACTATAATTGCATTCTCAGCATCTATGCATCACAAATACTGGGAGAGTAGATGGATGGGAGGGCCCCTCTGTTGTACTAGTTCTATAGGAAATACTGTCTTAGATTTAACTTTGCAATGGATAGGTGTTAGATTTTTCTGTCATGATAATTCTGTAGGAGTCCTTTTTGTACATTGGCTCTGTGGCTACTAAATATTGTAAATTAAAAGTTGAAATAAAGCTAAATCAAGATTAGAAACACCCTCTAGATACTAAAATAGAAGTAAACGTACCTAACTATGTCTCAAATTGGTTATTTTATAGCTCAGAGGATTATTTCAACTGACTTGGAAAAATGAAAACTGTCTGTGGTATTATTTATCCTAAGGTCAAAGAAAACAGCAATGAAATCTTAAGCTGTGTTCAGCGGGCACATCATTAGCAATAATACTGATACTATTGTTCTGAAACAAGCACACATAACACCACAACATATAGATAAAAGGATATTCACTGTCATTAATAACTGTGACCAGGGAGTGACTCAGTGGTAGAGCACAGTACTTGCATTCATTAAGTTCTAAATTCAACGCATAGCACTGCATACTCCAGGATAATGTTCCTGTTTTTTGTTTTGATATTTGGGTGTTTTTTTTTTTTTGAGCTTTTTCTTGTTATCTAATGTGTGTTTGTATGGCTATGAGTTTCCCTCTCAGTACTGCTTTAGCTGTGTCCCAAATATTTTGATAGCTTGTGTCTTCATTTTCACTTGTTTCCAGGAACATTTGAATTTCTTGCTTGAGTGCTTCTTTGACCTAGTGGTTATTAAGCAGCATGTTGTTGAATTTCCAAATTTTGTGACTTTTAGTAATTTTCTGTTTGTTGTTGAATGTTAGCTTTACTCCACTGTGGTCTGTGAAGATACTTGGGATGATTTTAATGTTCTTTAATTTGTTGATACTGTCTTTGTGGCCTAATATGTAGTCTATCCTTGAGGATGTGCTGTGTAGCTTTGAAAAGAATGTGTATTCCAGTTTTTTTGGGTGAATAACTCTAAAAATGTCCAGGAGGTCTAGTCTGTCCATCTCTTCATTTAATTCTCTTGTTTCTTTGTTGATTCTCTGCTTTGTTGATCTAAGTGTGAGAATGGGGTGTTGAAGTCTCTCACTATTATTGTATTACTATAGATGTATTTTTTTTCCTCCTCCAGGGTTATTGCTGGGCTCAGTGCCTGCACCATGAATCCACCGCTTGTGGAGGCCATTTTTTCCCCCTTTTGTTGCCCTTGTTGTAGCTTCGTTGTGGTTATTATTATTGCCCTTGTTGATGCAATTCGTTGTTGGATAGGACAGAGAGAAATGGAGAGAGGAGGGGAAGACAGAGAAGGGGAGAGAAAGATAGACACCTGCAGACCTGCTTCACCGCCTGTGAAGCGACTCCCCTGCAGGTGGGGAGCCGGGGGCTCGAACCGGGATCCTTACGCCGGTCCCTGCGCTTTGCGCCACATGCGCTTAACCCACTGCGCCACCGCCCGACCCCCTATTGATGTATTTTTGTAGTTCTTTCAGTAAGTGTTTGATGTATTTAGATGGGCCCTCATTGGGTGCATAGATGTTGATAACTGTAATGGCCTTGCCTATCTTTTATTACTTTATTTAATGTTTTTCTTTTTTAAAAAAAAATTTGTTTATTTATTTGTTTTTCCCTTTTGTTGCCCTTGTTTTTTATTGTTGTTGTAGTCATTGTTGTTATTACTGATATCATCATTGTGAGATAAGCCAAAGAGAAATGGAGAGAGGGGGAGAGAAAGATAGACACCTGCAGACCTGCTTCACCACCTGTGAAGCGACTCCCCTGCAGGTGAGGAGCCAGGGCCTCAAACTGGGATCCTTATGCCAGTCCTTGTGCTTCATGCCACATGTGCTTAACCTGCTGCACTACTACCTGACTCCCTACTTTATTTCATCTAAAGGCTATTGTGTCAGAGATGAGAATGGCTGTTCCTGCCCCTTTTTTGTAGTCCATTAGCCTGTATGATAGTTTTCCATCCTTTCACTTTAAGCCTGTGTTTGTCTTGTTGGGTTAGGTGGGATTCTTGCAAGCAACATATAGTTGAGTTGTGTTTTCTGATCCATCCTCATACTCTGTGCCTTTTAATGGGTGAACTTAAGCCATTGACATTTATTGATATTATGGATTTAAGGTATTAAAGTGCCGTTATTCAACAATTTTTTATTTGCTCTGATATATGGCAAATATTATGGTGATGTTCTTGTTTATAAGAGGTCTTTTAGAACCTCTTTCAGGGCAGGCTTGGTGATGGTTGCCTTCTTTAACTGTTGCCTGTCTGAGAAGGCCTCTATCTAGTTTGAATGAAAGTCTAGCAGGATATATTATTCTTGGCTGAAACTCTTTTTTATTCAAGGCTTGATAGATATCTTGCCATTCTCATCTGGCTTTTAGAGTTTGAGTGGAGAAGTCTGCTGATAGTCTTATGGGTTTTGCCCTGTATGTGACTTTTTGTTTTTCTCTTGCAGTCTTTAGGATCCTTTCTTTATCCTTACTTCTTTTCATTGTAACCATGATGTGTCTTGGTGTCTTCAGGTCTGGGTTGATTCTGTTTGGGACTCTCTGGGCCTCTTGAATTTTAATGTCCTTTCTGTTGTTTAGGTCTGAGAAGTTTCTTCTATTATTTCTTCTAGGATGTTTACTTCCCCTTCCTCTCTTTCTTCCTCTGGAAGGCCAATTATACAAATTTTACTTCTTTTGAGATCATCCCATATGTCTCTGTTGTTGTTTTCAGTGTCTCTCAATTTCTTTTTTGGCTTTACCTCTCTCTTAGTTTTCTCTAACTCATCCTCTGTCTGGCTAATTCTGTTTTCTGATTCTGTTAATCTGATTTTCCTTCCTTCAGCTTCCTTCTTCAGTTCATTTATAGTATTAGCTTATTCTGCTAACTGGCCTTTTAGCTCAGTTATTTCAGCTTTCAGTTCTCTACCTCGGAGTAGCTAGAATTTTCCTTGAGGGTCTCATCTGTTGTTTCCCTAATTCTGATAGCCCTTTCATCTATAGTTGTCTTCATTTCTGTGATTATTAGGTTTATTATTGCTTGCACACTTTTCTTATGTATGGTTACTTCTGACTGATTTGGATTTTCTTCTGGGGTCCTGTCCTGATTCATTGTGGTAGCAGTTTTATTTTCTCTTGATTTAACCTTTTTTTTAAATTGATGTAGTTTGTATTCTTCTGTTCTGTCATTCTTCAGTTGTTGTGTTTTGAGTACTAGCCATGTTATACTAAAGACTTTTCACAAATGCAGTCACAAACCTCAGGAATTACAACAATAGCAACTGAAGCAAGGATTGATGCAGTTCAACCAATACCAGTTAGCCAAACAACACCTCCAGTCCAAGAATAAAATGGATAGTTCACCCAGTCAGCTATCAATGGAAAGAGCAACAACAGTTAATTTTGGTCAACCTGAAGAGGAGGGAAAAGGAACACATGTATATAATAATAGTAATAATAAAATAAAATAAAATAGAGTAAAAAATCCTAATAGTCAGTCTGCAGCTTGGACTGCTCCAGATTGGCTGCATGTAGCCTGGTCCCCTTACTAAACCCAAGCAAAGACAACCAATTATAAGAAGTGTCAAAAGTCTCTAGCTAGTGTTTCCCAGGCAGGGTTGGAACTCTGATTGGTTAGGTATTTTGATTGGTTAGGTCACTCAAATAGAGCTCCATCCCCCTTCAAAAAGAAAAGGAAAAGCATTGGAATGATACCCCTGCTGAGCCAGGAATCTTGGTAAAGAAAATAGCTCCACAGGAAGCCTGCTAGGAGCAGCTGGCCAGCCCCTGGAGGCTGGTTCTGGGGTGTTGGGGGGAAGGGTGAGTTCAGGAATAATTAAGCCAAAGATTTTCCTTTCTTTGTCCTTTTGGCCTCTGTTTGCCAGCTCAAGAGTGGGTTATAGGACTCTTTTTGGTGTCATCCTGACCACCCCTTATTCACCCTTTCCACCAAAGGCCCAGATCCTCTCCTCGCCAGAGAATCCCGGATTGTAAGCTACATCTTTCTGGAGCTCACACCAGGTGTTGTCATCTTGGCTCTGCCCCCTAATTTTTGGTCTCTCTCTCTCTCTCTCTCTCTCTCTCTCTCTCCTCACTCATTAAATAAATCAACAAATATTTTCAACTATAAAAAAACAGATTTTTCAGTATAAAAGTGGTATGAAAAAAGGAAAGCCCTTTCATTCTGAATGTAGTGAATATCAGTATAAATAGATAATGTGTGTTATTTATTTACTTCACTGCCACTAGGTTTATTGCTAGAGTTCAGTGCCATCACTTTGAATTCACCTTTCCTGGTGGTGATTTCTTCCTTCCCCCTCCCTATTTTTTTTTATAGGACAGAGAAAATTTGAGAGGCAAGGAGGAGATAGGGAGGGAAAGAGAAAGAAAGAGACACCTGCAAACCTACTTCACTGCTTGTGAAGCTTTACCACTCACACAGGGAGTAGGGGCTCAAACCCAGTTCCTTGCACATGGTAATATGTATGTTCAACCAAGTGTGCCACTGCGCAGTCCCTTATAATGTACTTTAAATATTAAATGTTTTTTTCCAAGCAGAGAATAATAGAAGGAGAAATCCTAATGAACCATGGTCTGCTGCAGCAGACCAGGAACTCAGAAGAGGGGAAGAAATAAATACTAAGTGTGGTTGAGGTCCTAGTGTCATCTGGTAGAACAGAGTGGTGGTTTGGTGGATGTGGGGTGTACTGACACCTGTCTTGGGGAGATGTAAAACTGTACCCCTGTGACACCAATCCTAAATCAATCAACATTTCTTCTATGAAGTGATAATGGAGTTAAATAAAAGGGGGTTAACAACAGTTGTTTTCCTAGATGTATCTACTCTAAAAGTCTGGAATCTGTGGCCTTGCTGAGCACCTGTAACATCCAGATTTCAAAATCTGTTCTCCATTAAAAGGAATCAGAACTCTTTGAAGAAATAGAGATTTCTAGAACTTGGGCAGGAAATATTTAAAATATACTGGGAACATCTTATTATTCCAATAAGGAATTTACCAGGAACAAATGGGGTTAAGCCAAAGGAGCTCAGAAAAAAAAAACTTAGAGATATCCACTAGTCAAAGAGGGACAATTTGAGCATCACTAAGCATAATAGTGATAATACATGAAAACACAGTCAGTCTAAATCCATGCCTTCAAATGATTGTTCATTACCACTAGAGCTTGCTAGGAAACCATTATTTTAGTGTCTGCTAGAACATAAGCTAAAAAACTAAGCACTACTTGGCCTTCCTGTATGAGTTATATTTAAGGGTAAGCAATTATTTTATGATGGGTAAGATCTTTATTAAATATCTCTAGCTAATGCAGAATGAATTATAGAGTTGGGATGTCATCAATTTCTACTCCTCAATGAATTTAGTTAATGCTCATCAGACATTGCTAAAGAAAGCCATGAAGTGAGTAGCAAATGGGCATTTAGTAATGTCAGATTAGCTGGCAAACCTGAACCCATGAATGAGCCTCACCAAGAACAAGGCTACATCAGATATTCTGTGCCTTCTCATCCTGTGCAGTGGGGAAGACCCAAAGTCACCTATGATGTACCCTTGCCAAAGAGTAGGGCTTGATTACAGGAACTGCTGGGGACCTGGAGAACTTGTTAAGGAAAACCTCATCGATGGTAGTTAGTAAAAACCAGACAGTGGGAAATTCTCCAGGATAAATGATCTGGTTTCTATGGCCTGTCAATTATAGGAGAGAAAATAATCACCTCTGGTTTCTAAGGGTCACAGAGTCTTGCCAACCAAATGTCAGGTGTGCATCTTAAATGGAATCCAACAAATCAGCTGTGAAAAAAAATGAGATGATGGAGTAAACTTAAACACTGATTAGATACTAGAGATATTGAGAAATTGTTTAATATTTTAATCACGGTAGTAAAACATATAGACACTTTGTCACGTGGAATTTTGAAAAATCCACATCGGTCCTCCCTTCCAAAGGAGACCTGGTCAGGCACAGAAGCAGTGTGGGCAAGACTACCACCCGCAGCATCCTTAACCGCATGGTTTCCACTGGGGATAGTTCTCGGTACCCCCCAGTGACCTTTGCCATTGTTCTGGTGAATAATGTGTGTTCTTTTGGCTTCCTAGTGATTTCTTGTGGAAATCCCGGGACTCCGAGCAATGCCCGAGTCCTATTCAGTGATGGCCTGGTTTTCTCCAGTTCCATCGTCTATGAGTGTCGAGAAGGCTACTATGCCACAGGCCTACTCAGCCGACACTGCTCAGTCAATGGCACCTGGACTGGCAGTGACCCAGAGTGCACAGGTGAGAGTGAGGCCACCCATAACAAATGGTGACCAAGGTGATCAGGCTCCGCCATGCCAAAGGAGAAGGCTGTCTGGGGGGGATTGGGAAGGCTGGCTAGAATGATGGGACTTGATGCTGAGCGAGGATCCTTTGAGCATGTACTGTGTAACGACAGAACTAAGCACTTTGTTTCCTGTGGATTTTGTTTTTCACTTCTCACTACACGCCCGGGAGGTTCCTCCTATTAGCCCCTACTTTATACATGAGTTGTCTGGGGCATAGATAGGTTGAGAATATATATATATATATATATATGTGTGTGTGTGTATATATATATATATATGCTATTTCTCAGACTCTAATCAGTCCCCTGGGCTGCCTGTTTTCTCTGAAAGCCCAGCACCTTCCATCCAGCTGTACTTAGTGCTTAGTCCAAGTCTCCCTCCCCATTAAAGCTGCCACCATTCCACCACTATTGAGTTTCTTCTCTACCCCAGAGCTACCTCCTCCCTGAGCTGGCTCCTGAGTTTGGTGCAGCATCACAGTCTTCTGCTGCTCCCTAGGGCAGTCCCAGATCCTTCTCATTGGAATACAAGTCACAATGGGACGCAGCTGGAGGGTATTGATAAGGGAATCTGACAGCATTGTCCTTTTCAGAGTCCTGGTTTGTGCTTTCAGGCTTCCTCGGAAATCCCACATCAAGTTCATGTTTTTTCCAAGACCAGAGCTCACCTAACTCCACCCTCACTTGAATGTCCTAACACAGATCTGACCACTGTGCACAGTCTGAAGACCCTGCTAACAAGCTCTTGGGCCTACAGACAGAACAGTGGGCTGTAAGATGCTCCATTTGGCAAATTGTCTTATGTTGTCCACTAACACATCAAAGACTCATCAACCCTCTCTCTGAGCCACAGTCTCATTTAGGAGCTAAGGCCTCTGGGTATTTCCTCTTATAAGATAGTCTTCATAACCTAAGTTTCTGGGTGTGTGAGGATGATCTGGGCAGGAACAGGGAGGATATAAAGGAAATCTTGCAGAGAGAGAGAGAGAGTTGACTCATTAAGGTCACAGTGAGAACCTCTGAAATTTTCTTCCTAAGCATGTGAAGAGAGAGAGAGCTCAAGATGGTTCTGCTATACCAGGGACTCTGGTCTGGCCTTGGAATGAGCAGTGTTCTGTGTCCTTTATCTTAGTCATAAACTGTGGTGACCCTGGAATTCCAGCCAATGGCCTCCGGCTGGGCAATGACTTCAGGTACAACAAAACAGTGACTTTCCAGTGTGTCCCTGGCTACATGATGGAGTCACACAGGGTGTCTGTGCTGAGCTGCACCAAGGACCGCACGTGGAATGGCACCAAGCCGGTCTGCAAAGGTGAGGGCAGCAGATGGTATGGACAGAGGGCCAAGAAGGTGCAAAAATGAGGGGGAGGGGAGTGGGCTTGAGCACTTGAGGAGGTGGGTGCCAAGGCAGCCCTAGCATCTTAATATGGGACAGGGAGTTTGGGAGGTGCCATGGGCTGGGCTGGGCCTTGAATATTCCGGAGTAGGTAGCAGAAATCCATGGAAAAAAAAAGATTGTTGCAACTGAGAGAAGGTGTTATACCTGGCTTCCAAAGTAAGGAATCATTCAGGAATGATTCATTCTTAACCCAAACCCTCTGAGGCAGTGTGATATTAGTGCTAGTGCCTAGGGCCTAGTTTCCCCAGGAGACACTGGCACTCAGCCTGCTTTGCTCTCTCCACAGCTGTCATGTGCAAAGCACCTCAACTCATCCCCAATGGGAAAGTGGTGGGGTCTGACTTCATGTGGGGCTCCAGCGTGACATACGCTTGCCTTGAAGGATACCAGCTCTCCCTGCCTGCCGTGCTCACCTGTGAGGGAAATGGCTCCTGGATCGGAGAGCTGCCCCAGTGTTTCCGTAAGTTGCTTATGAGGGCCTGTGTTGCTCCCTGTCTGCTGGTTCCTTCCCCATCTCTCTGCAGAGTTGTGCTCTCCCAAGAGTTAGTCCTCTCTCTGAAATCAGGGAAGAGCCTTGCCAGCAGCACTGAAGGAAGAACAAGGACGTTTAACAGGAGAAAATGAACATATCTTCTTTGAACCTTGGTTACCAGAACTGTGAAATCACAGTGGGAGGAAATTAACTTAGCAATAGGGTGGCATGTGTTTTGTTTTCTACAGCACTGAGGTCTCACATATGAATGCTTTCACAGCTTCTGGGTCAACTTCTTTATCCTTTATTTATTCTTGTTGTCTCCTGAGCTTCACCCCTCCAGGAGGACTTTTTTCAGGTAGAATGACACCACAGCATCAAAACTTATACCACTGCAATGAGGGCTGGATTCAGACCTGGGTGGCACACAAGGCAAAACAGGCTGACTATTCAAGTGAGCTACTTTGGGCCAGGTAGTGGCATCCTGGTTGAGCTCACTTGTTACAAAGCCCAAAGACCAGGGTTCAAGCCCCCAGTCCCCACCTGCAGGGGACAAGCTTCACAGGCAGTAAAGCAGTGCTGTGAGTATCTCTCCCCTCTCTATCTCCCCAGTTCCCTCTTAATGTCTCTCTGTCTCTATCCAATAAATAAATAACATATTTAAGTGAGCTGTTTTACCAGCCCTCTTTTTATTTTAGACATAGAGAGGAGAGACACCCCAGCACCAGAACTTCTGCCCTAGCCCAGAAAGGTGTTTCTTAACCTGAAAAGTTAACTGGATAGGGTAGTCCTCAAAGATGGGGGTAGGGAGTACAGTGCTGGAAGCACATCTATCTTCAAACATACCCTGGCACAGGAAAGATTCCTAGGGCACTCATGGTTTTCTGGTGAGACATTTCTATCCATCTGGCCCAGTTGTGTCCCAGAGAGTTTCAGTGCTACTCCAGAATATATTTCTTACTCAGACCCCAGAGGAGCAAGTTGCAGGTCACTTATTTTTGTCACACTGCATAGCTGAAATGTTTTCTCAGTGTCCATGCTTTGGGCAAGGAAGAGAACCTTTTTTTTTCCTACTTGGCATTTATCTAATTCTGCAGAACACTGTTAGTAAACTCATAGCATTCAGCACCTCTGAAAAATTGTTTCAATTTTAGGCAATTTTAGCAAAGACAAGGACCAGAAGCTGAAAAGTAAATGCAGAAAAGATAGTCTCTGGTGTATAATAAACTCCTTAACCAGTACATCCTTTCCAGGGAAGCATTAGGAACATAGAAAGACTCACAGTGGAGTCTGGACTCAGGGGCCTTGCTTTTTCTCTTTAATAAATAGCTAGATTGTTTTTCGACAATGAACTGTAGTCATAAGAATTTTGTGCCATATCTGAAAAGACTGTAACAATCAGCTGAACTCTTCCCCAGAGATAACCCTAGCTAAGTCTGGAAGTGTGCTTCTACGCCTGTAACTGTACGTTTTAGGCCTATCTAGCAATATGTGCACAACACCTAAAACCTGATTGAAATATGCTGTAAAACACATCACTGCCTTTCTCTTGTGATACATGCTGATCTCGTGTTTAATGGCTTTGAAGAATTTTCTTGTAGACACCACAGCTTGTTTAATCTTCTGCTACTGGTGATGAATTTGAGTTTCTCCAAATCTAATCATGCTTGAAGCAGTTGTGCAATAATTATCCATGATAATAGCACATCTATACCCTTGTGATAAATCAAAGGAGTGAGAGTGCTGGGCCAGTAATCACGCTCTCAATATTTCTTGGCATGTGTTGTCAAACTACCTTTAGAAAGAAGCCTAATTTACACCCTCACCAGAAGTTTATGAGAATGCTTTTTTGACACACACACTTATTAACAGTAGATTATGGTGATATTTTTAATATTTAATAGCCTGGGAAGTTTAAAAAGATGCCTCATTACTATAATTGGCATCACATTGCTTATTAAGAAGACTGATATGCTCTTTCCTTGCCACTGATTTATATTTCTTGTTCTTTGAGTTGTCACCTCTTGGGTATGCTTGGCCTTTAACTGACTTCTGATTGATCAGTCCAGACATCCCCTCCAGCCCCTCCCCACCCACCAGCTTCCAAGCAGAGACTACATGTCCAGTTTCCACTTGATGTTGCATGTGTTGTGAACTTTATGATTCTGTGGGTGCACATTCACACCAGAGCATGAGGATGCTCTCTTTAAAAACCAGGGGAAATAGCACAGAGGTTGATGCAATGGAATTCCTTTATTGTTGTTATTTATTTATTTTATTTTATTTTATTTTATCACTGGGGCTTTACTGCTCCAAGATGACTTTTCTCCTTTCTTTCTTTCTTTCTCTCTCCCTCCCTCTCTCTCTTTCTTTCTTTCTTTCTCCCTGCCTTTCTGTCTTCTTTTTCAGATAGATAGAAACATGGGTAGAGGACAGAGAGAAAGACTCCATAGCACCAAAGCTTCTTTCAGTACTGTAGGGGCTGGGCTTACACCTGGACTGGGCATGAATATCTTACACACAACAAACGTGGACACCTAAGGCACTGGACATGTCAGGTTCAATTCCCAGCAACACCATAAACCAGAATGGAGTAGTGCTCTAGTAGAGAGAAACAATAAGGAAAAGAAGGAAAGGAAGGAGGGAGGAAGAGAGGGGCTGATTCTGCATGCTGGAAGTGCTACCTTATAGAACTTTGCCTTTGATAGGCACTGTTTTCAGGCAGCTGTGGAGAAACAGATATATTTATTTACAGCCTGCTGTGCTCTATAGTGAGTTCACTGTGATCAAGTGGCTGATCACTGAGATGTGAGCAATACCCCGCCCCCAGTGGAATTCTTACCACTATTTCCACACTTCGCATCTGGTCATAGAGTAGTTCTTGGCATTGTCTCCTCCAGACTGCTTTTCTGCCTCTTACACTTTGAGAAACCTAACCACTTCCTTGCCATTTCATCGTGAATATATCTGCATCGCACCACTTCCTCCACTTACATAATTCCCTAAGATAGTGAAGTTAGGGGTTTTTGTCTCTGTAGTATATCTGATTGTGGCTGAGCTCTTTCTCAGTGATACTTGGGCCAAACTTCTCCATCCTTCTCTCAGCTCTCCCCACACTCTCTTCCCAGTAGGTAGGCAGATCCCTTCTTCATTAAAACAGCTTCTGAAGTCAACTTTTCAGTTCCACCATTACCAAATATGCAACTTCTTCTTCTGCTAACTTCCTTATACATTTGTGCCTTTTCAGTGAATTTTGCTAATACCTAAACCACATTATTTAGTCTTGTCTTCCATCTATTAAAATATTTTTATTTAGGGGGTCGGGCGGTAGTGCAGTGGTTTAGGTGCACGTGGCACAAAGCACAAGGACTGGCATAAGGATCCCAGTTCGAGCCCCCAGCTCCCCACCTGCAGGGGAGTCGCTTCGCAGCCAGTGAAGCCGATCTGCAGGTGCCTGCCTTTCTCTCCCCCTCTCTGTCTTCCCCTCCTTTCTCCATTTCTCTCTGTCCTATCCAACAACGAATAACCTCCACAATAACAATAATAACCACAACAAGGTAACAACAACAAGGGCAACAAAAGGGGGAAAATGACCTCCAGGATCAGGCACTGAGCCCCAGCAATAACACTGGAGGCAAAAAAATATATATGAGTTAAGCGCACTTGGCGCAAAAGCACAAGGACCGGTTAGGATCTCGGTTCAAGCCCATGGCTCCCCACCTGCAGGGAAGTCGCTTCACAGGTGGTGAAGCAGGTCTGCAAGTGTCTCTCTGTTTCTCTTCCTCTCTATATCCCCCTTCTCTCTCAATTTCTCTGTGCCTCTATCCAATAACAAATTAAAAAATAAATAAATAAAATCTTAAAAAATTATTTATTATTGTATAGAGAGAGAGAGAAAAAAAATTGAGAGCAGAGGAAGAGGTAGAGAGGGAAAGAGACAGAGAGACACCTGCAGCCCAGTTTCACCACTCATGAAGCTTTCCCCCTGCAGGCTGGGACCAGGGGCTTGAACCCAGGTCTTTGTGCACTGTAATGTGTGTGCTTAACCAAGTGCATCACCACCTGGCCCTGTCTTCCATCTTTTGTGCCTGCTTCTGATTTGCATCCTAAAATCTCAGAAGACAGGATTCATTTCTGCTAACTTATTTTGATGCCAAAAACAGAAGAAAACAAACCAGAAAGATGTTTAATACCTGCTATTTGACATTTGTGGAGAAAGAAGCCAAACAGGAATGCAGAAGAATCACATGGGGACTATAGTTCAGCTCTGATTACCTACCTGTGTACTTGCTAGCTGGTAGAAACAGCACCTCAGCTCCCTCATCTCAGCTCATTCATACAAATAACAAATTAAGTTTCCACAGTGCTTTGTGCTCCCACCTCAAGAGTTGTTTGCACATGTCATCACATTATTCTCACAGGAGAAGTCTGGGAGGTGGAGGGGTGGTGTGTGTGTGTGTGTGTGTGTGTGTAGAGGGGTAGGTGTCAGTTCTTACTTGCCTAATGGAAATAATGAGATTCAAACAAAGCATCTGTTACAACAAGTTAACGAAAAAGAAAGTCTGAAGAAAAAAAATTCATTTCTCCAAAGAATCATCTCTAAAATTCTACTTAAATTTATAGATTACATTATTGCCACTAGAACTTTTAAAATAAAAAGAATAGACATGGATTTTAACTTTTCATTTTGGGATACAAAAAAATTGACACTACAAAGCCACATACGGTCACCATGAGGACCTGTCTTTTAAATATATCACATTAAATGAGTGTGTGAAGATCCATTTGGATGTGGTGCTACCCATGCTGCCTGTTCTGTTCTGAGTCAAGTGCAAACCACTATGACTTATAATCAACGGGACACAAGCACTGGTGATCCCACGGGCTAGCTCTTACACCACACCACACTGATCACCTTTCATCTTAACATCTGCTTGTAAGTTATTGATTCTAAGGGTAAAAATATATATATAGGTAGAACCCCTTTCAGCTAGTTTGACAACCATCAGAATTACTATTGTAGTTGATCCCCTTTTAAAACACAGGCCGTTTTCTGCCAGTAAAGGAGATAGCATGTTTAGTACCCTGTGGATGCAAACATGTGTGACACTGAGCAGAACATAGAGATGGGGCTGGTATGTATTCTGTTTGCTACTAGATAATTTAAATTCCATAGTCAACTTGTAGTGATGCTCAGTGGTCATCTAAATGGAACAGGTCCACTATATGCTCCCCACCATGGTATATACATGCACACACTTTGGAAGAACCCTGGTACACGTCAGAAGCTTCAAATACATTAAGATCTTGAAGATAATAAGCCTACCCTTAGATAATTTCCCTAAGGAAAACAACACATATGAAAGACTAGCCATTTGTATCTTACTCTAATGGAAAATGTCTAATGTAGAGCTAAAAGCAGTAAATATGGTAGGGGCCAGGTGGCGGCACACCTGGTTGAGTGCACATTGTAACAGGCAAGGGACCTGGGTTCGAGCCCCCGGTCCCCCCCTGCAGGGGGAAAGCTTTGCAAGTGGTGAAGCAGTGCTGCAGGTGTCTCTCTTGTCTCTCTCCCTCTCTACCACCCCCTTCCCTCTAAATTTCTGGCTGTCTCTATCCAATAAATAAATATAACTAAAAATTTAAAAAACTAATAAATATGGCATAGCCTTTCATTGTGAAATGATGTGGCAATAACCAGTAATGATGCTGTAGACCTGGAGAAATGATGACTGAGGTATAGCAACTTTCATGCCATCATGAGGTTCAGAGGTCACAGGTTCAATCCTCAGTACAGCCATAAGCCAGAACTAAACAGTTCTCTGGGAAAATAATAATTAGTAATAATAAACTTAAACAGAAAAACGTTTACACAGTAGCAAAGGTAACAACACTTGAACAGTAAGTTCACAGCTGTGCACACGGTTGAGTGAAAACTAAAGGGGAATGAGCAGAAAAGGGGGAAAACAACTTTAGGGTTAGTCGATTCATATTTCTTCCCTCTGTGTTCTAAACTTCCATTTCTTGGATGATTATTAAAAATGAATATGTGAAGGAAAGGAGACACACAGCAGTGGCAGCATAGAGGCAACAGAAACACTGTACTCAGGCTTCCCCGGCTTCCAGAGTTCCAGCGGGACCTGGAGGAAAGGAAAGCAGCAGGAGAAAGCCAAGGAGTGATCAGGGATAGGTGTGTGTGGCGGCCATAACGGGCGCTGGAAAGCATCCTGGACCTCTCTCTCTCTCTCTTCCTTTGTCTTCCCAGCTGTGTTCTGTGGAGATCCTGGTGTCCCACCCCGAGGGAGGAGAGAGGACAGAGGCTTCTCCTACAGGTCATCTGTCTCCTTCTCCTGCCACCCCCCTCTGGTGCTGGTGGGCTCTCCACGAAGGTTTTGTCAGTCAGACGGGACATGGAGTGGCACCCAGCCCAGCTGCATAGGTAAGAGGTTATCTGGGAGAGTGAGCCAGCTGGTGGGCATCCTTCTCATGGACCCAGATGTTAAGTTTTCTCTCTGTCTTTGGAGGTCTCCTCTACAAAAGGGGACAGGTCCTCCTCTAAGTTTCTCAGGGCAGGATGTGAAGTAGCCAGAGTTAATGGGCTGTTTGGAACTGTATAGCCAACCAGGGGTAGGACTCTGGTGGAGATGTCAAAAGGCAAGGAAATGAGGCTGGGGCTCCATTTTCTTTTCTTTTCTTTTTTTTCTTTTTTTTTTCCTCCTCCAGGGTTATTGCTGGGCTCGGTGCCTGCACCATGAATCCACCGCTCCTGGAGGCCATTTTCCCCCCCTTTTGTGGCCCTTGTAGCTTCGTTGTGGTTATTATTATTGCCCTTGTTGACGCAATTCGTTGTTGGATAGGACAGAGAGAAATGGAGAGAGGAGGGGAAGACAGAGAAGGGGAGAGAAAGACACCTGCAGACCTGCTTCACCGCCTGTGAAGCGACTCCCCTGCAGGTGGGGAGCCGGGGGCTCGAACCGGGATCCTTACGCCAGTCCCTGCGCTTTGCGCCACATGCGCTTAACCCACTGCGCCACCGCCCGACCCCCTCCATTTTCTTTTCTACACCTATTTCTCAGAGTGAGCTGAGTCAACAAAAGCATCAGGGACCATGTGATCTGTTTCTTTGTTTTCCATCCAGACCCAACGCTGACAATGTGTGCAGACCCCGGTATGCCACAGTTTGGGATTCAGAACAACTCCCAGGGTTACCAGGTAATGAGGTCAGCCAAGTCCGGGCCTGATCTGGAGGCATTCCTCAGGACAGCACTACAGGGGTGGGGGAATATCAGGATTTTCAAACTGAGGAGAGGAAACACTTTGTCTCTTTGAACCGCACTGCTTGGGTTCATCCTTCAGAAAGAGAAAGGTAGGGACCAGGAGGTAGTTCACCAGGTAGAATTCACACATTACCATGTTAAAGAACTTGGATGGGGTAACCAGTGAGCAGAGGAAGAGATGGAAGTTCTGTTCAACAGATTTTCACAAACCACAGCTTCTGAGTCTGAGGAACATATCTGTAAGGAAGATAAGTCTCCTCATGCTTAAGGCATTTACAGGTACACACACACGCACACGAAATAACTTTTATACAGTTCTTCACATTCCAAATCTGCCATCACAGTTGAGTGTCCCAGCTTTTCGATGTATCTCAGATGTATCCCAGGAATATCAGCCCCAGTTTCTACATAGGAAAACCAAGGCACAGAGAGTTTCACACTCTTTCATTTTTGAGTAAGTGTAGAAGCCATTGATAAAGGGTCTTCTGATTCCAAATCAAGCCTCTGTCTACCACCTCAGATGGTTGTGTCCAGTGGAAGCACTGATCCGACTCACAGAGGTGGGCCATCCCTATTGAAGAGGCAGGCTGTAACTGCCTTGAAAAATGACTAAGGCTAAACCAGGCAAAGATGCTGAAAAGTGTTGCAGATAGAGACAATGGCAGAGGTGGGAGTTGGGTTATGGGAAAGTACATATTTGAGTGACAGGATCTGAGCTTTGCTAGGTGAAAGGTGATCACGAGACTTTCCTCCTCCCCACAGGTTGGAAGCACAGTGCTCTTCCGATGTCAAAAGGGTTACTTGCTTCAGGGCTCCACCACAAGGACCTGCCTTCCCAACCTCACCTGGAGTGGAACCCCTCCAGACTGTGTCCGTGAGTGCACACTTCTGCATCTCAAGACAACTTTGGACAACTCATTATCTGCCCCCAGAAAGGCATCCAGGACCAGCTGAAATACTGTGCAGGACAGCTTCCCATTAAGACCAATCTTGGTCTCTTTGTATTCCTTACTTATTTCTTGAGACCTTACATAAGGCACTTCCACACAAAATCCTTTCATATATCTGAAGGCATCTCCTGTGCCTTAGTAGAGAAAGAAAGAATTTTCTAGGGGTAGCAAAAAACTAGCAACCGCAAAGATAGTCTTCTGGATTTTTTTTTTTTACTTTTGTAAAGGAAAGGAGGGGGCGTTACATCAAGGAACGGGGTAAGAGTGAAAGACACATCTAAACCCCCTAATCTCGCCTGGTCCAATAATGTCTTTTCTTCCCCTCCAGCTCATCACTGCAAACAGCCAGAGACACCAACCCATGCCAATGTCGGGGCCTTGGACTTGCCCTCCATGGGCTACACACTCATCTATTCCTGCCAGGAAGGCTTCTCCCTTAAGGGTGGCTCTGAGCACCGCACCTGCAAAGCAGATGGCAGTTGGACTGGCAAACCACCCATCTGCTTGGGTGAGTCTACCTATGTGGATGGGGGTTGGGGGTAAGAAGGGAGGTAAAGGTAACAACTGAACTTGAATGAAACAAGGCGAAGGAGAAGGAAAAGATACAAAATTCAGAAGCTGGACTCTTGTTTCTGATTTCCTGAGGTGTTGAGTGTCTACAAACCAGAGCTGCCCAGAGTGGCAGATAGTGAAGCCATCCGTGTTTAATCTTGCCACTTTCTGCCTGTGTTTAAACAGACTCCCATGATTATACTTAATCATCAGACAGAGAAGAGCTCTTTGTTCTACCAGACTGTAACAACACATTGCATACATTATCACTATGATGACACAGCATCTGCCCACAATTCCCTCGGGTTACTGAAATATCCCAGACGTGACTCCCACTCTCCTCAATCCCTTTGTTTCTTGTTTGTTGAGCATTATCAAGGGGCCATGCCTGTGCTGGGTGTGGGGGATTGGGAGATGAAGGACACCGTGTCTGCCCTATCCAGCTGCTCCTATCCAGCTGCTAGAAAACAGACTCAGATAGAACACTACCTTAGGGAGAACATAGAAATGTGCTAAATGCTGGGTAGGGAAGAAGGGACACTATATCAGTCTTGGGGGGAGGGGGCGGGACAGGGGGTGGAGTCAGAGAAGGCTTCCTGGGAAAAGTTCTGGCTGGGCCCAGTACTAAAAGTTCAGCAAAAATAAAGGGTCACCAGAGAAACAGTTCACTGGGTAGGGCATGTGCTTTGTCCTGTGTGCAGCCCAGGTTCAGCTCCTCACATCACATGGGAGAGTCACAACACTGTCAAAGAAAACTGCAGTTCTGTGCTCTCTCTCTCTCTCTCTCTCTCTCTCTCCCTGTCTTTCTATATGAGGGGGGCAAGTTGACCTGGGAGTGGTAAAATCATGCCTGTGTGAGATCCCAGTTCTGCAAGAAAAGATAAAGGACCAAAGGGGGCTGCAGTGGCTTTAATGGTGAGTGCTGATCTCACCATATGCCGGGCTTGGTTTTTTGTTTTGTTTATTTATTTATTTATTTATTTATTTATTTATTGGATAGAGACCAAGAGAAATTGAGATGAGAGGGGGAGATGGACGGAGAGAAGCACCCGTAGCCCTGCTTCACTGCTCGGGAAGCAACATGTACACTCAAGCAGTTGCACCAGCTCCCAGCCCGCCCCTGCTCCGAGCGCGTGCTTTGTATGTCCTAACTCATGTAGTGCTCACAGTCATCTTTGAGGCAGTGCTGTTTTGTATCAGTTAACACATGAGAAAACAGAGGCAGACCGGGATTAAGTAACATGCCCAAGGTCACTTGCAGGTGAAAAAGAAGAAATGAGGTTCCAACACTGCCGGTTTCACTTCAGAATTCACGGAGTACTTTGCTGTCCTGCACCTCATAGGCAGAAGGCTCTGAACTTTTTTACCAGAGCTCAAATTTAATAACATTTCATTGTTTGTATGTATTACTGTAATTTTTATTTATGAAAAGTAATATTTATCCTCCACGTATGGTAGTAATGGAATGTTTCTTTTCTAGAGTATAATTATCGTGGTGGAATAGACATAAAATAAATTTTATCATTTGAACTTGTGTTATAATTTTATTTTTATTGAAATATAATTGACACATAATGCTTTATTTATTTATTTATTTATTTATTGGGTTTTGTTTGTTTACCAGACTACTGCTCAGCTCTGGCTTAGGGTGGTGTCAGGGATTGAACCTGGGTCATCTGTTCCTCAGACAGAAAAGACTGTTGAGTAAGACTGTTGACCATTATGCTGTCTCTCCAGCTTTAATAATTTTTAAGTGTATGATTCAGTAACATTAAGTGCACACAACACTGTGTAGCCCTCATTACTGTCCATTTCAAGTTTTTTTTTTTTCTTCATCCCTGAAAGAAACTCTGTACATATTAAACAAGGAAACAGTATCTCTTAGGTGCTGGGTGATGGTGTACCCAGAAGCACTCCCAAATTACCATATGCAAGAACCTGGATTCCAGCCTGGGTCCCCACCTGCTGTGCACAGGCAGTGGGGCAGTGTCTGACAGTGTCTCTCCTTCTGTCTGTCTCTGTTTCCCATCCTCTGTCACAAACAGAAAGAAAAAAAAATGACCACAGGAGATGGTGGAGCTGTGCAGGCACTAAGCCCCATCAATAGTCCTGGTGGCAAATAAATAATAACAGGAGCCGGGTGGTGGTGCAGCAGGTTAAGTGCACATGGCACAAAGCGCAGGGACCAGCATCAGAATCCCGGTTCGAGCCCCTGGCTCCTCACCTGCAGTGGAGTTGCTTCACAGGCGGTGAAGCAGGTCTGCAGGTGTCTATCTTTCTCTCCCCCTTTCTGTCTTCCCCTCCTCTCTCCATTTCTCTCTGTCCTATCCAACAATGATGACAGCAATAACAATAATAACAACGACAACAATAAACATCAAGAGCAACAAAAGGGAAAAAAATCTTTTTAAAAATAAATAAATAATTACACCCCATTCTCCTCTCCCTCTCACCTTAGTAACCTATATCATACTTTCAATCTCTAGGAATCTGCCTCTTCTCAGACCTCAAGTCTATTTGCCCTTTTGTTTCTAGGTTATTTCAATGAGTGTAACTGTTTTCATGGTTTACCCATGCTATAGTGTATATCAGAATTTCATACCTTTGGGGAGCCTGAATAATATTTCACTGATGAATACTTCCCATTTCATTTATCCATTTTATCTCTTCATGGATATTTGAGTTGTTTGGACTGTGGGGCCATTGTGGTTACTGCTGCTTTGAGCAGAAGTGTATGTGTTTTTGTATGGATTTATGGTTTCAGTTCTCTTAGGTATATTTCTTTCTTTAAAAAAAAAAAAAAACAGGGAGCTGGGCGGTGGTGCAGCGGGTTAAGTGCACCTGGCGCAAAGCGCACAGACTGGCATCAGGATCCCGGTTCAAGCTCCCGGCTCCCCACCTGCAGGGGGTTTGCTTCACAGGCAGTGAAGCAGGTCTGCAGGTGTCTATCTTTCTCTCCCCCTCTCTGTCTTCCCCTCCTCTCTCCATTTCTCTCTGTCCTATCCAACAACAACAGCAGTAACAACAACAATAATAATAACAGCAACAATGACAATAAAAAGGGAAAATAAAGGACAACAAAAGGGAAAAACAAAATTTTTAAAAAATAATAAAATAAACGACATATAGCCCTTTGTTTCTTTTTAATTTTTTTTTAAAAGTTTAATAGTTTCATTAATATTTATGCATTATTGCATAGGGACAGAGAGAAATTAAGAAGGGGAAGATAGAAAGGGAGAGAGCCAGAGAGACACCTGCAGCCCTGCTTCACCACTTGTGAAGCTTTCCCCCTGCAGGTGGGGACCAGGGGCTTGAACCCAGGTCCTTGTGCCATGTAGTGTATGCACTTAACCAGGTGCACCACTTCCTGGCCCCCTCTTAGGTGTAATTCTAGGAATAGAAGTGGAATGTCTTAAGGAACTATCACTTTTGCAAAGTGCCTATACCATTTTACATAGTCTAGGTTTGATTACTCCACGCCCTTGCCAACCCTTGTTATTGTCTGTCATTTTTAGTCTAGCTGTCCTAAGCAGGTTTGAAGTGGTATCTCATTGTGGCCGGGATTTGAATTTCCCTGTGGGTAATGATGTTAAGCATCTTTTCATGTGTCTATTGGTCATTTGTTCATCTACTCCATATAAATGTCTATGCCGTATGCTTTACATTGGCTTGTTCTAGCCCTCCCCCCGCCAAGAGAATTGGATCAGGCCTGTTAATTTCGCGGGCCTGCTTGGCCCCGCCCCAAGAAACCCGGGGAGAGGGTTCCTGAGTTCGAGAGTGTGAGAGTTTCAGAGTTCGAGAGTAAGAGAGGGTTCCTGAGTCCGAGAGTTCCTGAGTTCCTGAGTTCGAGAGTTTCAGGGTTACAGAGTAAGAGAGAGTGCCAGAGAGACAGAGTTCCTGGGTTCCTGAGTTCCAGAGTAAAAGAAAGAGTGCTTGCGCCGCCGCAAAGAGACAGCAGAGTTCTGTTTGGTGATTAGTTTGTCTTAGTTTATGAATCCGTTGTTCCTGAATAAAGAAATACAGCTTCCCTGCCCAGCCGATGTCTCCGCATCTCTGTTACCCGCCATGAAGCAAGCTAACCCGCCCGGCAAGAGCCTCCGAAAATTTTTTTTTTTTTTTTATTTAAGAAAGGATTAATTAACAAAACCATAGGGTAGGAGGGGTACAACTCCACACAATTCCCACGCCTCCGAAAATTTTAACAACATGTCTATTCAAATCCTTTGACAGTTTTTAACTGATCTTTTTATTCTTAAGATGAAGCGCTCTCTTTCATTATTTCTTCTAGATTTATTATTGTGTAATTGACAAGCAAATATTGTAATAGATCTACCGTGTACAGCATGATAATTTGATATGCCTGTGCATTGTGAAAGGAGATGAGGATCCTGCATTGTGAGGGGACAGGTCAGGGTTACCCAACAGTTGAGCTAGACTGGCTGGCTCAGATCCTGAGTTCTTGCTTCTGCCTTTGCCAGTGAAGTTTTCTCGGTCTAAATATAATCAATACAAGTAAGTGAAGCACTTACTAAGACTCCCACTAGGGCTCAGGAAGTCCACTTCTTTTAAAAATTATCTTTATTTATTGACTAGAGGCATCTAGAAATCGAGAAGGAAGGGGGACACAGAGAGGGAGAGAGACAAACTCCTGCACCCCTGCTTCACCACTTGCAAAGCTTTCCCCTGCAGGTGGGGACTGGGGGCTTGAACCCAGGTCCTTGCACACTGTAACATGTGCACTCAACCAGGTGCGCCGCTACCTGCCCTCCTCTCTTTTTTTTTTTTTTGCCTCCAGAGTTACTGCTGGGGCTTAGTGCCTGTACTATGAGTCCAATGCTCCTGGAGGCCATCTTTTTCCATTGTTCTTATTGCTATTGTTGCTGTTGTTGTTGGATAGGACAGAGAAATTGAGAAAGGAGGGGGAGACAGAGAAGGAGAAAGATAGACACCTGCAGACCTCCTGCACTGCTTATGAAACGACCTCCCCCTGCAGGTGGGGAGCCAGGGGTTCAAACCGGGATCCTTGCACCAGTCCTCCTGCTTCACACTATGTGCATTTATCCTGATATACTACTGCTCAACCCCCAGGAAGTCCACTTTTGATCAGTGGAAGAGTCACCTTAATATAGAGAAAGAAGGATCCAGAACAGGATATGTGTGTGTGTGTGTGTGTGTGTGTGTGTGTGTGTGTATGTATATGTGTATATATGTGTATATATATATATATATATATATATATATATATACATACATATATATGTGTATTAAATATGGATAGAGACACACAGAGAGAATAATGAGGAAAGAAGAGACAGGGAGAAAGAGAGGGGGCCAGGCAGTGGTGCACCCTGTTAAGTGCACATATTACAGTGTGCAAGGACCTGGGTTCGAGTCCCTGCTCCCCACCTGCAGGGGAGTCACTTCACAAGCAGTAAAGCAGATCTGCAGGTGTCTTTCTCCCTCTCTTATCTTCTCCTCGTTTCTCAATTTCTTTCTATTCTATCAAATAAAACAGGGGGGGAATTAGGGAGGGAAATGGCCACCAGGAGCAGTAGATTCACAGTGCTGTCACCAAGCCCCAGTGATAACCCTGGAGGCAAAAAGAAAGAAAACAATTTACAAAAAATGAAAAGGGGAGAAAGACATTTGTAGCACTGCTTTACCACCTATGAAGCTTTTACACCCTTACAGGTGGGGAGGCTTGAATCTGGATTCTTGCACTTTGTAACATGTGCACTCTACCAAGTGCCCTACTTTTGAACCCCAAAGACATTTATTTATTTATTTATTTATTTATTTATTTATTTATTTATTTATTTATATCAGAGCCCTGCTCAGCTCTGGTTTATGGAAGTATAGTGGACTGAACCTGGGACTTGGGACCCTCGGGCATGAAAGTTTCTTTGCAGGGGCTGGGTGATAGCACACCTGTTTCAGTGCATATGTTACAGTGCTCAAGGACCTGGGTTCAAGCCCCCAGCCCCTATCTGCAAGGGGTAACTTCACAAGTGGTGATGCAGGTCTGCAGGTGGCTCTGCCTGTCTCCCTTACTATCTCCCCCTTTCTCTCAATTTCTGGCTGTCTCTATCCAATAAATAAATAAATATAATATATATGTATATACATATATATGGATTCCTTTGAAAAAAGAAGAAAAAGAAGAAGAGAGAGAGAGAGAGTCTCTTTGCATAACCATTATGCTATCTACTCCCAAGCTTTTCAACTCGGGTTCTCCAGTAGGTTCATTCAGGCCTCTGTGGACTAAGGTGGGAAAATTTGTGTCTTTATTTTCCTTTACCACTGACTGAAATTTTGTGTCCTTTCATTAATGATGTAGACAGAGTCCTGTAGCATGAACAGTACCTATCACATTGTCACTGGTAGAAATTGTGGATTTTCATATTACATTGAAATTGTTATAAGTATCATGAACTGCTGCCTATGTTCCTACTTCAAGATTATAGTACTTACTTGACATGTTGATAATGTTTATTATTTAACACAATAGTGAAGTTATATAAAATCACATCCTAAGTCCCTGTTAACTTTTCTCTTTTTTTAAGTTTTTTTTATTATTTATTTATTGGATAGAGACAGCCAGAAATTGAAAGGAAAGGTGATGATAGAGAGGGAGAGAAGACAGAGACACACCTGTGGCACTGCGTCACCACTTATGAAGCTTTCCCTCTGCAGGTGGGGACCAGTTGCTTGAGCCTGGGTCCTTGCGCACTGTAGTGTGTGTTCTCAACCAGGTGCACCACCACCCAGCCCCCCCCCGTTAACTTTTCTATAACTGCCATGGGAAAAGTAAATTCATTTTGAAAGTCTTTAAATTTTATTATTCTGGGGAGTCGGGCAGTAGCACACCAGGTTAAATACAGGTAGTTTGAAGCACAAGGACTGGCGTAAGGTTCAAGACCCCGGCTTCCCACCTGCAGGGGAGTCACTTCACAAGCAGTGAAGCAGGTCTATAGGTGTCTATTTTTCCCTCCCCATCTCTGTCTTCCCCTCCTCTCTCCATTTTCTCTCTGTCCTATCCAACAAGGATGACATCAGTAACAACAATAATAACTACAACAACAAAACAAGGGCAACATAAGGGAATGAATAAATAAATAAATAAGATAGAAAAATTTTATTTTGAACTGGGTCCATATCATCACCTGGCCATGAACGTAGTTCACTGCCGGGCTAGCTAGCTTCGCCGGTAGGAGACAGACGATCAGGGACTCATGGCTGAGTGGTATGCAGATCAGTCTTTATTCATGCGGAAGGCAGCACAATCTAAGCCAACCTATCTAAACTAAACTGAACTAAAACTATCATCACAATCTTGTCCTTATATATATATACTGGCCAAGTAGGGTGTAAACAGGATGTGACATAGAGAGGGTGGAGCGAAAAGATATTGGTGGAAATTAGGGTGTACTAGGAGAGGGGGTGGAGCAAAAAGACATCATGAACCAGTGGGGATTAAACCAATGCCCTGGAGACAGGGTGGTGCTTAGTTAACAGTGGTTATGTAAATAGAATACAGTGTTAAGCAGGGGGGATTAAACCAATGAAACAGAAGGGGTTTTAGAAGCATACCAACAGTTCACTTCCTGGTCTAAGAGGACACATTGAAAGCAAGATCTCAAAGTATCCACTGGCCCAACATCAGAGAGATGACTAGAGTGACCTGAGTGTATGCCAGAGGCTGGACCTGTTTTTTTCTTCCATTCTCTTTCCCCAGCAGAAGTTCGGCCCAGCGGGAGACCTGTCAACACTGCCCGGGACCCTCCACTTCCCCAAGCTTCAGGTATGTATCATTCAACATTTTGACTCAAGAAACTTGTCTTGCTCCCTTCATCTAGCTAATAATATGCATCTGAGATGGAAAGACCTGAAAACTATCTATATACACAGCCCCACCAACCTCTTAGTCCCAGGAAGACTTCAAGACAAAGTAAACCTGAAGAAAGCAGGAATGTCACCCAGGAAAAAAACAAAAGGAGCCCAAGTCTTCCAGAGATTCATCCAGAGCTTTGACCTCTGGAGCTACTGGTTGGTACAGCCCCTCCTAGCACAGGACTGGCCAGTGTATAGGCAGACATAGAGACCCGGGGCCTGCCCAGGATGCTTCCCGGAAAGTTACATTTCTAAGGCAGGTATAATGCATTTCACAGTGTGGTGTCCAAAACTGGTCGCAGAACTACAAGCATGCCCTGACCAGTAAAAAAAACTATTCAAGATTGTCTTATCGTTTAGCCTTGTGCTTTCATTTGCCACGGTAGCACATGCATTATACAAGAAGATTATGTGTAATGTCACAAATTCAGTTCCAATTCTTTTTTGGTCACTGACCAGCTGTGTCCTTTGGCAAATAAAGCTTCACCTCTTGTACTTTTCTGTGAAATAAGGTTCCAAAAACTTGCCTTGTGAGAAAAGTTATAATTTTCTGAGTACCATGGACAGAAACTGAAAAACAAGTTTAGAAGAGAAAGCACTAAGCAGAACTTGGGGAGTTAGTGTATTGCACTAGCTACTGTCCTGTCCCTGACGTCACGTGACATACCATTTGCAGTGTTAGCTCATTTTAGCCGCTAAGGTAAGTGCCTTGATCCCTATTGGGAGCTGCAGGTGAAGGAGTTGAGATTTTTGCGAGTGATCAAGCTGCTAAGTGAAAGCAAAGATTAGCTTCTGATCTGACTTTACTAGTCCATGTTCCTACCTATATTAACTCAACATGTTAGTTTTAACATTTTATGTTCTCTCTTGTCTTTTCAAATTGTTGCCTCCCTTTTTTCTTCTTTCTTTTTTTTTTCTTTATTTATTTACTGGAGAATTAATAGTTTATAGTCAACAGTAAAATACAATAGTTTGTACATCTTCTCAGTCTTTAAGATGTGCAGTCAGGTTGTTTATTTGAGCTTTTTCTCATTTTCTAATGTGTGCTTGTATGGCTGTGAACTCTTCCCTCTCTGTCCTGCCTTAGCTGTATCCCAAATATTTTGATAACCCGTGTCTTCATTTTCATTGAATTCTCGAACTATTTTCATTTCTTCCCTAATTTCCTCTTTGACCCAGTAGTTGTTAAGTAGTATACTGTTCAGTTTCCATATTTTGGGACTTTTACTAGTATTTTGTTTGTTATTGTGTGTTAATTTAATTCCACTGTGGTCTGAGAAGATGCTTGTCATGATTTCAATGCTCTTGAATTTGTTGACACTGTCTTTGTGACCTAACATATGTTCTATCCTTGAGAATGACCTATGTGGACTTGACTAGAATGTGCATTCCAGTTTCTTGGGATGAATGACTATGAAAATGCCCAATAGTTCTAGTTTATTTATCTCTTCATTTAGCTCCCTTGTTTCTTTACTGATTTTCTGCCTACATGATCTGTCAAGTTGAGAGAGTGGGGTGTTGAAATCCTGTAATATTGCTTGTTGCTGTTAATATATTGCTGTAGCTCTTTCAGTAGATATTTGATGTATTTAGATGGCCTGTCGTTGGGTGCACAGATGTTAATAATCATTAAGTCCTCTCGATTATCTGATCCTCTGAGCATTAAGTAATGTCCATTCCTACCTTTTTAAATTTTATTTATTTTAAGGCCTATCATGTCAAATATGAAAAGAGCTGTTCCTGCCCCTTTTTGTGGTCCATCAGCTTGTATGATAGTTTTCCATCCTTTCACTTTGAGTCTGTGTTTGTCTTGTTGAGTCAGGTGGGATTCCTGCAGACAACATATGGTTGGGTTAGGCTATTGACATTTATTGATATTATAGATTTAAGATATTTTAATGCCATTATTCTAAACTTTTAGAGTGTTCTGATATATGGCATGTTTATGGTGACGTGATTGTTTATAGGAGAAATTTCAGAACTTCTTGCAGGGCAGATTTGGTGATATTTGACTCCTTCAATTGTTGCTTGTCAGAGAAGATTTTTATGCCTCAATCTAGTCTTTTTTTAAATATTTATTTATTCCCTTTTGTTGCCCTTGTTTTATTGTTGTAGTTATTATTGATGTCGTTGTTGTTGGATAGGACAGAGAGAAAATGGAGAGAGGAGGGGAAGACAGAGAGGGGGAGAGAAAGACAGACACCGACCTGCTTCACTGCTTGTGAAGCGACTACCCTGCAAGTGGGAAGTCGGGGGCTCAAACCAGGATCTTTAAGCCGGTCCTTGTGCTTTGCGCCACCTGAGCTTAACCCACAGCACTACCACCCGACTCCCTCTCCATATAGTTTTAATGACAGTCTAGCAGAAGCCACACATGTTTGCACTCATCTGTGACTTGGTGGGTTCCCAAAATATTCTGAGTCTTGTCTTGTTGCATTCTCAGGTGATCCTCTTTGCTATTCCTAGTTGACTGGAGAGCACATAATGCTGCTACTCTGTAGCCCCACCTCCTAAATCCCTCGATAGTTTCTTTCTCTTCCTTTTTTATTTTTCCTTTTTCCTTACCCACCTTCTCACTGTCTTCTCCTTCATCCAACTATCCACTCTGAGGCAGAAACGGATCATGAGAAAGTCAGAGACCTCTTCCACCTTCTCCTATGTTGAGCATTGAGGAAAACCTTAGTGATTGAATTGAATGGCCTCATTTCTACGAGCACACATGAAAGTCCCATTCACATCTCTCTCTTTCAACTTTTCCAGTTCCCAGTGATGTTTTTGCCAAGAATTCCCTATGGAAAGGAGCCTATGAGTACCAGGGAAAGAAGCAGCCAGCCATGCTCAGAGTGACTGGCTTCCAGGTTGTGAACAGCAAGGTCAATGCCACCATGATTGACCACAGTGGTGTGGAGCTACACTTGGCTGGTAAGGAAAGCCATACAAGCCTGGGGGTGATGGGATTATAAGAGTGGACAGGGGGAGTCGGGCAGTAGCGCAGCGGATTAAGCGCACGTGGTACAAAGCACAAAGACCAGCTTAGGGATCTCGGTTCAAGCCCCTGGCTCCCCACCTGTAGGGGATTCGCTTCACAGGGGGTGAAGCAGGTCTGCAGGTGTCTATCTTTCTCTCCCCCTCTCTGTCTTCCCCTTTTCTCTCTGTCTCCCCATCTCTGTCTTCCCATTTCTCTTTGTCCTATCTGACAATGACAAAATCAATAACAACAACAGTAATAACTACCACAGCAATAAAATAAACAAGGGCAACAAAAAGGAAAAATAAATAAATATAAAATAAGTAATAGTGGACAGGCACACACTGTGCAAGCATGAATCTGTTGCCATTATATCTACCTGTCTGTTGTGTGAAGCCTTCTTGGACAAGGGGGGAGGAAGTGCTTGTTCAGCTTTGCTTACATGATGAAAGCACTACAGACTAGAGGGAAATGGTGAGATAACAAACAACAATAACTTGAACATACAAAGTATTCTTTTTTATTTTTTAATTTATTTTCCCCTTTGTTGCCCTTGTTTTTTATTGTTGTTGTAGTTATTATTGTTGTGTACTCTTATCAATAGAGAGGGACCAGATGGAAGTGTACATATTATCACATGCAAGGACCCGGGTTCAGGCCACCCCCTCCCCATCCCCACCTGCAAGGGGGCACAGTTCACAAGTGGTGAAGCAGGTCTGCAGGTGTCTATCTTTCTCTCTCCCCCTCCTCTCTCAATTTCTGTCTGTCTTATTCAATAAAACAGAAAAGAAAGAAAGAAAGAAAGAAAGAAAGAAAGAAAGAAAGAAAGAGAGAGAGAGAGAGAAAGAGAGAAAGAAAGAAAGAAAGAAAGAAAGAAAGAAAGAAAGAAAGAAAGAAAGAAAGGAATCACCACTGGGAAATGTGGATTCCTAGTGCTGGCACCAAGCCCTACTGATAACCTTGGTGGCAATTTTTTAAAAATAAATAAATAGGGGCCTGGGCAGTAGTGCAGTGGGTTAAGTTCACATGGACCTACATAAAAAGCAAAGCACAAGGACCTACATAAGGATCCTGGTTTGAGCCCCCAGCTCCCCATCCTGCAGGAGGGTCGCTTTCCAAGCGGTGAAGCAGGTCTGTCTGTCTTTCTCTCTTCTCTGTCTTCTCCTCCTCTCTCAATTTCTCTCTGTCCTATCCAACAACAACAACAGCTATAACAGCAATAACAATAACAACCACAACAAGGGCAACACCAAGGGCAACAAAATGAGAAAAATAGCCTTCAGGAGCTGGCACTGAGTCTCAGTGATAACCTTGGAGGCAATAAATAAATGAATGAATGAATAAATGGATGGGCTGAGACATAGCTCACCCAGTAGAGCACACACTTCACCATTCATAAGGATGCAAGTTCAAGGCCCTACAACATCATGAGAGGGAGCACCAAGAAATGGGAAGCTTCACAAGTGGTGAAGTAGTGCTGTGGCGTCCATCCTCTCTCTGTTCACACCCATTATCTGAAGAAAAAAAAAAGTCCACCCGAGCAGAGGAACTGCACAGGCACAACACCCCAGGGAAGCCCTAGCAGAAGGGAAAGACATTCCTACATTGGGCCAGCAAACTAACTCATCCAGGCCTTGTCTGCTTTGTCATGTGCACAAGTGAGATTCAAGCCTGGACCCCATCACACTGGAGGAAGCTTTGGTGCTGTGTTGTCTGTCCTTCTGTCCCTCTGCTTCTCTGTCTCTGTTCCTCTCTATCTGGGGGAAGAAAAAATCATCCCAGAGTCATGAAGCCCCAATGATGATACAAAAAAAGAAATCAGTATTCTTAAAGTTGAACCAAAAACAGGTGCAGAGAACGCAAGAAGTCAAAATATATCCAGTAAGTGATAGGAATATTTTTAGTATCAGTCAATAAAAATAAAATGCAAAATCTCATTTTCCAGTTATATCTCTAAAATCCTCTTTTAAGTCATAAGCATTGATGCTAGTCAAAGCCCAATGCATGTGTTGCCAGGCTGCTGGTTGAAGGGTGACAAAGCATAGTTCTAGAAAATGGCTTAGCATTTGAATCAAGATTTGTTGGAATTATTGGCCTCATTAATTACATTTCTAAGTTTTTTTTCTCATACGAATTATTGAGGGGAGTCAGATATTCATGAATAAAGAATGTTCACATTATAGAATCATTTGTATTACATAAAAACGGAAAATAGAAATTGTCCCAAAGTAAAGAGTTAAGTACATTTGTTCTAATGTATCCATTGGATGAAATATTATGCCAATTTAGGGGGAAATGCTCCCTCTCTAATAAATTTATTAAACTATGAACCCAGCTTTTTCTTTTACAGTTGTAGTAATGCCTCTCTTTATGAATTCTCACATTCTCTGGCAGCTGACTTTTCAGGGAGTCCAGCAGCTCCCTCCTGCCCCACTGTGAGCAACTTCCCGGTACTTTATGGGATTTTTATTTGTCCATATTTTTATTTTTTGCCACCAAT
Source organism: Erinaceus europaeus (assembly GCF_950295315.1). Lineage (NCBI taxonomy): Eukaryota > Metazoa > Chordata > Mammalia > Eulipotyphla > Erinaceidae > Erinaceus > Erinaceus europaeus. The sequence goes on along the minus strand of NC_080174.1, from coordinate 50,025,178 downwards.
GTTATCACTGACACTTGATGCCTACACAAGGACTCCACCACTCCCAGTGATCATTTCTTTCTTTCTTCCTTTCTTTCTTTCTTTCTTTCTTTCTTTCTTTCTTTCTTTCTTTCTTTCTGTTTTCTTATAGAAAGGAAGGGGAGAGAATATGAGAGACAGAGAGAGAGAGAGAGAGAGGCTTTCAGCACTGCTCCATCACTCATGAAGCTTCCCTCTACAGGTGGGAACCTGGGGCTTGAACCTATGTCCTTCTGCATGGCACATAGTTAACATGTGCCACCACCCAGCTCCTTATATTTTTAAAGGTTTTGTAGGATAATTTATTCAATGAAAGGAAGAGGGAGACCAGTGCATGACTCTATCATATGCAGTGCCAGGGATCAAACTTTAATCAGGAAGACTATATATCTTAGAAAACAAATGCTTATTTTAAAAAGAGAGATTTTTTTTACTTATTTAAAATTATTTATTTAAAATGCTTATTAAAAAGAGATGAACACACAAGTGTACACATTAATACAGGACCACACACACACTCCTCCAGTCATTCATGCCACAGACACAACTGAATTAGTTCATATTCACTCATTTACTCAGAGGTGTAGCTCTAGGGCTGGGAAGATAGCATTAAGGTTATGCAAAAAGATTTGCATGCCTGAGGCTCTAGGGTTACAGGTTCAGATTCAGTTCCCAGCACCACCATAAGCCAGAGCTGAGCAGTGCTCTAGGAAGGAAGGAAGGAAGGGAGGGAGGAAGGGAGGAAGGAAGGAAGGAAGGAAGGAAGGAAGGAAGGAAGGAAGGAAGGAAGGAAGGGAGAGAGAGAGAGAGAGAAAGAAGGTAGGAAGCAAAGAAGGAAGGAAGAAAGAAAGAGAGAAAGAAGAAGGAAGAAGGGAAGGAGAAAATCCCTAACATTCACATTCTCCTGTATAAATATGCTGGTGCTTTGCTGTGCCCACTAACCTGTACAAGCATCTCCACACATTACCTGACGTGTCAGCATACATAAAATCACATGCATTTTTATCGCTGTAGTGCATTTGTGAAGAGGTTCACAGTCACAGGCCAGTAATCCAGTTAGTTTTACCAGCACATCTGCACATGCTCACATCCAGCCTACAGAAATTTACAGGGTACTAGGAAGTCTGCCCAGAACATTTACATCAAATCTAGCTATGAAACTTCACTCAGACACCCTGAGCCACATACCCATAAACTAGGGTCTTGAAATCATCATGGATCTTTTTTTTTTTTTAATGTGCCTTCTTATCTTTCTTTTCCCAGGAATTTACAAGAAAGAAGATTTCCATCTCCTACTCCAGGTTTACCAGATTACAGGGCCTTCGGAGATCTTTGTGAATAAATTCAAAGATGACCATTGGGCTTTAGATGGGCATGTGAGTGTCATAAAATCTGACTCTGTCCTTGGCCTCTCTGTACCCTTCCCCCACACACACACCCCCAGACCACTGACTAGTAAGTGGTGGGCAGAGGAGAGTGGGAATCCTTAGGCGCTTTCCACATTCCATGGAAACTTTGCTATAGGATTAGGACTGAGAGAAAAGAAGCCTTCACCTGCTAGTGAAGTAGGCAAAGGAGTAAGGGAAAGAAAAGGTCCAGCATCTGAGCAAGAGGGAATATGTTGTGATGTCAGAGCAGAAAGCAAGGGATTGGAGGCACAAAAGTGATTTCAAATGAACTGAAGGTAATGGTGTGGTGGTGAGAGCTGAGAGAAGGGTGTAGGTCCTACATGACTGCTCCAAGCATCTACTCATGTTTGAGGATGTGGATTGTGGGGTGTAGCACAGCTTGAGAGACCAAGTGGTAGAGAAGGGCTATGACTTCTACAGCCCCTTGTGGGAAAGACTGAACACATCGAGGGCATTTCTGAGGTGGAAGCCAGGTCCTCAGTGATACTCTTCTGCTCATACCTTCCAAACCCACATGGTGGAGGGAAGTTGAGTATGGTGTCACTTGCCACATTCACATTTTCCCAGTCTTAGATCATTGAAGCTACAAGAGGACAGCTAGGAAGGAGAGAGAGAGAGAGAGAGAGAGAGAGAGATGGTGACCAGAGTAGCAGAGAGCTGGCAGAGAAATCAGGGGCAGATTGTGGAACAAGACCAGGGGCTGTGGCTTTAGTGACTTTACATTATAAGCATACAAGGAGTGGTTCCCCCAGGTCTGGCACAAATAATTAACTCCCTGGGTTTCTCCAGTGTCCCGGAGGATCCCTTTTGGTATGCAAGTCCTGCTGGTCTTCATAGTAGGGTTCTAAAAGCTGTGTAAGAACATCAGAGTCCTCTATTCTGGGGTGGTTTTCAGAGCTGTGAAAGCTGGGAGATGGAACTAGGCATGAAAGCTCAGGGGTAAATGCAAATGGCGCGCCAGAGGGCCAGGAGCAGCCGGAACAACTGCCTAGAATCACCAACCACCAGGCCCTATTCTACTTCTCTCTTTCTTTTCGTTTTTATTCAGTTTTATTTACTTTATTCATTTATTTACTCATTGGATAGAGACAGAGAACAAAATCAAGATAGAGACAGAAAAAATCAAGAGTGAAGGGGGAGAGAGGAAAAGAGACACCTGTGTCAATTGCTTCACTTATGAAGCTTCCGCCCTGCAGGTGGGGACTGGAGGCTTGAACCTGGGTCCTTGCTAACATGTGTAACATGTGTGCTCCACCAGGTGCACTACCTCAGGGCCCCTCTATTCTGCTTCCAAAGTCACCCGGGGTACATCTGAGAGAACAAATAGGGGGAGATCAGCCCAGAGAACAATACACAGAGGGCTCTGCCCTGGGGGTTGAGTCTGAGGTGGAAGGTAAGACAATAGCACAAGCAGCTGGAGTGCACAGCTCTTCACTGAGCAAATCTCAGTCTCCATATTTGAGTGTCTGTGTCTCTTACATGAGCATCATGGCAAGAGAGCAGGGAGCAGCTGTGTCCCCACCAGATCAATCGCTATTGGAACCGTGATGAACATTCATTCCGCTCATCCAGTCCACTAATCACATATTGATCACGGTTTGGTTTCTGAAAGTCAGTTGTCATCATAGTGCTGACACCTGATGCTTACCTCGGGTCTTATAAATACTTAGCTTCGTTAAGTCGTTCAAGGGTCGTAGCCACCTGTGACACAGGCTGTGTCACTGGTCCTGTTTTACAACTGAGAAATGGACACAAGCAGATTAAGTAAAAACGACAAGGATGTTTAAATAAAAACAAAAGACATTTAAATAAAGACAAAAGACGTTTAAATAAAAACGTCTCCTGTGGGTTGGTGCTGCTGTTCTGTCTTCAGCACACCAGTCACACCCAGCCTCTGGAAGTAGGCAGAGTCAGTGTCTCTCAGGGTGACACCAGCATGTAGCTAAAAGTGTGTCTCTGCCATGGCCGGCAGGCGATCGAACACCTCCTGACATGCCTCCCATCTTGCTGTCTGCTCTCCTCCACCACAGGTCTCCTCGGAATCCTCTGGAGGCACCTTCATCTACCAAGGCTCAGTCAAGGGTCAAGGCTTTGGGCAGTTTGGCTTCCAAAGACTTGGTAACTAGCATCTGTCGCCTGGAGGTGGGAGGAGACTTGTATGGGAGAGACTGGGGCAGGGTGTGGGAGTGGGTGAGGCTCTCCTGTCTAAGACAGGGGTCTGAACCTTTGGTGAAATGCTGACCAAGACTGTGGAGTACCTCCCCCCAAACAAGCTCACGTACACAGCACTGGCAACCTTTGTCCTTGTGTCGTGATCAGCCTTGAGATGAGGTGAGAACCCCCAGCTTAAAGGCCACTGGGTCTCAGTGCCCCTGGCCACACTGTCTGGCCCGCCCTGGGGCATAACCCAGCCATCCCAATGCTTTCAGAAAGGGGAATCTCAGGGGATGTCTTTGTTCAAGTGTCATTTCTGCTGCCGACACAGTCATAAGAGGCTGCTGTTGTCAGTCTCCTGTCACAGAGGAGACAAGTTAGCACCTAAAGGCTCACCTCTCTTGTTCTTCCCCCCTTCGCCCTGCATTGCTGTCAGTCAGCATGAAACAGCACTCCAGGCCCTGGCACTGACCCAGAGCCTCAGCCTTTGGTGGCTGGAGTGCTTCTGGTTTCTCAAAGCAGTGCAAGGAGAGACAGGCAGTGCCTGAGAACTAGCTTTGGGCGCTATGGGTACCGACCCAGCCAGTCCCCGGGGGCCCCTGCCTGCCAAGGTTACTCATTGCATTCTCACGTAGCCCAGCACTGCACAGAGCTCCTTGCCTTCAGCAGAATCTGTTTCCCTGTCATTCCCACCAAAGTGCTCTTAGCTCTGACCTCACAACCACACTCTTCTATATCACACTTATAGAAGAGTGGTATAACTGTCTCACATCCTTGGAGACAGTTCCCCTTGCCCCATAGCCTGACACCACATCTCTCTGACCAGGAGACTCAAGTTCTGATCTGGTTTCATAGTTGCCTTCCTGTCATCTAAGTCACACTTATCCCCACCTCCACCCCTCCTTAAACAGGGCAGTGATGTCTGCATTATGAATCCTCCCAAACTTGGGCAGGGAAGAGCTAGGAGGAGTTTGGCCCTCCTGGTACAGAAGTGTAGTTAACATCCCCCACTTCCCCAGAGCTGCTCCACGTTAATATTTGGTTTCCTTTTAAGACTTCATCTGATCAAAAGCTTCATGTCCAAAATAAGTGTAAAAACTGCTGAAGGCCTGCACCCTCTTAAGAGTTTTCTTCTGCAGCAAAGTTTGAGGCCTTCCTTCAGTTTCGCTCCCCGGGTCTGAAGGTGTCCTCTGTATAGGGTCTGGCTAGCGGGTGTGTGGTGTATGTGTGTGTGTGTGTGTGTGTGTGTGTGTGTGTGTGTGTGTGTGTGATGCTGGCACCAGGGCTCTGGGCACCCAGACCTCTCGAAACTAAGCTGGAGCTGGTAATGCCCAAGCCATGGCCATGTTTCTCAGTCCTGTGTGAGAGTGAGATGAATGCCAAGAGCCCTCACACCTCTGTGACCTGAGTTTCTCCTTTGGGACTTTGCAGACCTCAGGTTGCTAGAGTCAGAGCACGAGTCCATCGGCCGCCACTTTGCTTCTAACAGCAGCTCCGTGGCAGCTGCAATCCTGGTGCCTTTCATCGCCCTCATCATCGCGGGTTTTGTGCTCTATCTCTACAAGCACAGGTACAGTGAGTGCAGGGGAGCCAGTGGAGGGAGGGCAGCATGTGGATGCCAGGCTCCAGCTCCACCCAGAGCCTCCCTCTGGCTCCCTTAAGCCTCAAAACCCCCAAGTCTTCTTGTTTTAACTTTTTTTTCCAAACATCGTCTTTGTAAAGCTACATAACTGTCTCATGTGGATAGTGTGCCTACTTTGCCATGTACATAACCCAGTTCAAATCCACCCCTACCACATGGGAGGGAGCTTCCATGCTATGGTCTTTCCCTCTCTCCTCTGTGTATGTGTGTCTCTTTCTTGTGGCTCTTTCATTTTTTTTCTTAGGAAGATCATTTATTTTATTTATTAATTTTGGATAGAGACAGAGAAATTGAGAGGAAAGGGGAAGAGAGAGAGAGAGACCTGAAGCATTATTTACACTTGTGAAGCTTCCTCCCTGCAGGTGTGGACCGGGAGTTTGAGTCTGGGTCCTTGTGCACTATGATGTGTGTTCTCAGCCAGGTGCATCACCACTGGCCCCTCAGGGCTCTTTCTATCTGAAAAAGTCTTTCTGGAGCAGTGAAGTCCCTGTGATGACAAGTAATAATAATAACAATAAAAACATTCTTTTTGTATTTATTTTATTATCATTATTAGTGATTTAATATTGACTTACAAAATTATAAGAGTTCAAGAGTACAGTGTCATACCCACACATGTGTGTTCGACTTACCACACCCACCACCAGTGTTCTTTTGCTCCGACCCTTCCCTTTGAGAACTACTAGTTTTTACAAAGTCAAAGAAGAAGGGAAATGGCCACTATATATATTTTGCCTCCAGGGTTATCACTGGGGCTCGGTGTCTGCATTACGAATCCACTGCTCCTGGAGGCCATTTTTTCCCATGTTGTTGTTGTTGTTATTATTGTTATTGTTGCCATTGGTGGTTTTGTTGTTGGATAGGACAGAGAGAAATCAAGGGGGGGGGGAGACAAGAGAGGAGGAGAGAAAGATAGACACCTGCAGACTTGCTTTGCCACTAATGAAGCAACACCCCTTGCAAGTGGGGAGCCAGGGGCTCAAACTGGGATCCTTACGCCAGTCCTTGCACTTCGCACCATGTGCGGTTTACTCGCTGCACTACTGTCCTACCCCCCCCCCGCCACTATTGTTTTTTTAAGTGCATTTGCTTCAGGGCAAATGAGGCAAGTATATAACTATATTCCACATGTGAGTAAAGACTCTTTTGTCATGTCTTGGTCACTCCCTCTTATTCCCAGGAGAAGACCCAAAGTTCCCTTCAATGGCTACGCCGGCCATGAGAACACCAATGTTCGGGCCACATTTGAGAACCCCATGTACGACCGCAACATCCAACCCACAGACATCATGGCCACCGAGGCGGAGTTCACAGTCAGCACAGTGTGTACAGCAGTATAGCCACCAGACCTGGCTGCCACTGCGGCCGCCACCGAGAGCCTCGCCTCCAGCAGCCGGTGAGAGGAGTGGGAGGGTAACGGGAACCCGTATACAGAGTCACGTGGCCCTGAGTCACAGGAGGGCTTCTGTGTGGCAGGCACTGAGCTAAGGGCCACCTTACATGGGGAGGCGGCCATTGCTGGGGTACCCAGTATAGAGAGGAGACTTAACTTGGACAAGGTCACAGAGCTAATAAGTAGCACTGTCAGATCCAATCCCAGGCAGGCCAGCTCCAGAGACTGCTCTTAACCACAGCTCTCAGCAGAACATTCAAGGAGAGTGTGTTAATCAGGGCTCCACAGGGAGAGATGCGCGCATGTGCGCACACACACACACATACCCACACACACACACACACACACACACCCCTCATTACAACCCCTTCCCACATCCCTGTTTTCGGTGATCCAAGTGATAGTCTTACCAGCCACACATGGAACTTCACTGAGGGAGTAATGAAGAGAGAAAGGAGAGATGTATTATAAGAAATGATGATTATGGGGCTCTCAAGGCTGACATCCACAACACAGTCCCTCCAAAATTCTACCCAGAGTTGATGTAATATATATATTGCCTCCAGGGTTATTGCTGGGGCTTGGGCCTGCACTATGAATCCACTGCTCCTGGAGGCTATTTTTTCCCTTTTGTTGCCCTTGTTGTTTATCTTATTATTGTCATTATTGTTGGATAGGACAGAGAGAAATCAAGAGAGGAGGGAAAGACAGAGAGGGGAAAAAAAGATAGAAACATGCAGACCTGCTTCACTGCTTGTGAAGCGACCTCCCCCCTGCAGGTGGGGAGCCGGGGGCTGGAACCAGGATCCTTATACTGTCTTTGTGCTTAACGTCATGTGCGCTTAACCTGCTGCGCTACTGCCCAGCCCCCCATAATCTATATTTTTATTTTACTTATTTAGTTTGGATAGAGACAAATTAAGAGAGTAAGGAAGAGACACCTACAGCACTGCTTCAGCACTCATGAAGTTTCTTCCTACAGCCAGGGACTGGGGGCTTGAACCTTGTATACTGTAACATGCACTTGCTCCATTGGGTGCACTGGCCCCCAGTCATGAGTGGGAGGGACCATACAGCTGTGTGGTAGATTATGGTCCAGGAGATTGCTCAGTGGGTAGAGAGCATGCCTCACTGTGCATGAGGCCCTGGGTTTAAATCTCAGCACCACACATGAACGCCGTACTGTAGTGCTTCTCCTTCTCTCCTCCTCTCTCTGGCTCTCCCTCTATCCTCTTTTTAGGCATATAGAATTTTAAAAATTAGGCCACTGAAGTGGCTCACCATTATCACACTTACATGAGGCTCTGGGTTCATTTCCCAGTGCCATGTGAAAAAAAAAATTATACGGAGATGTTAAAAAAAAAGTTCACCCAGTAGATCACACACTTTGCTGGGTTCGGTCCCCTAGCACCTCATGGGAGCGCCCGAACTAGGGAAGCTTCACATGCCATGGAGGGTGCTATAAGGACTCTCCTGTCTCTCTCTCTAAAAAAATACAGATGTTCATAATCCAAGGTGGTTTCAAGATATGCATGTTTATTGTCAAATTCTCCTTTACTCGTATCTTGAAAGTAAAAACAAAGCCCATGTGCTCGTAGACACTACATCTGCTGTGCCAGGAGAAAAAATAGCATTAGGAAACTACATTGATGCCTGTGTATTCATCCCTACCTGCACCCCAGCCTCAGTTTGAGAAGCTTAAAAATCAAATATAAATGTCAAGGCAATTAATTTCCTTACTTCCTTTCCCTTGATTTGATCTTTGCTTTGTCCCCCCCTTTTTTTTATTTAATTTTACTCCTGTCCCCGCAGGCTTTCTTGTTTGATGACAAACTCTGGTGTGATCTGTTTGTTCTCAGTTCTCCAGGGGCCAGGAGAAGCTCCGCTGAGCACAGTGCCCAGTGCCCATCTTTGTCTGTCTCTTCACCCAAGTCCGCTGCTGCTGAGCCTGGGCCCTCGCCCTGCCACCATCTGTACCCACCACCCTGGAGAGGACCCCACTGTGCACTGACTCTGGGCAGGAAAGGAAGAGGGGCTGCAGATGGAGGAAGGCAGCTCTTGGACCGGAAATGGCAGGGCTTCTTGCAGTTGTGTATATGAGCCTGGGCACATGCAAATACCTACACACCTCTCCTTTATTTGAGTCCCGTGAAGCTTAGTAAAGAAACGTTTGTGAAAGATGCCCCACACCCTGCTTCCCACAAACATGAAGAGGCGAAGCAGAGGAAGCCAGTTCTGCACTAAAACCAACACATCTGCCCCAGCCTCTGTGAAAGGTCACAGTGAGGTGCTGCTAGCAGGACGCATCCCATGAGCATCAGTAGCAGACGTCAGCCACCTGCCAGTGGGCAGCGCCATGTGCAGAACAGCGAGGCTTCATTGCCCCATGGACAGGAACAAATCTTAAGAGGTTGCTTGGAAATTGGTTACTTTTTTTTTTTCGTCATAATTTCATTGAGTTCTAAATCCAGTGAATTAACAACACATTCTAGGTCATGGGCAGCACAGCAAAAAAAAGTGAGTCAAAGGAAGTCAGAACAGGGATCTAACCAATTGTCTAATGTCAAGAAAAGACAAGTCTGTGATCCAGGAGGGGACAGCAATTCTGCAGGCATCGGGAAAGTGGAGGAAGAGATAAGACAGCTAGTGTACCCAAGGGTCTGAAACATAACGGCTATTGTATCTTGAATTTCAACTTCTGTTCCTGACACTTGGGTTAATCATTGCTAGACCTTACAGCAATCCTGAAACATAGGAATTATTGTCCCCATGCTATATATGAGACAGCAGAAGCTCAGAAAAATGAAGAGATGTAAGTCACACAGCAAGTGTGGAGTCATGGGGCAAACCCAAATCAGCATGACTTCTAAGTCCACTAGCCCAGCTGCCAGAAACCCAGCTCTGGAAGGAGCATCCAGTACAGAAAAGAGGAGGAGGACCTCTGTAGTCGAGCTGTGCTCAGGGCTGTTGGACCAGGCTGGAGGTCCATGTGCCCTAACAGAATTCTGACGACCAGGCAGAGAGCAAGGACCCAGTGCTCCAGGACTCTCAGAGCTGGTGAGTCCCTCACCGTAGCAGACAAAGAACCTGGAAGTGCTTGAATCCAAAGACTAGAGTGAATGAATGAAAGTCACACCTTCTACAGCTCCTTCTAAGTGGGTTTGAATAATTTTTAGGTTTGTTTTTGTTTTGTTTTGTTTTGTTTTTTGTTTCTGGTTGTTTTTTTTTTGTTTGTTTGTTTGTCTTGTTTTGTTTTTGTGCTCGAGTCATTAAGGAATTCCATATCCGTATTGTTGGAAAGCTAACAAGTTCAGTATTCAAGCTCTGACATTTAGGGCCACTTTCTCTGTGTGTGCGACATTTGGGATTCTCTGGTCATTTCTCAACCCACTGAAATGACAAATAGAAATGGGTGGAAGTAGAGTGGAGTAGGAGTGGTAGGGACACCTACATCTTCAACAAATTCTGAGTGGGAACAATGAAAAGATTTGATAACTGTGAAGACTGGCTCAAGTGAAATGAGAAGAGTCTACATGTAGCAGATGCAGCTAGGATGGGCCTTGACAGGCACCCAGGCTGCCCAGGCCCACACTGCATCGTAGCAACATGGACTTGGCAGGAGAGGACCAATGCAGACAAACACACTCGCATGCCCATCTTTCTCTTTCCCTGGAAACAATGCGGGAAGTTCTCCAATTGCTCCTTTCTCTGTTCTCACACACCTCTCAGACCAACCAGTGGACTCCTCCTCCAGCCTGCCTCGCCCCCTTTTGTGTCCCCTTGTGAAGTCAAGTACAGGGAGATGCCCAAGGAGCACATGCAGGGGGGGCGGGAGGAGGCACCCAACATTTTGCTGTGCATTCCCCTTCCCACCTCTGGCTTTTCCCCTCCACCTCCAGAGGCTAAGAAGGGAACAGGGCAGACTAGGCCCTTCACCCACCATTCACACCATTTCCCACCACCATCACGAGGGGGGGGAAAGAAAGTAAAACAAAAATTAAAAAAAAATCTTTTGTACAGAGATATATTTTTATTATACAAAAGTTTGTACAGTACCAAAAGAGAAAGGAAAAAAAGGTGTACATTTTTTTTTCATTATTGTAGGTAAATGCTAGTGGAAGCCTTTTTTGTAAATGTAATAAAATGTATAAATATGGTTTTCAGAAAACATAAAGTCCTGTAAATATGTAATCTACACACCTTCTTGGCCTGTCTGCAGTATATACATTTAATTTATCTGTCTCTGTATATGAGGCTTCCCCCCTGGGTTCCTGCATTATGGTACTTTCCTGACTTTGAAAGCAATTTTAAATTTTTTGAATTCAAATAAAATATAAATTTTTGCATTGGTTTTCTTACATTTTATGGTCTTTTTCATGGCTAGGGGCAACTAATTGTTTGGGGAAGGGGAGCAAAGGCAAGTTTTGATGTAAGTCACGAGTGAGAATGTAGAAATCTGTTTCTTAAAACTCTTTTGTGTGGTCTCCCTGACATGTAGGGCATATCCAGTCAAAATGATAATGGATATATCATATACAAAGTTTAACTCAAAATGGGTAAAGTATCTATATATAGAAAGGACCTAAAACTATAATGCTTATATAAAAAAAAAGGAGGAAATCTTCATGATATTAGAATTAACAATGATTTCTCTGACATATCAAAAATACAGGTAAAAGAAAAGAAAAATAGGTAACATTGACTTTTTTGGAATACAAGCTTTCTCCTCCTCCTCCTCCTTCTCATTTTCTTCCTCCTCCTCCTTCTCCTTTTCCTCCTTCTTCTCTTTCTTTTCTTTTTTTTTTTTTTACCAGAGCACTACTAAACTAAACTCTGGCTTATGATGGTGTGGGGGAATTGAACTTGAGACTTTGGAGCCTCAGGTATCAGAGTCTCTTTGAATAATCATTATGCTATCTACACCTGCCCTCATATCAACTTTTTTTTTCCCCTCTAGGGTTATCGCTGGCGCTCGGTGCCCGCACTATGAATCCACTGCTCCTGGAGGCCACTTTTTATATTTTGTTGCCCTTGTTGTTATTGTTGTTGCTGTTATTGGTTAAGACAAAGAGAAATTGAGAGCTGAGGGGGAAAGAAAGACACCTGCAGACCTGTTTCAATGTTTGTGAAGTGACCCCCCTACAGATGGGGAGCCGGGGGCTCAAACCAGGATCCTTAGTCTGGTCCTTGTGCTTCACACCATGTGCACTTAACCCACCGCATTACCACACAGCCCCCCAAAATCATTTTTAAGCTTAAAATTCAGCAAAGGACAGTCACCAGAATGCAAAGGCAAAATATTTGCAAATCACAGATCTGATGAGGAATTCATTTGTGTTGGGCTAGCGTCGAGAGAGAGAGCGATATGACCCAGGAACCAAGCTTGTGGTGGCAGGACAATTCAAATCTTTATTCATCCAAGCTTCCCAGAGTTGGGCGGTAGCACATCTGGTTAAGCTACATGGTGCCAACCACATCATGGCCAGCATCAGCCTCTCCATCTGCACGCCCGCCCTCTTCCAGCTAGGGACATGGAAGAGACAAGACAGAAACAGAAGTAGCTTGACAATACCATACATGGTTAGGAAAGGGGTAGAGAAAGGCAAAGGGGGCTGGGAATGGTATGAACCTCCCCAGCAACCAACCCCAGTTGCTAGGAGTTCAACTGGCAGGATTAGCAATACTGGGGGAAATTAGGAAGGAGACCTTTAGTCATTTGTAAGACAAAGCAGAAGATTGATATGTAGATAATAAAAGAACAGGCCATAGTATCAGGGATGCAGGGTGCTTTGTGAGCCCTGCCAAGCTCACCACATCTGCACAATTTCCCAACATTCATTTCCAGAGTATATAAAACTACAGACCAGTCACCAACTAACATGATTTTTTTATTAATGTGCAGAGGACTTGAATGCATTTCTCCAAAGAGCATACAAAAGTGGCCAGTTAAGCATGTGAAAAGATGATCAATATTGCTAATATGAAGAAAATACAAATCAAGATTACAGATACCATTTCATATACATTAAGATAGGTGGCAGGTGGTACTGCCCCCAGTTAAGTGCACATAGTGTGAAGCTCAAGGACTGGCAAAAGGATCCTGGTTCAAGCCTCTGGCTCCCCACCTGCAGGGGAGCCGCTTTGCAAGTGGTGAAGCAGGTCTGCAGGTGTCTGTCTTTCTCTCTTCCTCTCTATTTTCCCCTCCTCTCTCAGCTTCTCTCTGTCCTATACAGCAACAGCAGCAACAACAATGGGGAAAAAAGATGGCCACCAGAAGTAGTGGATTTGTAGTACAGGCACCAAGCCCCAGCAATAACCCTGGAGGAAAAAAAAAAAAAAGATAGTTATGATGGAAAACAAGTTTGGGGAGGATGTACAGAAACTGGAATGTTGAAGCACTGATAGTGGTTGTGTAAGATGGTGCCACCACTATGGAAATTAGTATGGTGATTCCTCAAAGCATAAGTGTAGTGGCTGGGAGATAGTGCCAACAGTAGCATAGAAGACTTGCATACCTGAAGCTCTGCGATCCTGTGTTCAATCCTTGGCATACCTATAAAACAGAGCAATGTTCTATGTCCTACAAATATCTCAATAACCTGATCTACAGCTTTCCCAGTTGTAAGAAAGGCATTTTGTCTTAGACATGATGTCTTTTTTTTTTTTCATTTTTTTCCTAAATATCCCAATCAACATTTTTTTCTTTTTTATTTATAAAAAGGAAACACAACACCATAGGATAAGAGGGGTACAACTCCACACAATTCCCACCATCAGAACTCCGTATCCCCTTCCCACCCCTGATAGCTTTCCTATTCTTTAACCCTCTAGGATTATGGACCCAAGGTCATTATGGGATGCAAAAGGTTGAAGGTGTGGCTTCTGTAATTGCTTCCCCGCTGAACATAGGAGTTGACAGGTCGATCCATACTCCTAGCCTGCCTCTCTCTTTCCCTAGTGGAGAAGGTCCTTCAGGAAGTGGAGCTCCAGGACATATTGGTGGTGTTGTCTGTCCAGGGAAGTCTGGTTGGCATCATGCTGGCATCTGGAACCTGGTGGCTGAAAAGATAGTTAACATATAAGCCTAACAAATTGCTGACTAATCATAAACCTAAAAGCTCACTTAGTAGAACAAGCTAATACTGTAACAGAACTGAAGAAAGAAGCTGAGGGAAGGGAAAGCAGGCTAACAGAAGCATAAAACAGAATTAGCCAGACAGAGGATGAGCTAGAGAAAACTAAGAAAGGTAAAAGAGCTCAAAAAGAGATTAAGAGACACTGAAAACAACAACAGAGACATATTGGATGATGTAAAAGGAGCATCATTCGTATAATTGGCCTACCAGAGGAAGAAAGAGAGGAAGGGGAAGTAAACATCCTAGAGGAAATAATAGAAGAAACTTCTCAGACCTAAACAACAGAAAGGACATTAAAATTCAAGAGGCCCAGAGAGTCCCAGACTGAATCAACCCAGACCTGAAGACACCAAGACACATCATGGTTACAATGAAAAGAAGTAAGGATAAAGAAAGGATCCTAAAGACTGCAAGAGAAAAACAAAAAGTCACATACAGGGCAAAACCCATAAGACTATCAGCAGACTTCTCCACTCAAAACTCTAAAAGCCAGAAGAGAATGGCAAGATATCTGTCGAGCCCTCAATGAAAAAGTATTTCTATCTAGTCTGAATGAAAGTCTAGCAGGATCATTCAGACTAGATGGAGGGATCAAAACCTTCTCATACAGACAACAGTTAAAGGAGGCAACCATCACCAAGCCTGCCCTGAAAGAGGTTCTAAAAGACCTCTTATAAACAAGAACATCACCATAATACTTGCCATATATCACAGCAAATAAAAAAATTGCTGAATAATGGCACTGGTTTTTTTGTTTGTTTTGTTTTTAAATGTTTATTTATTTATTCCCTTTTTGTTGCCCTTGTTTTATTGTTGTAGTTACTATTGTTGTTATTGATGTCATTGTTGTTGTATAGGTCAGAGAGAAACAGAGAGAGGAGGGAAAGACAGAGAGGAGGAAAGACAGATACCTACAGAGCTGTTTCACCGCTTGTGAAGCAACTCAGCTGCAGGTGGGGAGCAGGGGCTCAAACTGGGATCCTTATGCCGGTCCTTGTGCTTCGCGCCATGTGCACTTAACCCATTGCGCTACCACCCGACTCCCAATGGCACTGTTTTTAAAGGGAGTCGGGCAGTGGCGCAGCAGGTTAGGTGCACATGGTGCAAAGCACAAGGACCGGCATAAGGATCTCAGTTGGAGCCCCCAGTTCCCCACTTGCAGGAGGGTCGAGTCACAAGTGGTGAAGCAGGTCTCCAGGTGTCTTTCTCTCCCCCTCTCTGTCTTCCCCTCCTCTCTCAATTTCTCTGTCCTATCCAATAACAACAACAATAATAGTAATAACAAGGGCAACAAAAATGGGGGAAAAATGGCCACCAGGAGTAGTGGATTCATCATAGTGCAGGCACCGAGCTCCAGTGATAACCCTGGAGGCAAAAAAAAAAAAAAAGAAGAAGAAAGAAATCATATTGATGGTAATAGTACTTTTCTTTTTTTTCTATTTGTTTTATATATTGTAAGAAAAATCCAGTGAATAATTTTGTTAGTACCACTGGTAACCAAAAATATTTTATTCCTTTGTTCTTTTAATGAAAGAGATACCAGACCACTGATCAATTCTGGCTGATGGTGGTGCTTGGCATTGAACCTGGGACCTTAGAACCTAGTCATGCAAATCTTTTTCTTAACCCTTATGCTGTCTTCCCAGCCTGTCAAATGTCTTGTTTCTATCAAGAGATACTTAGCCTAAGACACTGTTGAATATTATTCTAAATTCCAAATTTTCTTGCCGTGCTGGTACCTCTTTTAAATTTGTTGAGGCTATTCAGTAACCAGTATTGTTCTAAGGGAAAAAAGGAATCAGTAAAACTTTATACTCCTGAATTTGATTCTGAGATATCATTATTAAGGAAGGGAAGATTCACTTTATAGAATTATTCCAGTTACTCAGTGAAGAAAAATAGAATCTAAGCATCACCATTTTAAGTGTAGATTAAAATATATCCTGGAAATGACTATTGGCAGCTGCTAATATCATATAAAGAGAAGCAACCAGGATATATTTTAATGTAGAATGATTCTATAAAATGAGCTTTCCATTCCTTAACTATTTGATCACCCTAAAATACACTTTATATGAGAAAAGAAAAATCCTTTGAATTTATCCTAGATGACAATGAATATTTTTTTAAATGTTATATGAATTCATAGAAAACTATGAACCCATAGATTTAGCCACATATACTATATTGCCTTGATGATGATGATAAATGCTCATATTGTTTCATATTTGTCCAGTGGGAGCCTTTGGAAGACAAATCTTTTTTTTTTTTTTTTTTTTTTTGCCTCCAGGGTTATCACTATGAATCCACCGCTCCTGGCGACTATTTTTCATTTTTATTGGACAAGACAGAGAGAAATTGAGAGAGAGGAGGGGGAAATAAAGAGGGAGAGAGACACTTGCAGACCTGCTTTACCACTTATGAAGCAACTCCCCCCACCCCCAGCAGATGGGGAGCCAAAGGCTCATACTGGGATTCTTGCCCTGGTTTTTGTGCTTTGTACATGTGCATTTAACTTGGTGTGCAACTGCCTGCCCCTGGAAGTTGCCTGGAGTTTCCTCGATATACCATAAATAGTATTTAGGGGGTCGGGTGGTAGTGCACCCGATTGAGCCCACATGTTACAGTGCTCAAGCACCCAGGTTCAAGCTCTGGTCCCCACTGTAGGGGGGAAGCTTTCGAGTGATGAAGCAGGGCTGCAAGTGTTTCTCTCCCTCTCTGCCTCTCCTTTCCCTCTCGACTTCTGGCTGTATCTACACAATAAATAAATAAAGATTATTTTAAAAAGGTACATAGGAGTTATCTCGTTTTAGGAATACTAAGCTTGCCCTTGTTCACCTTGTACATGCCATGCTCCAGATATGGAATCAGCTATCTGGAAAGTCTTGGTGCCTTTTATTGGAAAATTATATTTAGAGACCACAGTTTTGGGATTACACACATTATGTGTTTTCTTATAGAAGTACACAACTACACCTATGATGTTTTCTTGCAAAATGCAAAAGTCAAAAGTGAATTTGATACAATCACTCAATCTAAGTGCCAGCTCACAGATGATACAAGTGGAAGAGAAACGTCAATGATGTGATAGGGATACATCTGACAACATCCAGAGTCTGTATGGGGAAAGTCCTCATCAAAAGATAGCCTACCTCCTAAATCTAGTTGCAATCCACCACTACCAGTGGCCTTTTTTTTTTTTTTCCTATTTTTTAATTTGATAGGACAGAGAGAAATTGATGGGGGAGGGAGAGAGAGAGGGGGGTGAGGCAATGGCACAGCCAGTTAAGTGCACACAGTACAAAGCTCAAGGTCCAGGTTTGAGACCCAGGCTCCCCATCTGCAGGGGGAAGCTTCACAGGTAGCAAAGTGGGTCTGCAGGTGTCTTTCTCTCTCCCTCTTTATCTCCCCCTCCTCTCTCAATTTTTCTCTGTCCTACCCAATAAAACAAAACAAAAAGAAGAGAGTAGAATGAACTTTAGAAGCCTGGTAAGACTGTACGTCTCTTCTAGCCCTTGCTTTTATTGCACAGAAATGTAAACAATCTTAAATTTTATGTTAAACTTATACTGAGCATTATACTTTCAAAAATCACAAAAGAGCATCACAGAAATCTATAATTCCTGCATCTTGAGATTACCATGGAAACACTTGACAGTAAATTCCTTTAGAGTATCTTGTGCCCACACACACTTTTGTAATATTATTCTTGTCAGCTACCAATTTATTTTGTCAGCATTTCTGCATGCAGTTGGGTACATATATCTTTTCCACATTTTATATAGCTGTCTTATTTTCTATTGTCCGTTGGTACTCTAATTTATATTACATCCCCCTCGTTGGGCATTTTGATTATAAAATATCTTCTCATCACATTGCTGCCATACACAACCTAACAGAATGATTGTTGAACATTGTTTCATACCTGACCGTATATTATAGCACCAGTCTTTCTTCTTTCTTCCTTTCTTTCTTTCTTTCTTTCTTCCTTTGCCTCCAGGGTTATCATTTGGGGTTTGGTGTGGGCACTACAAATCCACTATTCCTAGAGGACAATTTCCCCACTTTTTATTGAGTAGGACAAAGAGAAATTGAAAGAGGAGGGGAAACTAGAGAAAGGGAGAGAAATATAGATGCCTATAGACTGCTTGTGAAGCTTTTCCCCTGCAGGTGGGGGCTTGAACCTGGATCCTTGCATGGGTCCTTGCAATTAGTACTATATACACTTAACTGGGTGTGCCACCACACAGCCCCCACACAAATCTTTCTGATATATATTTTTTCTTCCAGTAAAAGCCAATAGCATGAATACACTAGTCTGCATTATTGGATCATAAGATGGTAAGAGTATACCAGAGAGTCATAACAAAAGAACGCAATAGGAAAAATACAGATACTCGCAAAAAGGATTGGTATTCTGAATTATGGCACCTCAGCTGAGTTGGAAA
Organism: Erinaceus europaeus; assembly: GCF_950295315.1. Classification (NCBI taxonomy): domain Eukaryota; kingdom Metazoa; phylum Chordata; class Mammalia; order Eulipotyphla; family Erinaceidae; genus Erinaceus; species Erinaceus europaeus. The sequence goes on along the minus strand of NC_080174.1, from coordinate 50,006,978 downwards.
GCGAGGAAGAAGGAAGGAAATAATAAATAGAAGAATGAGGGGACTAGAGATCAAATGTCCCTGGTGTGTTTCTCCCAGCTTTAAGAAAAAGACCCAGCTGTAAATAACTTCACAAAAAGTATGTATTGCCTCACGTCACAAAATCCAGTGACTGGAGGACATGTTTTCACATTTTGTTGCCCTTGTTGTTGGATAGGACAGAGAGAAATGGAGAGAGGAGGGGAAGACAGAGAGGAGGAGAGAAAGACAGACACCTGCAGACCTGCTTCACCGCCTGTGAAGTGAACCCCCTGCAGATGGGGAGCCGGGAATTTGAACCAGGTTCTATAAGCTGGTCCTTGTGCTTCACGCCATGTGCGCTTAACCTGCTGCGCTACTGCCCCGACCCCCAGAAGCTGAGGGGTTTTTTTTGTTTTTGTTTTTATATATTTTTAATATTTATTTATTTTCCCTTTTGTTGCCCTTGTTTGCTTTTTATTGTTGTTGTAGTTATTGTTGTTATTGATGTTGTTGTTGTTGGATAGGACAGAGAGAAATGGAGAGAGGAAGGGAAGACAGACAGAGAGAGGAAGAGAATGACACCTACAGACCTGCTTCACCGCCTGTGAAGCGACTCCCCTGCAGGTGGGGAGCCGGGGGTTCGAACCGAGATCCTTACGGTGGTCCTTGTGCTTTGCGCCACCTGCGCTTAACCTGCTGTGCTACCGCCCGACTCCCAGGAGCTAGGTTTTTATAATCATGTCCCAAACCTACTGGTTAAACCTCACTGGTACAAAATGGAACCTCCATTGCTGATCATCTGTTCTCTGACATCCGGGGAATGTCGTCACTGATTAGCTGACTGTTCCTTGATAGAGCAGGGGCCAAGGAAAGCAGGGTTACCTTTGGACAAACAGGTTGTCTATAGAACTGGGAACAGGGAAGTGCTGGATCACATGGGCTTCATATGAGGACATAGTTACCTAAATAACAATAACAGAAATGTATATGCTTAGGAAGGGGGGAAGCAGCCAGCAGTCTCCACCCAGAAACCAAGAAATAAACACGTAACAGACTGAGATAAGAGTTACAAGGAGGGTGCTGAGTGGCGGCGCAGCGGGTTAAGCGCACATGGCATGAAGCGCAGGGACCCACCTAGGGATCCTGGTTCCAGCTTCTGATTCCCCACCTGCAGGCAAATCGATTCACAGGTAATGAAGCAGGTCTGCAGGTGTCTTTCTCTCCCCCACTCTGTCTTCCCCTCCTCTCTCCATTTCTCTCTGTCCTATCCAACAACGACAATATCAACAATACTACTAACAACAATAATGATAACAGCAACGATAAACAACAAGGGCAACAAAAAGGGAAAAAAATAGCCTCCAGGAGCAGTGGATTCATGATGCAGGCATCATGCTCCAGAGATAACTCTGGAGGCAAATAAAAAAATAAAAATAAAGGAGTTAGAAGGAAAGGTGGGGCAGGAGTTAGGAATGGCCTCTTTGTGACTTTTAAATTAAGATCTGATAAATGAGTGGGCGTTATCCAGGGGAAAAGCAGTCTAAGAAATAGGAGCTATGTGTGCAAAGGTTGACAGGGTTCACCTGTTGGAGGAACTGAAAGGGCAGAGGGGCTGAAGTCTGGTCAGATAGCGAGAACCAGTATGTGGCAGAAAGCAAGTGCAAATTCATGTACCTGGGGGCCAGGCAGCAGTGCACTGGCTTAGGTGCACATGATGCAAAGTACAAGAACTGGTGCAAGGATCCTGGTTCCAGCCTCCGGCTCCCCACCTGCAGGGGGGCTCACTTTCTAAGCAGTGAAGCAGGTCTGCAGGTGTCTTTCTCTCTTCCTCTTTTTTTCTTTTTTAAATTAGAAATTCAATATTGATTTATAAAATTACTTATCAATGAGTATATGCTTCACACCATTCCCACCACCAGAGTTCTGAATCCTAAGTCCCTCTACTGAAAACCACTGCAGTTTTCCCAAAGTTGCAGGTATGGGATAACTGTCATCTCTACAACTATCTGTCTACATTTGTACATATTTGCCCCCCTTTTTCTTCCAGGTACAATCCTCTCTTCCCCTCCAAACCACACGTCACCCTATTACTACATCCAAATCTCCTGTTCATCCCCTCTTTGGGACCTGATGGAGCTGGAATTCAGAGCCCTCTCATTCTCTTTCTCTTATCTCTTCTCTCACACTGGGAGTATGGATCAAAGATGTTTTTGGGGTGCAGAAGGTAGGAGTTCTGGCTTCTATAATTGCTTCTCCACTAGAATTGAGCATTGGCAGGTCAATCCATACTCCCAGCCTGTTTCTGTCTTTCCCTAGTGAGCTAGGGCTCTGGAGAGGTGATGTTCCAGGACACATAGATAGGGTTGTCTGCCCAGGGAAGTCGGGGCAGAATCATAGTCACGTCTGCAACTTGGTATCTGGAAGGTAGGAGGACATAAAGTGAGACAAAATGGTTAATGAACAGGAACCAAAAAGTAGGAACAGAGCAAATGGAATTAGGGATCTTAGAGTGGAAGGTAACTCAGAAATTCATTAGCATGAAGTTGGATAAGACCATTGTCTGAGAATATGGTGTCAGAGTAGAGGAAAGGACTAGAGAGTTTGGATTAGGGAGCAGCTATGGTATGGACTGCCTCGGTCTCCGAAGGGAGGCTGGGGTATCCTGCCCTGCCACATGAGGAAGACTCGTCCTGAAATGAGTGCAGCCCACACTGTTCCCAGCTGTGACCATGAGCTGTGAGCTCAGACTAATGATAGGGGCTTAGAGGTTACACAGGCTCTGGTGCTAAATATATACATATATATGCCTTGGGTCAAGTTGGATGGAGGTAAATAGTTAATTCTATCCACAGAGGTTTTTCTGTCTCCCTCTCTACCTCCCCCTCCTCTCTCAATTTCTCTCTGTTCTATTCAATAAATTGGAAAAACTGGCTGCCAGGAGCAGTGGATTTGTAGTGTAGGCACTGAGCCCCAGCAATAACCCTGGAGGCAAAAAAAAAAAAATCATGTAGCTGTAACAAGAAGCCAAGTGATATGGGGCCCAGTTTACACTGTGAGAAAATAATGTGCAACATGCGGAGCTTAAAGAAAGCCAGAGGTAGAAATAGGAAAAGTTAGCAGACATGTAGTCAGCCATGTGGGGAGACAGTCGCCAGATTGCAGATGAAAGCAATGAGAATGGAGAGAAATGGGAGGAAGCAAGATCTCTTCTGGAGAGATGCTCCACATGATTTGGTGATTGGATATAGAGGCAAAGGCTCAAAAGGGCTGGGGGAGCACCATAATGGTTCTGCAAGAGACTTTTAAAAAATATTTATTTATTTATTCCCTTTTGTTGCCCTTGTTGTTTTGTTATAGTTATTGTTGTTGTTATTGGTGCTGTTGGATAGGACAGAGAGAAATGGAGAGAGCAAGGGAAGATGGGGGGGGGAGAAAGATAGACACCTGCAGACCTGCTTCACTGCTTGTGAAGTGACTTCCCTGCAGGGGAAGCCAGGGGCTCAAACCGGGATCCTTACACCAGTCCTTGCGCTTTGCCGCTGCCACCTGCGCTTAACCTGCTGTGCTACGGCCCGACTCCCTGCAACAGACTTTCATGCCTGAGGCCCTGAGCTCAATCCCAGCACCACCATAAAGCAAGGCTGAGAGGTGCACTAGTCTCTCATCTATATGTCTCTTATCAAAAACAAGTAAGAGATTTTTTTTTAAATAATAAAGAGAAGTAGTATATTGCACCAACGTAAAATACTCAGGGGAGGGGGGTGGCTTCAGGTCCTAGAAAATGATGGCAGAGAAAGATCTGGGCAGGGGGTTGAATTGTTATGTGGAAAACTGAGAAATGTTCCACATGTACAAACTACTGTACTTTACTGTTGGCTGTAAATTGCTCCCCCAATAAAGCAATTAAAAAAAATAAAAGAAAGAAAAACATCAGGGCCAAGTGGTGGCACACCTGGTTGAGCACACATGTCACAATGCTCAAGGACCCATGTTCAAGGCCCCGAACCCCACCTTCAGGGGAAAAGCTTCACAAGTGGTGAAGCAGGGCTGTAGGTGTCTGTCTCTCTCTCTCTTTATCTCCCCCTACCCTCTCAATTTCTGGATGTCTCTATCCAATAAATAAAGATAATTTAAAAAATTAAAATAGAAATAAATAAATAAAAGTATCAAAGGTGACTCTTGGATGTATAACTGAATGGATATCAGTACTTTTTCCTGGGATGACAAAGGTAGGGTAGCAAACTTATGGTGGAAATTGGTGTGGATGAGCTGGGCTCCAGAGGAGATTTTAAGTAATTAAAAACACAGATCTGAACCTCAGGAAAGTAATTGGTGTCTGGACCAGCTGAATTGACAATAACAGCGGGTTCAAAAAGAAAAAAAAGAAAGAAACAAAAATAAGTAAAGGTTCTTTGGGGAAATACCTTTGTCTTGTTTCCTCACAACACAGGAAGTGAGTGTGGCATGATCTTTAGTGTGACTAACCTTACCTGCCCAATCCATTTCTAGAAACTTCAGAAATGGGGTTGGAGGTAGGGGGCTCAGGTGGTATGAACAAGCCCTTTCCTTATTACTTGCTACCTTGCCGTCCTGACTCAGGGCTGAAGTTTGCAGTGAAGGATTCAAGAAGCGTCTACTTCTTCCTCTAGGGTAGCCTCTGTCCCATCTCCTGCTGGTACCTGCTGCCTCCTAACTCTGCCGGAGCTCCTCTGTGGTCTATGACTTCTCTAAGGCACTGAAGCTGAGCTGAGCTCTTAATGGAGGGAGGGAGAAGAGCCCTATCCCTTTTGTGTCTCATTTGTCCCCTGCCATCAGAGTAGGGCTCCCTGGGCCTCAGTGACTTCCAAGAGATTTCAGTGGCAATATCTGTGTTAGCCCATTTATGGCTTCTCTCCTGCTTGGGCTCAAATGAGCCCATACTTTGGATTGAGAACTTCTAAGAAACAGTCTTAACAGACTTGAGTTTTCATACTCCGTTCCATGGCCTTCCTTTGTTGCCTGAGATGACACAATCACAGGGTGTTTTCTTAGCATGATAATGAAAAATAAGTGTGACTTTAGACATGTTATGTAATGATAGAATTAAGTCATCTTCAAATTCAAAGAGAATCACTGATTGTGCTGATTAGATAAGAAACATCTACATAGGGGGGCCAGGTGGTAGTACAGCAGGTTAAGCGCACATGGCATGAAGTGTAAGGACCAGCTAAGGATCCTGGTTCGAGCCCCTGGCTCCCTACCTGCGGGGGGGGGGGGGGGTCGCTTTGCAAGTTGTAAAGCAGGTCTGCAGGTGTCTTTCTCTTCCCCTCCTCTCTCAATTTCTTTCTGTCCTATCCAACTATAATAATAACAAGAGCAACAAAAATGGGGAAAATGGCCTCCAGGAACAGTGGATTCATAGCACAGGCACCAAGCCCCAGTGATAACCCTGAAGGCAACAACAAAAGAAAGGAAGAAAGAAAGAAAGAAAGAAAGAAAGAAAGAAAGAAAGAAAGAAAGAAAGAGCTATATTGAATACTAGTACAGTCAGCTTCAGCAAAATTATTTGTCTGCCAATTGTTGTGATGCTCTCGACTTAACCAAGCACCTCTTAGAACAAAGCAGCTCTCAGTGTCAAGAAGTGGGAGAATTGAGTACACACAGAAAATATGAACTTAAGTGTTCTGTCTCTTCCTCCAAGCAGCATGAGATGGGAGCTACTGGGTGCAGGCTCATTACAGGGTTCCTGACAGGGACTGGGTAGGCGCTATACCAGGGAAGATGAGGAGTCACCCCTTCAGTTGCAGTACAGGGTGGGAGATTCAGTCAGGAGCATTTGTGAGGTGAAGAACAAGCCTCTTCTTCCCTAAAATGTGCATTTGGGAATTGACTCCAGTGTTGCCTAAAGCCAGTGTGTGTGTATGGGGGAGAAGATACAGGTTATGGTGCTGAAGACATGCTGTGGTAGATGACGTGGATGTTGAGTGTGAGGAAAGAGCCAAGAGTTGGGACTACTATCTGCCATTCTGGACTCCAGAACTCAGCAACTGGGACCCCAGTTCCCCAGGAAAGCTTCTCCTTCCATGGTATGTAACACTACTTTCTGGTAGTTAGCTATGTAGTGATTTAAAATTGGAGTTTGTCAGATGCCCAACAATAATGAGTGGATAAGAAAGTTATGGTATATATACATGGTAGAGTATTATGCAGATACTAAAAATGACAAAAGTTATCTCATTGGCCATATCTTGAATGGACCTCAAGGTTATCATGTTGAGTGTGATAAGCCAGAAAGGGAAGGACAAGTATGGGATGAAGTTAAGAAATAAGGACAGTAAAAGAAAGCAAGGTGATTCTTGGGCTGGGTGTGGTGTGTTACAAACAAGAACTCTGGGGAAGAAAGGAAAGGGCTGGGATGGAGTGGCACTGCAGTCTTGAGGTATGATGGTGGAAAAGGACCTAGAGGGGGCCCATGGTAGCACATCTGGTTGAGTGCACGTTACAATGTGCAAGGACCCGGGTTCGAGCCCCCAACCCCCACCTGCAGGGGGAAACTTCACAAGTGAGGCAGTGCTGCAGGGGTCTTTCTCGTTCTATCCTCTTCCCCACTTGATTCCTGTCTCCATTCAATAAATACAGTTTTTGGTTTTTTTTAAAGGACCTGGGTTGGGGAAGAGTGTCTTGCAGACACCTATCATGGGGAGATGAGAGGTTCTACCTATGTGTCAACAACTGTGAGTGATTAAGCCTGCCAATTAAAAAAGAAGATTGGGCTTTTGCTGCCACAGGGTGGGTGAGTTGCTAGAGGATATCCACATAGAGGAAGGTAAAAAGGCATCTCACATATTTTTCTTTTTCTTAAGTCACTGTGTCTTTGCAAGACTCTGTGCCTATCCACCACTCCCCAGAAAATTTCCCCCCATTCAATCACAGAGAGGAGGCCTGTGAAGCTCCCTCTTGTGTGTGGTGCCCTCATCATATGGTTAATTCTGACTGTGAGTACTGAGTCCATCCAGAAAGCTTTCCCAGACAGCTGGTAACCAAGCCCACTTGGAAAGTGTCCTCAGGAAGGACAATGTGTGTCTGATGCATATGAATGTGTGACTGACTGACAATGTGTGAGGGTTTGTCTGTGGACTATGAAGCACATGGGTGGGTGCAGAAGCCCAAGAGGGCAACACGTGGGCACGGAGAGCTGAGGGTCCCAGGAGTCGGGCATGCAGGGATGACTCGCCAGGAGCAACTAGTCTTCTAGGTGAAGAGCCAGGAAAGGAGACAGGTTGGAAGTCATCAGCAGCTACAGGGCTAAAAATGGAAATGTAACCATGTAATGTGAATGAGTACATTTGAAACACAAGTGTAGAATACACACAAAAAGTCCCAAGGCAGCCTGAACACAATGTCAATGTCCACACCCACTGCAAATGCAGTATTCATTACTTCAATATAGCTCTACCTGTCCCCAAAGGGTATTACTATCTCCCCCCAAGTGACTAAGCCTAAACTCTTCTGTAGCCTAACAGGGAAACACCCAGAATAGGATGAGGCAAGGAGAACCTAGAGGTTTTTTTTTTTTTTTTAATGTTTTATTCTTCTTTTGTTGGCCTTGTTGTTTTACTGTTGTAGTTATTGTCATTGTTGTTGAATAGGACAGAAAGAAATGGAGAGAAGAGGGGTGTGGGGCTCTGTGTAAGCTTGATAGAGATTAGGGAGAACTCCCCCATCCTTGGATGGAGGTATGAGAAGATACCTTCTTGTTAGTCTCTCTCAACTGAGGTGAGCAAAGGGGAGAAACCGTCTCTTAGACTAAGTTCTTCCCTTCTTGACTCTCAAGCCTACAGAAACCTCAATACTCCTTTCCATTAACTGCAGGCCACATGGCTGCCTACTTTAAGATTCATTCACTCAAAGTTCACACATTCCACCTCACCTTTTGATCACAAAGGAAGAGCACATCCTGTCACACACTCCTAACACCGGACAAGTGAAAAGCCCCCAAGACCTTATTTCCTGTAGCCCTTTTGATGTCTTTAAAGCCTTGTTCTTCCTTCTCTATCTCACCCCTATTCTTCTCTCAAATGCCTTTGGATAATTAACTGCCTGCATCAGGAGACTAATTGTATTGATCTTTATGTATCAAATCTTGTCATACCAGCCCCCTGCCACAGGGGCAAGCTGACCCTTAAGAAACCTGTAATTTCTGACAATGCCCTTTGTTTGGTTTTCTATTTAAACTCTTGCCCACCTGCTAATAAACGAGATCTGAGCATGCTTCAGTCTCTCCGGTGTCTTTACTTCATTTTTCATCCCTTGAGCGAGCGAGAAAGAACCGGTCGGTTGCCTTTCTTCTGGAGATCACCCCGCCAGAAAGCCAACAGAGGGAAGACAGAGAGGGGGAGAGAAAGATAGACACCTGCAGACCTGCTTCACCGCTTGTGACTCCCTTGTAGGTGGGGAGCCAGGGGCTCGAACCGGGATCCTTACGCCAGTCCTTGCGCTTTGCGCCACTTGCACTTAACCCGCTGCGCTACAGCTCGACTCCCCTTTCTTTCTTCTTTTTTAAATATTTATTTATTCCCTTTTGTTGCCCTTGTTTTATTGTTGTAGTTATTGCTATTGATGTCGTTGTTGGATAGGACAGAGAGAAATGGAGACAGGAGGGGAAGACAGAGAGGGAGAGACAGACACTTGCAGACCTGCTTCACTGCTTGTGAAGGGATCCCCCTGCAGGTGGGGAGCCAGGGACTCCAACCCAGATCCTTACGCTGGTCCTTTGTGCCACATGCGTTTAACCCGCTGTGCTACTGCCTGACTCCTTCTCTTTCTTCAGGCAGGAAATTGTGGACACGATATGGCTGAGACAGTCACGATCATCAATTCAGATGCTGAGGCCTATGCCTGTGAAAACTGCTTTCTAAAGCAGCCTGGGTGCTCCCTCCCCCAATCCACCTTTGCATTTGCTCCCTCCTCTGGATTCAATGGAATGACATCTTAGCTGTGCTTCTTAACCATTTCAGAGGAGCCAATAGCCTTCTTAGGGTGAAAGGAACCAAAATCAAGTAAGGGGGTGTAGTTCGAGGCAGCACCCAACAAGGGGTGCATTCTCACTTGACATCCACATCACAGGTCTGACTTGGCTGGAAAACTTTCTGACCATTGTGTACAGTGAATCAACTTGACCCAGGCAGACACATGTTACTAAAGGTTGGGCTATGTAAAACCAGATTCAGTTTATTTGAGCCCCAGCACTAGCTGGGGACGTGTCTGAGCCCCCAGTAAAATAATGGGTCAGGTGCCAAATACAGAAGCCACTGAAAGAAAACTTCTTCCCAAGGAAGAGTCAGATAGACAGGGAGGGAAGTGTCCATCCAGACCTACACGCTTCTCCATGGCTAAAGCTATAAAGTGTTTTTAAAAAGGAGTGGTGGGCAGTACGTTACAAGCAAGAAAATTGAGCACACTAAGGACACAGAAACAAATGACACTTGGTGAGGGAGGGGCCTACTATCTCATTTTTACACATAGCTTAGCTTCTATAGTGAAGGTTCCAGAAAGCTCAGAACTGTGGAGATTCCCATGTCAGCACGGGAATGGAGGCAGAGTCTAAAAGATGACAAGAGTGTATGGGAGGTGGTAGGGATAAGGAACATTCCAGATCTCCTTTGAGGGACATCTTCCTCTACATTTGATGCCTCTCCAGTTCTGCCCTAGGCCCAATATTGCTGTGACTTTGAACACATTCTCCTCGTGAGTTTAAATACCAGGAACACACATGATTCGAACCTCTTCCCTAGCTGCAGACCCAGATATCCAAATGCCTACTGCAATTTGCCCAAGTACAAATTCAAAATGTCAGAACAAAATTTATAATCTGCCCTATCTGCATTGTCCTGTCACTTAGGATCCTCTCACCTACTACCCCAAAGTTGTCTCACTTTCTTCCTGTTCTCAACTCTGTTTCTGAAACCTCTCAAATCTGTCTTTTCCTGAGTTTAGGCCCTCACCTTTTAGTGGGATTGCTGCAGCGGTGTCCTGACAGGTTGTCTGAAATGCCGTATATCCAAGCGTCATTCAGTTGTTAAATTTTGACATTGTAATTTGACATGTCCAAGTTCTGTTCAAACATGAGAGCCTCCCTGACTGCCCCAAGCCCTAGTCCAGTCTCCAATCCACTTCTCCACCTTTCATCTCCCATTTTACAACTCTAATAGTGCTAAGAAGATATGGTCTCCACCCCTGTTCTAAATTCATGCTATTTCACCACACCGTGCCTTTCCCTGAATTCCTTTCCCCTCCGTTGGGGTTCTTCCTTTTTGCTTACATTGTACCCTACCTGTCATTTTATCTTTGTAGTTCCTTACATCCACTGGTTCCCATCATGGGCTAACCTACAGCTCCTACCTAGAGGTTACGTGAACTAGGAGAAGTAAATCAGGAAGGAAAACAGAGGCAAGGATCTCAGGTGAGCTGGTTCTTGGGAAGCAGAAGAAGAGGTTACAGCATGATCTGATTGTGTGATTTTGTGGGAGTGTAAATCTTTCCACTGACTTCCTCACATGTAAATACAAAATTTATTTTTCAAGGTTGCCTCATATCCATTTAAAATCCTATGGAAATCAAAAGTCCTTGGCTAAAAATTTTAAATCACCCCAGTTACCTCCAGCCAAAATACTGAAAAGTAGGAGGAAGGGAAGTCCCAATGGGGGACAAATGTAAATTGCAACTTAGCTTTGAATGCATTGGGTTGGCTTGGGGCAAGATGACTTGAATGGAATCATGCTGGGACCCAGGCTAGTGTTTAAAGCCCTTTATGTAGAGTACCACACATGCCAGCTCCTTTCACTACCATTTGGCCTTAGCCTTGGCATGAGGATAAGGAGCAGTTTCTTTTTGCCATGCCAAAGGAAAAAGGATCAGAGAAGCAAAAGGGCAAGGAGGACTGAAAAATGGCAAGGATGCTATGAACCTTCATCTATGGTCCAGTCAAATCTAACAAGGACTAACTGAGAAAAGGGAAATTCTTAAACTCATTTCCTTAGTCAAAGTAGTATCTTATTGGGAGAAGAATCGTTGGCTATGTATTTTTTCCCCCATCACAACCTACCTTACCTCTCTCCTATATTACCCCCTGTAAAGGTGGAAATCACAAGTGCTTGATATGGTTCGATCTTGCTCTAAGTACATTGCCAATGACGAACATCTTAGGTCCTTGAATCTATGGATTTTCAACTTCCAAATTTGTTGAAGTGAGAATTTATAAAGGAATTCTAACAGGATATATGGCCTACAGAGTGCTTCAAGATGCAGGGACCTGAGTTACTGGCCCTAAGGTGAAAGGGGTTTTAGCAAATAGTAAGTGCATCTCAAGTTCTGGAGACAGATATCTGAGTCTTGCCTCTGTCTTTGTCAGATGTGTGACCTAAGCAAGTTACCTAACTTTCCCAAGTCATAGTTGTCTCCTCTAGGAAGTGGGGAGACTGTTAGCCCCTACCTTCTAAGTGGTTACTGTGAGAATTAAATGAGATGATGTGTACAAAGTGCTTGGCAAAGTCTGCCAAAGAACAAATGCTCGATAAATCTGGCAAGTTTTGCTTATCAATATGACTTTGTAATGATGTCACTGTTGTTCCTACTCTTTGCTGAGCGCCCGGAGGTAGCATGCTCTAGGCCACTGGTTTTGTTATGGCCTCTCTCACAAGTCTCAAAGCTCTCCCAGGAGGATATACCCCAACAGAAAACCGACATGTAAAAAAAATTTACCGGTATCTACCAGTGGGGACAGTGTGAAGGCACAGAAAAGTTTGGAATCACTGCTCAGAGCCACCAATTTGCCTCTAACTCCCTAAATTACTGGCTTGGTTCAAAGTTTTTACACGATAGCAAATGTAAGGAAAGTCTGAGGACTGCGTGAGGGTTTCTTGAAGGAGTAAAACAATTAGACTTAAGGAAAGTGCTTGTTGATCCTTAGCATTTATGATCCACCCAAATATACATATTATATCAAGATAACTCCTCTAGGTAGATACCAAGTTTGAAAACCGGGAAAGTTTCTTTCTAGTGTATCTTGTAATTTAGGCAATTTCAATACAAATGTAATTTCTCTCATTGGGGGAGATGTCTTCTTCTAAGACGTTTTCCCTCCTACATGGGTTCTCCGGTGGGCGCTGAAGTGGGAGCTATTGTTGAAGTCTTTACCACACTCCATGCACTTGTAGGGTTTCTCCCCAGTGTGGATTCTCTGGTGAATTATAAGACTGGAGCTCTGGTTAAAGCATTTCCCACACTCTCCACACTTATAAGGCTTCTCTCCTGTGTGAATCCTCTGGTGAGTTATGAGGTTAGAACGGTCACGAAAGAATTTCCCACACTCAGGGCATTTATAGGGCTTCTCTCCTGTGTGTACCCTCTGATGAGTGATAAGCTTGGAGCGCTCACTAAAGGATTTTCCACAGTCCACACACTTATATGGCTTCTCCCCAGTGTGGCTTCGTTGGTGGTTAGCCAGTGTGGAGCTCTTACTGAAGCTTTTTCCACATTCAGCACATTCATATGGCCTCTCTCCTGTGTGGATTCTTTGGTGACTAATAAGGGCAGAGCTTTTAGAGAAGGTTCTTCCACATTCAGAACACTGATAGAGTTTTTCCCCTGAGTCGCTGCTGTATGGCCCAGGAGAATTTAAATTCTTCCTGGCACTTGGAGGTTGTTCAAGAAATGTCTTCTCTGCTAAGTTCCTCCAATGAGTACTACAGGATGGGCTTTGACCCATGCTTTCCCCAGGCTCACTACAGTGATCAGAATTTCCTCCCAAGTGGATTCTCTGATGTTTTAGAAGGTTTGAGCTCTGGTTAAAGCTTTTCCAACATTCTCCACATTTGTAGGGCTTTTCCCCTGTATGAATTCTCTGATGGGAGACAAGGTTAGAGTGATCACTAAAGCGTTTTCCACATTCAGGACATTTGTAGGGTTTCTCTCCACTGTGAATCCTCTGATGGGTATTGAGGTTAGAGCGGTCACTAAAACTTTTCCCACATTCAGGGCATTTGTAGGGCTTCTCACCTGTGTGTAACCGCTGGTGAGCCATAAAATGGGAGTTCCGACTAAAGCTTTTCACACAAGTGTCACACTTGTAGGGTTTCTCTACAAGGTACAATCCTTGATGATCGATAAGTTTTCCTAAGTCCTCTTCAGAAGAACAGTCTTCCCACTGTTCCTGTGATGACTTTCCCCACTGCCTTTCACCTTCATTTTCATTTTCACTGTCCTCTTCCCAATCATGAGGATGACAAGCATCGTCTGTGGTATATTTTGAGAAGGCTCCAGGCAAGTCCTCAAAGATGTCCTGCTCTAAAATCTGGTCTTCATCCTCATGCCTCACCTCAAAACCTGTAACAGATAAAAACACAGGTTTGTTCACTGATTAGTTAGCACCTAGCTCTGCAGCTTATAGCTTCTGACTTTGGCTAACAGGAATTTAAATTCTGAATCTTATATTTTACATTTTATAAGAGTGGCTAACATGGAATTGATGATCTTTTGGTGTACACATGCATTTCTGACTGGAAGACTGAAATAACGATGTGAGCGAGAACTTCACCAAAGAAGTGATGAGCTCCAGATTAAGCAAACAGTCAAGTCTCCTATCCCAATATATTCTTGTAGTACGTTCTGTATGTCCTATTTCATAGGAGAGTGAATAAACTCTCTAATTTCCCAAATGAATGCATTAAAATCTAGAAAAAACTTTTAAAAAATATTTATTTATTCCATTTTGTTGCCCTTGTTGTTTTATTGTCGTAGTTATTATTGTTGTTATTGATATTGTCATTGTTGGATAGGACAGAGAGAAATGGAGAGAGGAGGGGAAGACAGAGAGGGGGAGAGAAAGATAGACACCTGCAGACCTGCTTCACTGCTTGTGAAGCGACTCCTCTGCAGGTGGGGAGCTGGGGGCTCAAACCGGGATCCTTACACTGGTCCTTGCGCTTCGCACCACATGCGCTTAACCCGCTGCACTACTGCCCGACTCCCTAGAACAAACTTTTTAAAAAATAATTTTCTGTTTTTTTAAAAAACTATTTTTACTTATTTACTAATGCACAGAGACAAAGAGAAATTGAGAGGAGTTGGGGAGATAGAGAGAAGAACAAACTTCTTATCTTATTTGGGAGATCATTCTAACGTAGAGACTAGATAACCTGAAAAAGGAGACAAGCCCCCTTTTCCTAATCAATTTCATTCTACATTTTAGTTCAGAAACAATAAAATAAGCCTGGTTCCTTCACTCTCAATGTGCTGATGGTTTCTGTGGACATTCGGTTATTCCAGGCTTACCAGTATCTGAGGTCTTAGAACACCGAGTTGGAAGTCTGACAGCCTCTTCATCTGCCATCTCACCACAAGGCTTCTCCTCGTCTTCAGCACTGCTCTGCCCAGATCTACAAAGACCTGTTCCCTCTCTAAAGGTCCCCATGGCTCTTATGGCAGTTCGAGCCCTCATCAGTGAGTCCAGCTCTTCATAGAAAGGGCATGTCCCTGGTGGGTGGCTGCTTTTGGCTTTCCGGTAGCTTCGAAGGAGGTTTTTGAATCTGTAACGACACTGCTCCAATGTCCGCAGGAAGCCCTGTGCACATAGTCGCTCTGCGATGGCTCGATATACCTGGCTGTTTTGGTGACAAGTGCGAAGCTTTTCAGAGAATGGGGACTCACTGAGAATGGTCAGGAAGGCCTTGGTTTCTTCGTAGCCCCAGTGCACGCCTGCTGTCATGAGTAAAGAGTTCAGAATTGTGAGACTCTCTAGGTTATCCGAGATTGGAGTCACCTTTCCTGGTACATATCTAGAACATGGGCACCTGAGAAATTGTTCCTGTGTCTGGGACACCAGCAAAAATATATACTCTTGCTTTTAGGGGGTTGTCAAAGTTTTCCACCTCTACACTCTGGTAGATAGAGATAGAAAACAGATTCTGCTAACACTTAAAATTTGTCTTCACTGAAGGAGGGGCCTGGTGGTGGCACACCTGATTAAGTGCACACATTACAGTGCGCAAGGACCCAGGTTCTAGCCCCTGGTCCCCACCTGCAGGAGGAAAGCTTCAAGAGTGGTGAAGCAGGGCTGCAGGTCCTCTCAATATCCTAACCCTTCCCTCTCAATTTGTCTGTCTTTATCCAGTAATAATAAAAAATGTTTTTTTAAAAGTCTTTACTGAAGAACAGTTCAGTGATCATATTATGCCAAATGATACCCCAACTTCCAGTTGACTGATTTAAGGAAAATCTTGTAATTGGGATCCAAGAGAGTCTCCCTATATCCATGCAGCACATTTCCTCTACTTACTTTATGGATTTTCCTATAAATAAACATAACCTGAAAATCCCTAAAGAATGAAGACAAATGAGCTTCAATTATTTTTGTAATATAGTACAGTTGAGGGTTCCCTTTCCTCTTTTATGGAAGAATGAGAAGGAGGTGGCCTATTCTCAGTTCTTCTGCAGGTAAATGGTGAGACTCAGGGAGGGCTCATGGGGAAAGGCATACCACATAAACTGGTGGTGGGAGCCCTGGGTTCCAGTCCTGGTTAAGTTCCCACTTCAGTGTTTATCTTTATATAAGATGCTTTATCTCTTAAGCAACAATGTTTTCACTTTTACAAAGACTAGGCATTTCCCAGACATCAACTATTCAAGTGCAAATAGTTATGAGTTCTGTTATATCTATCAAATAAAATGCACTACCTGTGGGCCAGCAAAATAGCTCACCTGGATAGCGTACTTGCTTTGCCATGTGCATGACCCAGGTTTTGAACCTGGCCTTCACACTGCAGGAAGCCTCAGTGCAGTGTCCTTCCCTCTCTGTCTCTCTCTCTCTTCCTCTATCTGAAAAAAATAATAAAGTCAGCCTGGAGCACTAAAGCCCCTGTGACAACAAATATAAATAAACAAACAAATAAATACACTACCTCTGAAATCATGGGTTCATGTGCTCATACACATTAAAAGTAAAAACTCACTCATGTACAATCTAGTATCAACCCTGTACTACCAATGACAAACTACAAGAAATACTAAATTAGTCCTTTAAGATTCCTGATGTTTGGGTTTTTTTTTTCTTTAATCTTTGCTTCTATAATTCAGAAAACTTGTATAAGGAGAACTGATCATAGGAAAAGAAAGAAATTATCTGAGGATATAACCTATGAAAACTAGCCCCTTACCCCAGTAGTATCAATCCAGACTTGCAGTCTATGCCCTGAACTCAGGAAACAGAGGCTTGGCTGAAAGGAGGGTTAGAATCTGGAGCCGATTAAATCCCCATATTCTTACCAATACGACTGTGGAATAAAGCTGGGCCCCCTGGGATCCTGGGCCCCGGGATGGATTCGTCAGTGGCTAGGACATCACCATTATATCCTTCTGCTGTTTCCTCGGGCTCCCATCCCTCTTCATCCTGCTCATCAATCTCTGTGTCACTATCTCCCAGCCTGGGGAGAGCCACAGCCTCTCCTGGGCCATCTGTGGCTCTGATGGCTGTCCGGGCCCTCACCAGGGCTTCCAGCTCCTCATAGAAGGGGCAAGTCCCTGGTGGGTGGCTGCTCTTGGCTTTTCGGTAATTTCGTAGGAGGTTTTTGACCCTATAGCGACACTGCTCCAGCGTCCGAAGGAAACCCCGAGCCCTCAGTCGCTCAGCAATAGCCCTATATACCTGGCGGTTCTGGTGACAAGTTCGGAGCTTTTCAGAGAAAGGAGACTCACTCAAAATTGCCAGGAAAGTCTTAGTCTCCTCATAGCCCCAGTGCACACCTGAAACCTTCATATCCTCCACATCCCATTGGTGTTCTTCCCAGGTCACTGAGTCCTTCCAAGGCAGTGTCTGCACTGGTCTTGTCTGTTCATTATTTAGGCTATAATCTGCAATGTTCTTTTTTCCAGAATTTATAAGACTTAGACCCCAAAATTCTGGTCTTTGCTCTTGCTGGGAGACATTTGGCTTTGAAACTGGAGCTCCTATATAAAAGGAAGAAAACAATGGTTATGTAAAAATAATCTGCTGAGAGGACAGTTTCTCTAAAATTTCCCTGTGGATTTTCATTTCTCTACAAGAGAAATGCCCATGCTAATCCCTTCAAAGGTCTGGAGTGTCAGGGAGAGGTAACCAGAAGTCAGAGGGCCACTATTATCAAGTTGGTTAATTGAGCTGTTTGCTTTTTTGTTTGTACTATGAGATATGCCATACAAAAGTATAATTGTTATTGGTCCTAGACAGACACGTGACCTAGTGGCACAACCAGAATAAATTTAATGAGTAAAGGTGGGTGTGGGTGTGAGTGTGTGTGCATGTGATGAGTCTGTCTTGCTAAGAAACTTGCTAGGCCTTCAACTGCCGTTGGTTTTGGTTTTCTGCTGCCGGGACTGTGCTGGGGCTTCACACATGAATGATTCCACCACCCTTGGCAGACTCTGTTTTACAAGATCTGACAGAAAGACAGAAGCACAGAGAAAAGGAGAGACACCAAGGCACAGCACAGCTCCACGGCTCATGAAGCTTCCCCTTTGCATGGAGCTTCCATGTGCTGTCAGGGACTTGAGCCCAGATGCTCATACAAAGCTAAGTATGTACTCTACGGGGTAACTTTCTCCCTGATAGCTATCTTTTGATACAAACCATTTTACTATGAACTGAAACCAGGATGGCAGAGCAGAGAGGAAAAAAAAGTACCTATGTTGGGGCCAGGTGGTAGCACACTTGGTTAAGTGCATGTATTATCATGTATAAGGACCCAGGTTTGGGCCCCCAGTCCTCACTGGCAATGCTGCAGGTATCTCTCTGTCTTTACAAGCAGTGAAGCAGTGCAGTAGGTGTCTCTCTCTCTCTCTCTTCCTCTCTACCTCCACCTCCCTCTCATTTTCTCTCTGTACTATCAAATAAAAGTTCAATAATAATAATAATAATAATAAGTACTTATGTCTGTTATGACATTGTTGAACCAATTTCTACTGTGGTTGGAGCATGCCTTCTTCTGAACTTTAACACTGTAAGAAAGTAAGTTCCTTATTTTTAGAAATAGCTTGCTATGTTTAAAGGACTGCTGTCCCAATAATGACCAGTCCTAACAAAATAGGAAGCCTTTAATTAAAATACATTTCAGGGTGGGGGAGGTAGCTGAGCGGCAGGGTGAGTGCCTTATGTGCATGAGGCCTCTGGGTTCAATCCCAGCACCATGTATAGCAGAGCAGTGCTCTAGAGATTAATATCTCTCTCACTGAATGAATGAATGAATAAATAAATACAGATTTGAGGAAAACTAGATAAAAAGGAGCTTAGAGCTACAAAAAGTTAAGGCTAATGTAGTTAAGAAATGTAAAAGATGGGGGCCAGTGGGGAGTCGGGCGGTAGTGCCATGGATTAAGCACAGGTGGTGCAAAGCGCAAGGATGGGCTCAAGGATCCTGGTTCAAGCCCCCGGCTTCCCACCTGCAAGGGAGTCACTTCACAAGTGGTGAAGCAGGTCTGTAGGTATCTATCTTTCACTCCCCCTCTGTCTTCCTCATCTTTTTTATTTCTCTCTGTCCTAACAATGATGACATCAACAACAACAATAGCAACAACAACAATAATAAAAAAAAAAAAAGATTGGGGCCAGGTGGTGGCACACTGGGTTAAGTGCATATAGTATAAAGTGCAAGGACCCAAGCAAGGATCCTGGCTCAAGCTCCCAGTTCCACACCTGCGGGGGGGTGGGGGGGTGTCACTTCACAAGCAATGAAGCAGATCTGCAGATGTCTCTCTTCTTTCTCCCTTTCTACCTCTCCCTCCTCTCTTAATTTCTTGCTGTCCTATCTAATAAAAAATGGAAAAAAGGGCTGCCAGGGGCAGTGGATTCATAGCGTAGGCACCGAGCCCCAGCGATAATGCTGGAGGCTAAGAAAAAAAAAAGCACTATGACTTGGCCCCCCCTGAAAAAAATAGAAAAAAAAAAGATATGTGAAAGATAATCTAGTCAGTAATTCCCAGTTTGTTCTCTGAACATTACATTCCTCAGACACCATGTAAATAAAGGAGTTTCTAGGATCTTACTTATTGACATGAGTCAGACCTATCACTGTCTCTTCTACTTTATCCAACTCATAAGTCTAAATGTTCTCTAACTCATCCCAGGCTCTACCAGGTAACGGTTCAGTATTATTTGGCTTCCCATGCCTAGTGCCTACAGAGACGAGTCTATGCTGGTCATGTGGGCTTCAAACATTTTGTGCTCTGTGACACCTGTTTCTCATGGTGGTTTAGTCTATCAGCCTCATGGGCATAGTTCACTTAAATCCACCCCTGAGAGATGGACAGATACCATTTGACACTGGAAAGACTGAACTTCTGAGATAGCAAGCTGCTTTTATACTGTGGGAAATAAACTGAAGAGCTGAAGGAGATGAGCCCTCAGAGGTCAGGACCTCGGGTGTCATCCTGTCTGTCTCTGTCTAGGCAGACTCCACCCCCCACACTCAGTCCCTGCCACCTGTGTTGGCCACAAAGAGTAAGTCTTCCTATGTCTGAAGTTCCATAGACTATAGAGTCATGAATGTCAGAGAGTTGTGAAACTTTTCTTAGGAAGTGAGTGTCCCAGAAATCCAATATTTTCTTCAAAGGGTCTGTTTCCTTACCTAGGGGCACGGTGTCCCCACAGTTTTCTCCTGGGGGGTCCTCCTCAGCATGCTTTCCAGGGTCCAGTGCCTCCTGTGCCTCCTGTGAAAAGTGTAAGAGAAGGATTTCAAATATCTCTGGCCCTTCAAGACAGCCTGGGACTCTTCCAGATGGAAGGAAAGCTAATGTTAATATAGGGCTACTGTGTATGGTGCTAGCATCAAAGGGTCCAGCGTGGTCAAACTGAGGGCCAGTGAACTAGAAGCAATGGCACTTGGCCCCTTAAGCTCTTTTGCTAAGGGTCAGTCACCAAGAGAGGAATATGGGACAATTAGACAGGAGTAATAATGACAGGAAAGGGAAGATAAGCAGCAGCTTACCTGGGACCTAGCGGTCACCTCCCAATCTTCAATGTGCCCCATCTTTGGAAGAGGAGGGACTCGGGGATTGAGAACAGCTGAGAAGTAGAAAAAGTCTCTGAAACCCAAGCTCTAATTTCAAAAAGCCACCCTCCTCAACCCCCTCCCAACACATACCAGGTCCAACTTTCCAAAAGTCAAGGTTGGTTCAAACTGAGATAATCCCTGTAACCAGTGCAGACTTTACTTCCTTTTTAGAGCATCTAGCTCCTAAGCTGCCTTGAGTAGCATAATAAGTAGTGGGCCTGAACTCCTATGATCTCCACTCCGCTCTGGGTCCAGTGTGAACCTGCCGCATAGCTCAGCTGTAGTACAGCGTGCCAACAATGCTGGGAGCTTCATCTTCCTTTAGAGTGCTGACTTGTCTTATTTCTCAGTCTGTCCATCAGACATGATTCTGACATTGGCCTTGGATTCTGCACATGCCTACTCCTGGTGTGCCTGACGCTTGGTACTCACCACTCTCTATTAAGGGTTGTGGAATCATCTTGGTGTCTAAATGCTTGGGAAAGCTGGGACAACGATTCTTCAACCACTGCTTCTGGGACTGTCCCTCAGGCGAGCGATCTGATGGCTGGAGTTGGAGGCTGGGAGATTTCTGCACTGCCTTTATGTATCTCAGCTCTTCTGCACACAATTCCAGTTCCTACACACAGTCGAAATTCTCAATCATCAGTTCATCATCAGCTCTTAATAACTCATTAGGATAGAGAAAACGTTCTTTGGGATCAATTGTAGTCAGGAAGGTAGCAGACTTTTTAAAGCTAGAATTGACTTAAAGTATGACAATAAAATCATCAGGCTTACTTCAGTCAACAGATCAGCACTTCAGAGTACCCAGCGACTACTATCATGCTCAGCATGGACCAAGTGTCTCAAAGAACTCAGCACTATCCAAAAATTTTTGAATCACAAAAAGATAAATTATAGAAATTTTTGTAACATTAAAAAATAATCTCTATACATCAAAATAGGTTGTTTGCTTTTGTTATCAAAAGCAAACAACCTATTTTTGTTTTTGTTATTTTTTTTTTTTATCAAAGAAGATAAGGTAAAAAGTTAAGCAGGTATATAGTATGGGAAGAGAGAAGCAGAAAAAGCAGGTACAACTATATATCGAAATGTAATTGCTCTAGATCTTCTTGATCAAAGGTATAGGAAGTCCAAAAAATAAACATAAGACAAAGGAATATGAATTGCAGAAGGAATTTTAAAGTGGAATAAAAAAACACTAAGTCCATTCTCAAACAGCAGGATGTTTACTGTTGAAGAGCTATGCAGAGGAACGGGCCATGAGCATCAAAATCTTGCCAACTGGAGAGACAGACCCAAGGTCTGATAAGAGACAAAGGGAGAAAATGGCTTATCAAGATTCTTACACAGGGTTTAAGAAAAACAAACAAACAAACAAATAAAAAAGCACTCCCTTTGTTATGGCTCTATCTACAAAGGAAGTATGTGGCTAGAAGAAACAAAAATCCTCACTTCCAACCTTAGGTCTGTCTCCCAACTACTGCCATGCCTAAGCAAATATATTGGGACTATGAATCATAACAGTGGGTCAGTGCTACAGAAAGCAGCAGATTTAAATGACAGTGAGAAGGGAGAAAAAAAAATCAGCAGAAGGGCACACCCGATTGAGTGGATGTGTTATAAACCCCAGGCCCCCACTTGCAAGAGGAAGCTTCACAAGTGGTGAAGCAATGCAACAGGTGTCTCCTTTTCACAACTCTACCTCCCCTTCCCCTTCAATTTCCCTTTGTCCCTCTCCAATATATAAATATTTTAAAAAATCATCAGAATACTGGTTGGGGTAGAGAAGAGTAAAATGAATGAAGAATTTATTTAAATGCCTGTTCAAAGCCAGAAAAATACCTTCTGTCTCATTCTGAAGGGCAAGGAAATGCTTCCCAGCAGTGGTGATATTTGCACAAAGTCGCTAGGAGTGAGGAGTTAAAACATCAGAAGGGAAGAGAATTCCAGTCAGGCTGGACATCACAAGCAACCGTGTGGAGCAACTGTCCAGGTTCCGGGTACAATGCAAAGCTGGGAGTGGTAGGGCTACCACAACTTTCCACTAGTCAGTAAAGCAGGGTAGGAAATCATCCTCTGGGAAGATGCCCAAGGTAGGAGTTGTCAAAGCGAGCAGACAAAAGGCATGTGACCTGGGAGGTGGCACAGTGAGAACTTTGGACTTAAAATCATAAGGTCCAGGGTTTGATCCCTAGCATTACCTTTGCCAGAGTGATGCTCTGGTCCTTAATCTCGCATGTCAAATAATAAATCTAAAAGAAGAGGAGGAGGAAGAGAAGGAGGAGGAGGAGGGAGCATGGAAGCAAGAAGCCTAAAGTCTTACTAAAATGAGTGTCCATGGACTCAACAGAGATGGACTGAAAGAACAAGGAAATTACAGGTACAGAGACTACTTGGGGTAAGAAACCGAGTGTGGGAGTTGTTCAATAATAAGGGTATATTCAAAGCAGGAAAGTCTGGAGTATGGGTACTTGAAAGTTAAAACACTGGAATAGCAGAAACAGCCACTGGG
Organism: Erinaceus europaeus; assembly: GCF_950295315.1. NCBI lineage: Eukaryota > Metazoa > Chordata > Mammalia > Eulipotyphla > Erinaceidae > Erinaceus > Erinaceus europaeus. The sequence goes on along the minus strand of NC_080174.1, from coordinate 49,984,403 downwards.
GCAAAAGACCACAGATCACTGCGAGACAGTAGGGCAGCTTAATACATACTAAGTGAATTTAACAACAATAACAAAAAAATCAATCTTAAAAAAACATAGATTATATGATTCCAAATATACTACATTCTATGAAAGGAAAAAACTTCTATGAAAATGGTAAGATAAAAAAAATCTGGGGGGGGGGAGGTGGGCAGTGGAGTACCGGTTCAGCCCACACAGTACGAAGTGCAAGGACCCACACAAGGATCCCTGTTCGAGACCCCGGTTCCCCATCTACAGGACGTCACTTCACAAGCAGCAAAGCAAGTCTGCAGATATCTATATTTCTCTTTCCCTCTCTATCTCTCCCTCACCTCTTAATTTCTCTCTGTCTTATCCTATAAAATAAAAAAAAAATGGTTGCCAGGAGCAGCGGATTCATAGTTCCAGCACCGAGTCTCAACAATAACCCTAGAGACAAAAAAAAAAAAAAAATCTGTGGGTAGGGGCCAGGTGGTGGTGCATCTGGCTGAGTGCACATGCTACAGTATACCAGGGCCTAGGTTCAAGCCCCTGGCCCCTATCCGCAGTGGAAAAACTTCACAAGTGGTGAAGCAGTGCTGCAGGTGTTTCTATCTCTCTTGTCTCCCTACTCCCTTCTTGACTTTTCTCTCTACCTAGATAAATAAATAAAAATATTTATTAAGGGGGCCAAGGGGTAGTGCAGTAGGTTAAGTGCACATGGTGCGAAGCACAAGGACCAGAGTAAGGATCCTGGATCAAACCCCTGGCTCCCCACCTGCAGGGAGGTTGCTTCATGGACGGTGAAGTAGGTCTGCAGGTGTCTATCTTTCTCTCCTCCTCTGTCTTCCCCTCCTCTCTCCATTTCTCTTTGTCCTATCCAACAACAATGACAGCAATAACAATAATAACAACAACAATGACAACAAAAGGGAAAAAATAGCCTCCAGGAGCAGTGGATTCATAGCGCAGGCACCAAACCCCAGTGATAACCTTGGAGGCAAAATAAAATAAAATATTTATTTAAAAACATTGGTGGGGGAAGGGGGTTGGGTGATAGTGCAATGGGTTAAGTGCACGTGGTGTGAAGCGCAAGGACCAGTCTAAGAATCCCGGTTCGAGACCCCGGCTCCCCACCTGCAGGGGGTTCGCTTCACAGGTGGTAAAGCAGGTCTGCAGGTGTCTATCTTTCTCTCTCCCCCTCTGTCTTCCCCTTCTCTCTCCATTTCTCTCTGTCCTATCCAACAACAACAGCAGCAATGACAACAATAACAACAACAACAACAACAACTAGGGTAACGAGGGCAACAAAATGGGAAAAATGGCCTCCAGGAGCAGTGGATTCGTAGTGCAGGCACTGAAACCCAGCAATAACCCTGGAGGCAAAAAAAAAAAAAAAAAACTAGTTGAAAATGAAAACAAAAATTAAGAACGCCTATGTATCTGATGAAAGGAGTCGTCTTCCAGACAGAATAAACAAGTTAAAAATCATGAAGGACCAGATTGGAAAGCTCTCTTTAAGAAAACTATCTTATGGGTCATCTGAAATAGTAGGTAATAGCCTTTTCAGGTGCTTGTTCTCTCTGAATAACATAATTCCAATATTTTATCCCATTACAAAGACCTGAATTTTTTTTTACTTGCAGAGAATATAAGTTATGTACTTTAAAATGTACAATTACAAACTAGAACCTATGTGACCTGGGAGAGAAAAAAAGTTCTTTTGTCATATATCTATTTGTGAACACTCAGAAACAGGAACAAAGGTTTAAAAATAAAATTAAGATAAAAGTCCCAGGGAAAAATATTCCATGAAATGGAAATGATTCCATTATCTTTATTTTTTCCTCTCCATTTTAAAAGCAATTTGACCTATGCTTAGCTCACAGGGGTATAATTTAGGAACTCTTTGGTCTAGTTCAACCCTCTCATTTTACAGAATAAGAATCAATAAAGACCTTGATTTAAGTCAATATTTATCTCTGGTTTTCAAGTCCTTCATCTTCTAGTTCAGAAGCCCTAAGACTTGCATGTTGCTTTACTGTTCCTGAAAATAAATAGCTGCTTTCTCTAAAAGGAATAATAGGGGATGGTAGTATACTACCTTAAAGTAAGGTACATTCTCATACTTAGTTCTGTAACCACAAATATTATGCCTTCTATAACTTCAATAAACTTGTAAAAGAAACACATAGGGCAAAATCATTACTAACAGCATATAATTTTGAAGCGCCAGAGGTAAAGCTAAAGGCTCAGCCTATAGGTAGTTCAAAGCCAGATTCAGATTCAAAGTTTGTACTACAGCAAAATTCACTTTTCATCATGTGCCTTCAGGGTTGCTTGTAAATTTCTGAAACTTTGAATGTTAAGTCTGCAGTTCTACCATTTTCCTTGTCTCCATTTTACCACTTACTTTTATACAAATTTGGACAAGCAATGTACCTCTCTGAGTCTCTGTCTTTCCACTTGAAAAATGGCAATGAGTTATGTGATATATATATACTCCATGGAAAACTACTCTGCAATCAAAAAAGTGATACTGTGTCCTTTGGGACAAAAAAAATGGATGGAACTGGAGGTGACTATGCTTAGCAAAATTAAAATCTTACAATCTTATAACAAACTATTGATAGCAAATAGAAAATTTTAAAAAAGGAAAAGGAAAGTGGCAATGACAATATTGCCTGCCTTATGTGACTGCTAGACTGGTTAGGTAAATGATATATACAAAAAGTCTGAACAGGGCGTCAGGCAGTAGTATAGCGGGTTAAGCGCACATGGAGTGAAGCGCAAGGACTGGTGTAAGGATCCCAGTTTGAGCCCCCAGCTCCCCACCTGCAGGGGGCTGGCTTCACAGGCAGTGAAGCTGATCTGCAGGTGTCTTCTATCTTTCTCTCCCCCTGTCTTCCCCTCGTCTCTCCATTTCTCTCTGTCCTATCAACAACAATTACATCAGCAACAACAACCACAAGGATGAAACAAGGGCAACAAAAGGGGGAAAAATGGCCTCCAGGAGCAATGGATTCATGGTGCAGGCACTGATCCCCAGCAATAACCCTGGAGGCAAAAAAAAAAAAAAAGCCTGAACAGTGTCTGACATACAGTGAGTACTTAACAGATGTAAACTAAGTTCTCATGTGAATTTCACAACTCAAAGATATTTTAGTTTGCAGATGAAGCATCTGGTGTGCAGCACAAAGACCAATAAGTATGGGACCTGAGAATCTGGTTCATACTGAGCTTTGTGAGTCACCTGTCTTTGGGGACTTACTTTAATTTATAACATGGAGACCGTCAGGCTAGTACTATCTGCCTCTATCACTATGGACATGATTGTGGGAGGTAGTTTGGAACAGTCATGCTGCCTTTAGAGTCAGACTGCCAAAAGTCAAATCTGCTGCCAACTAGCAGTTGGTGACCTTGAGTCAGTATTTTCTGTCTCAGTTTTCCTCACTGGTAAGAGTAGGATAGTAGTCTGTCTTATTAAACTGACGGCAAGCTTAAATGAGTTAATGTAGAGAAAGCGCTGGAAACAGTGCCAGGTATAGAGAGGGGCTGAGTTAAGTGTCAGCTGCTCAGCAGTGATGCTGCTACCGCCAATGTCGATGATGACCGTATTTTGGGCAGTTACTGGCTGAGTTGCAGTTCCCACTGCCTTGCCCAACCCACCCTTAGGAAACACATTATCTGCCTCACCTGGTGGCCTGCAGCTTGGATCTCTCGGTGCCAGACCTCCACCAGGGCCACGGCCTCCTCACCACTCTCGGGGTGATGGGACTGTACCCAAGCCTGGACCTCTGTGGGTAAGATAGTCAGGAATTGCTCTAGCACCAACAGCTCTAGGATCTGCTCTTTGAGGCGGATCTCTGGCCTCAGCCAGTGGCAGCAGAGTGCCCAGAGCTGGCTGAAGGCCTCATGGGGTCCAGCAGCGTCCCTGTACTGGAACTGCCTGAAGCGCTGGCGCGAAGCCTCGGGGTCAAGATCATGGTCCTTCTCCTGGAGTCTGGCTTCTGACCGCCATGATTCTTCCTCCAGTTTCACAATCAGGAGATCTTCAGGTTCTGGTCGGGGAGAAGGGAGAGCCTGGGGTTCCAGGGCTACAGCCATGGTCTGTTCTGGAAAGCTCACTCCAGTCAGGCCGTCCTCATCCGATGTCTTCCTGCATTTATGGTAACTGCTTCAAGGGGTTGTGGGGGAGGAAATGCTCCCCAAAGCTCTGAAGGCAGAAGGGCATTGGACAAAGTGAGCAAAAAAGACCCAGGAGCATTATTTTTCTCACTTTCCCCACACCTTGCACTGCCTCTGCATGGGTAAGAGACTCTGAGGAGCAGCAAGTCAGACCACAATGGGACCCCAGACCAGCAGCAGCATACCTTCAAGGAAGACAGCACTGGGCTAAATTCCCTAGGACAGGCTAATGGAGTGTCAAGGACTCCATGATCTGGTCTCAGCAGTGTTTCTTCCTTCTGCAAAGTTCTGAGTTTCCTCCAAGTGGTGTTCACTGGCCTTCGCAGCATCCACAACTACAATTGCCCCCCCTACATTATCATCTCCCAACTCATGTTCCTACCTCTAACCTTTGATCTACTCTTCAATTCCCTATTAAACAGCCATCAGTGGCCTCCATTCCCCTCAGATAAAGCGCAAACCCCAGTTGGGGGGACATCTCAGCTTGTTAGAGCATAGGACTTGCATGCTTCCAGTCCCAATCTTCCTGACTTGCCTAGGCAGTGCCTTGGCCTGCTTCTCACACACTCTGTCAATGAAAAAAAAAATCTTAAAAATTTAATAATAGTGAGTAAGTGAAAACCTTGTCCAAATCTCCAATCTAATCTCTCTTTTTTAAAGTATTTATTTATTTATTCCCTTTTGTTGCCCTTCTTTTATCGTTGTAGTTTTTATTGATATCGTTGTTGTTGGATAGGACAGAGAGAAGTGGAGACAGGAGGGGAAGACAGAGAGGGGGAGAGAAAGATAGACACCTGCAGACCTGCTTCATCGCCTGTGAAGCGACTCCCCTGCAGGTGAGGAGCCGGGGGCTCGAACCGGGATCCTTACCCTGGTCCTTGCGCTTCGCGCCACGTGCACTTAACCCGCTGTGCTACCACCCAACTCCCTCCAATCTAATCTCTTGACCATGCTAGTAAGGATGTTTCAGGCCCACAATTTTGTCCCCAGTTTATCTGTCTGTACAGTTCCAACATAAGCTGTGATATCCTATGGGAGCAGGCTCCTCCATGTTCTGTCTAGCCAGGTCTCAGTTCAAACTGAACTTGTATGAAAAGGCCCTTTGCCCTGAAACAAGATTCAGTCCTCAGCTACAAGATTTTATGGAACCTTGTCTTCTCTACCTTAATGCAGATCATACTTTATTATAGTTCTCTTACCCACTAAACCCCCTAAGCTATTGGGTTTGGGCTCAACACATATTTAAAAGAAACACTCAATCAACACTAAAATAATGATCAGTTAATGCTAGTGATGTGTTATAAAACAGGGATTATGATTAATCCCCTCCTGCACATACTAGATAAGAATAAATGATTTTCTTGCTTATGCCAAAAGGAATTACTTTTTCTCATTTATTTTCATCTGTAGCAACCTGCCACTTTCAGTTTTGTATTAAAGTGGGGTGTGTGTGTGTGTGTGTGTGTGTGTGTGTGTATGAGTAGATGCCCAAAGAAACCAAAAACTCAATAAGGGTTTTTACTCCTTTATTTTCTTTCTTTTCTCTCTCTTTCTCTTTTTTTCTTTCTTCTCTCTCTCAATCCTCCTTTCTTCCCATACCACTACAATGAGCATGAAGGTCTCTCAGGAAGGTCTCAGTAAATGATGACTGAATGAATGTACTTTAGTGCTGCAAAGACCATGACAACACTTACACTGGTAGCTGGGGAAAAAAAAAAAAAAAAAAGCTCTCTGTTTCATTTCCAACAAATCTAGATGACATACAAAATTAAAATAAATAAATAGATAAAACCACTCAAAATTATTAGCTGCTCCAAAGTATGAATAATGCGGTTGAGTTGGGAATGGAGGGAGGGTGGCATTGTGCATTTTAGGATGGAAACAAGACAAAGATGAAGAGAAATGAAGGCCTGTCCTAAAAGGCCTCTGCATACTTAGGAATGGGCTGGGAATCTGATTCCTGCTGCCTGGAAACTTCCATCCCATCCTTCAGCTTGTAGCTCAATGTCATCTCATCAGAAAAGGTTTCTTGACATGCCCTTGTCATGGCCTGCCCTATCCCTGCTTCCCCTGTGCCTAAAGCAGTTGACACACACATCTAATGCAGGTGGTATCCTGCACATCTGTAACTGCTCTTCTTCCATTTCACGTTTCCATTACAGTGTATTACTATGGTTAGTACAGTTTCTTACTCGTTTCTTTATCTACCACCAAATTTGGTGTCTGACACATAGCAGGGCCACTGGGAGTCAGATTACTTTTTGTTAAAATGGTAAAAACTAGTTCATCAAAAGCCAAATGAGCCATGGAGAGTCCACAATTTATATCTATATTAAGTTAAAGAATTAGCCTTGTGTGAAATTTCTTCTTTAACCACAGCCTTACTCGTGCACTAGGCTAAACACATCTGTTTACTTTGTCACAAGATGACCAATTCACCAGTCATCTACACAGGCCCTCTACGTATCCTTCACCGGACGGGAAGTTAGAGAACTAACAGTAATAAGGACAGGGGGCAGGGGTGTACCCAATAAAGTGCACACAGTATCACACATGAGGACCCAGTTCAAGCCCCCAGTTCCCACCTGCAGGGGGGAAGCTTCATGAGTGGTGAAGCAGTGCTGCAAGTATATCTCTTCCTTTCTCTCCCTCACTCTAATAGGGGTGATTTCCCATTTTTCTTTTTTAACTATATATTTATTTAATTTGATAGGACAGAAAGAAATTTAGGGGATAGAGGGGAGAAAAACAGAGAACACCTGCTGCCCTACTTCACTGCTTGTGAAGCTTGGCCTCTGCAGGTGGGGATTCCTCTCCCTCTCTATCTTCCCCTTCTCCTCTGTCTCTGTCTTATCAATATATATTTATAGTGAGATATTTCTTTTTTTAATATTCATTTATTTATTTATTACCTTTTGAAGCCCTTGTTGTTTTCTTATCAATACTTTTTAAAGGATAGATAGACCCTACTTTTATGAAAGCTAAGAGTCTAGTAAGACAGGCAATAGCAAGCGAAGTCCTTGCAGAGAGACAGCACTACAACAAAATGGGCAACTGCAATTCTCTCAGGCCAAAAGCCCTGAATCTCACTGGATATTTTCTTCTAGAGACTTAGATGTCCCAAAGTTTAGTTTCAAATAAAAAAGATCTGGAAGATTTATCTTCTACACTCTAGACAGCAGTCCTCCCACAAAGGGAGGTGAACACAGCCAACAGGAGAGTGACTTCATATAGAACTGACAGAGAGAATGTGGACAAGAATACTCCTCAGTCCAGAAACTAGTAGGAATACTGAAGTACTAGTAGGAATACTAATAGGAATAGTGAAGCCTCACTAGAGTCAGCAACCTCAGTGAGTACCTGCTGGTTAAATGCTCATGAGTCTATGCTTCCAAGACCCAAGGTCAACAGTGAGAAAGACAAAAACAAACCAATGGGTTTCACTGGGACTACCTTAAACTGAAAAGTTTCTGCACAGTAAAAGGAACTATCATCCAAACTGAAAGACACCCTACAGAATAGGAGAGATCTTTAAATAACATCAGACAAATGGGCAGTGATCAAAATATAAAATTAACTCACTAAACTCTGGGAAAAAATTTAAATAAAGGGCCCCATTAAAAAATGGGCCAAGGGTATCGGCAGAAACTTCACCAAAGAGATCCAGGGGACCAACAGACATACTCAAAGTCACTAGCTATCAAAGAAATGCAAATAAAAACAACAATAAAATAACATTTTATACCTCTGAGAATACCATACCTTAGGACAGAAAAAAAAAATTGTTGGAGAGGATGTGGGGAAAAAGGAACCTTTCTACATTGCTGGTGGAAATGTAAACTGGTCCAACCCTTGTGGAAAACCGTCATGTAAAGACTTCTCAAAACACTAGAAATGGGCCCAACAATGTATGACCCAACAATTTCTCTCCCTGGGACTTATCTAAAAGAAACAAAACATTATCTAAAAAGGTACTTATGTTCATAACAACACAATTCATAGAAGTCCAAAATCAGAAGCAACCCAAATGCCCATCTGCAGATGAGTGGCTAAGAAAACTGTGATATATGTAGTGGAATACTACTCAAAAATGATATTATTTTGTCAAAAATGATGAAATTATCTCCTTTCACCTCATCTTGATGGAACCTGAAGAAATAACGTTAAGTGAGATAAGCCAAAAAGAGGACAAATAAAGAATGATCTCACTGGTGGAACCTAAGAAGGGAGGCAAGAAAGGAAAACATAAAGTGAAACTTGAACTGGATGTGGTGTGTTGCACCAAAGCAAAGGACTCTGGAGAAGGAGGGGAGTGGAGCAGGTGGAGGGCATTGGGGTCCTGTTGCATGATGGTGGAAAAAGACCTAAGTTAGGGCTAAGAGTGTACTGCTGACACCTACCACAGGGAGAAGAAAAAACTGTACCCAGCATCAACAATTATACTGTAAACCATTAAGCCCCCAATAAAATGGCATAACTAAATAACTAAATAAATGCTCAGGCCTGGTGCTAAGAACTCTGTATTCATAACCTCACTGATGCCTTCAAGTAAACGAGCTATCAGTGTTGAGTTGTATCACAGTGAATGGCAATTTATGTATGCTAAATTAAATACAAACATCAGACAGATAGCTAAGGGACATTGTTTAAATAGTATAGCCGGTTGCAGTCACTGTTTGTTCCACAGTGAGTATGTGGTGATGATATCCATGACTCTGCTACTTCCCAGGTTAGCCTGAGTTCCCTCAAGTCTCTCTTTCCACTGGCAGTGAACCACTATCTTCCATACTTGGTGTGATCCTTAAGCACAAAACTATGCTTTCATTCTAACATTCAACCAAAAAAGAAAAAAACAAAAAACAAAACAAAACTTGGCTGTTTGTTGGGCAGTACACCAGCTCCCCCCTACTTAACCCTGCGGTCTATTTACACAACCTGTTACCTAAGAACTGCCCTGCCTGCAGGGCACTGGTTTAATCCCACTGGTTCTGTCTTTTTGCTCCGCCCCCTCTCCTTGTCACACCCTGATTTCCACCAATCTCTTTTTTGCTCCACCCTCTCTATGTCACATCCTGTTTCCACCCTACTTGGCAAGTATATATACAGCTGCTCTTCTGGTTGAATACACTTGGGATTGCCTTCCAGCTCCCAGAGTCCCAGAGTCTCCTGCAACGAGTTCCTGAGTTCCTGACACGCAGCAGTCTAGATTGGCTCCAGTCGAGTTCTCTCCAACCCAGAGAGCACTTGCTTGGGAAGAAGCACCCTCAGGCTATCCCGGCAGCTGTTCTGGTTAACTCAGCAAAAGAAGTGCTGGTTTCTGAAATGGCTCCTGGCCATTACTGACTGACTGCAATTTTTGGTTAATTGTGAATTACAACTCTGTGATAACTCTAGAATTATCCTATAAGTTAGGACTCCATTATATCCTCACTTTGTATATAGGAAGCAGAGGTTATATGAAGAAGATTCACTTACAGTTATACAACTAGCAAGTAGTTGAGTTGGGATCTAAGTCCATATTTCTTTTCTCTGGTCATTTTTTTTTTTTTAACCATGCTAGAGAAGACTGTATGGAGAGTGGAAAGATTAAAGAGAAAATGATCAGATCAGCTCTTGGGTTGGTAAAATAGCTCACTTGGATAGTGAGCTGATTTGCCATGTGTACGACCCAGGTTTGATCCTGGCTCTTACGACATTAAAGGTAACCTCAATGCTGTGGTCTCTTTTTCCCTCTCTCTATTTCTGTCTCTAAAGAGAGAAAGAAAGAAACAAACAAAGAAGATAGAAAGACCAGAGTTGTAGTGTTTGTTCCCACCAGTTCACATATGTGTAACTTTCACAGGTACTGTAGCCTCTGCAGCTGTTTGTATGGACCACTGTCAAAATCAGATGCCTTTGTGAGCACAGGAAAGTGGCTGGGCATCCTGACTCCTGGAGTAGTGAGTGTAGATGTGCACAAGAAGTCCACCCACTAAACGGCAGTATGAGAACAAAGTCTGCACCAATACTATGTGAAAGACTCAAGACCACCCTGTGAGTTCCGATGAAAAAGAAAATAGGAGTTATAGAATGATGTCCCACTGACTTGGCTGATAGTGCAGCTAACAGTTTAAAACAGCCTGACCTCACATTTACGGGCTTAAACCAGGGAGAGAAAATGGGTTTTGTTTAAAGCATCAACTTCAGGGCCAGAAGATAATCTCACCTAATAAAGCACCTTACCTTACCTGCCTTACCAAGCAGGAGACCCCAGGTTCAAGCCCCGACACCAAAATGGGAGCACTACAGCAAAGGTGGAAGTATTAGGAATGGTGTAGTGGTGCTATGGTCTCCTTCTCTCTGTGTTCCTCTCTATTTAGGAAGTGAGGGGAGAAGTAAGCCCAGGAGAAATGGAATCACACACGCTAGAGGGTTTGGTCTACCAAAATAATAATTAATTAAGTGCCAACTTCAGTCAACTATGCTAAGGATTCTGAATCCCATGTGAGTATATACTATGACAGAAGTGGCAGACATTTCATATATTTGCCATCCCAGCTTAAACTCCTGTAGGCAGTGAACTAGTTTCTAGCCAGAACAGCCCTGATAGAAAAAAAGAAGGCTAGTGGTCCGGGAGGCGGCGCAGTGCATAAAGCACTGGATTCTCAAGCATGAGGTCCTGCGTTCAATCCCCGGCAGCACATGTGCCAGAGTGATATCTGGTTCTTTCTCGCTCTCCTATCTTTCTCATTAATAAATAAATAAAATCTTTAAAAAGAAAAGAAAAAAGAAGGCTAAAGCTCATGTCCTGGAAATACACTAGACGGAGCAGCCTTTGAACCAGGCTCAGCAAAGCTTCCCCTGGGTGGCCATTACTCCACATTCATCGACTTATTTAGTTGATTTGCATTAACTATTTACTACTTTAGTCTGAGCAGTGGGGAAACTATTCCTATCTTTGTCCATTTTAGTGAAAGAGACCAACAAAATGACAAAATTATGATCAAATGTGGCAAATACAGTAAAAAGAAAAAGATCTGTGGTTGTTGGGGAGGAGGGTTTAATCTGCTTAAAGGAATTAGACAAAACATTTGAATTGATCTTTAAAGGACTGTTCCCTTGGCAAAAAAAAAAAAAAAAAAAGTAGGAAAACAGAATATTCTACGCAGAAAGAACAGTACAGATGATGGTGGGAAAACAAACAACCTCCCCCAAGAAATGAAGAAAACCTTGACACCCCTGCAAAGTTGGGAGCACAAAGGTCAGGAAGCAGAAAGAATTCACCAAGGATCTTCAATGTAAGGCTAAGGTATCCAGACTTCATTCTGAAGTTTTTTAAGCAGAAAGCATATTCAGATTCACGGGTTAAGTAGATTACAATAGTTACAATGTGTCCGTCCAGGTTGAGGAGGGGGAAAGGTGGTTTTGCAAAAAAAAAAAAAAAAAAGAAAAGAAAAAAACACGTTGAAAAGGAAGTTGGAGACTCAAGGCACAATACAGAAAGTGAAAGATCTGGCCATCCCCAGGTGTCAAAAGAAGCAAGAGGACTCAGAACACCTGGGTAAAGTGGATAATCGCGCCATTCACTTAGATCATCAGGCATATGGAGAAAGAGGCAGCTTTGGGGCGAAACAATAGCCAGACCTACCTCCCCACTGGGTTCCAGAGGCCAGAACCATTAGAAACCGTGTAAAGAGACAGCAAGTCAGGTATGTTTGGTCTTAGGGGCCGGTAGAGTATTCTGAGTTCAGGTTTCAAGCGCAGGCCCCCAGTGTTCACTTCTCGCCAGAGCCCCTTCCGCCGTAGTCTGCGGACCCCCTAAGACTCCGCCACCTGCACAGCCTCTCAGCCTCCTCCCCTACAACCCTGCAAGACCCTCCTCACTTGTAAAGCCGCTCGCTCCCTCCTCTGCTCCATCCCTCCAAGACTCTTCCCGTGTCCGACCGCTTCAACGTTTGATCGCCCCTCTCCCACCACCCTCACACAAAAGCTTCCTTTCCCCCTCTCACCTTTCCCGGCGCCCTGGAGCGCCACCATCTCTTAAGTCTCCAGCCAAGAGACTGAGTCTCGGCTGCCCCCGCCCCGCCACCCGGACTCACCCACCGAGACACCCACTTCACAACAAGGCGGAAGCGCTCCAGGGTGCGCGCGGGGAATGCCGGGACGCTGAGTCCGAACGGCGCCACCCAAAGAATGGAGAATCTGAGACTACTACTCCCAGGAGGAAGTGCGCGAGCTCCGGTGGGCGGGCCCCTTGTGTTTACTTCGCCAGTCTTCAGCCAATAGACGTGTCGTATTCTCCCGGTCCCCGGTACCGGAACAAATTGGAGCTGGTTCTTTGCATGAGGGCGGGGATTCCTTTCCAGTGGCTCTGGGGAGATGGGCCCGCCCACTGGACGGGAACTCAAGTCCAAGGAGATGGAGCCTATTCGAAAGCTGAAGCAAGATTTCTTAGACTAGGGAAAGACAGAGACAATAAGAAATAAGAATCACGAGAGTCGGGCGGTAGCGCAGCGGGTTAAGCGCACGTGGCGCAAAGCGCAAGGACCGGAGTAAGGCTCCGGGTTCGAGCCCCAGGCTCCCCACCTGCAGGGGAGACACTTCACAAGCAGTGAAGCGGCTCTGCAGGTGTCTTTCTCTCCCCCTCCTCTCTCCATTTCTCTCTGTCCTATCCAACAACGTCGGCATCAACAACAATAAAAACAAGGCCAACAAAAAGGAATTAATAAAGATTTTAAAATCTTTAAAGAAGTAAGAATCACAATGAGAAATAAGGAGAGAAGAACTGGTGATCGGACTGGTGAGCAGGAAAAAGTTGGACGGTTTTAGGTTCAGTTTTCCATTTACAGCTAGGCTGTGTGACTTTGAATGCGAAAGTCTTCACTTGTTAAACAAGGTTAATGATAGCCTCCATCTCTCCTGGTTTTTGAGACTTCAGTGAGATATCAATAATACATATAATAAGGTTAGCTGAGGACGTGCGTCCTAACAATGCACAGCGGCTATTATCTAGCATCATGTAAACCACTTCTAACAGAGCTCCCTCTGCCTTTCCTTGCTGGGAAAAGAATGTTAATCATTAAAATAGTAAGGATCAAAATAATCTTAATATAAATGTATTTTCTTTGAACCACTATGAATATTTTGAGATGTGAACAATCTAATGGAGTTTAGATTATGTGTTTTGTAGTTAAAGAGACCCAAATTACGGTCCAATTTTTTCCTAGTTGTGCGGTCTTAAACAAACCATCTTTTTGGTCTTTGGGTTTTCCACTTATAGAAGGCAGATAGTATATCAGAGCTCACATTGTAGAATTTGCAAATTAAATTAAAGAATACAGGTAAAGTGTGATCTCTGCAGTCAAGGTGCTGATGTCTGAAACTTCTTACTTTCAAATGTAGGACATGAAAGCCTTGCCACTTACTATTTGTGAACCTTGGGCAAAATATTTACTCTCCTTGAGCCTCATTTTCCTCATCTGTACAATAGAAAAATGCCTTATATAAGAAACACCTGTAAGGTATTTATTACCTTGTAGGGTTGTTGAGAAGAGTAAGTGAGGAAAAGATGTAAAGGATTTGGCACATGTCTAAGAGAAAGAGTTTAATAATCATTGGTTGTTATTACTTGTTACTAATGGTGATGAAACTGGGAAAATCCACAGTATGCATGTATCAAGTAATTAAAACATGTTAAGTATTCAAATTAGGGGAATTCTGTATCTTAGGTTTTTTTTTTAATTTATAAAAAGGAAATGTTGACAAAACCACAGGATAAGAGGGGTACAACTCCACACAATCCCACCACCAAAACTCCATATCCCACCACCTCCCCTGATAGCTTTCCTATTCTTTATCCCTCTGGGAGCATGGACACAAGGTCACTGTGGGATGCAGAAGGTAGGAAGTCTGGCTTCTGTAATTGCTTTCCTGCTGAACATGGGCACTGACGGGTCAATCCATACTCCCAGCCTGCCTCTGTATCTTAGTTTTAAGACTATATTCACAGTCTTTCTCTCCTGTAAAACATGTTCTGAGTTATTTATAATAACTCATGTGATTTTACTCAGTGAACTTAATAGCCACCTATAAGTACTGCTTGTTATTGAAAAGCTCATGACTGGCCTCTGAGGCTGAGATTATTGGCCCCCAGCTTACAAGGAGCAGGAAATGGGGATTTAGAGAGTGGTGAAGTGGCATCCTCAAGATTATGTAGTTCATAAGTAGCAGGACAAGGTTTTGAACCATTGGGCAAGTGACTTCAAAGGTGTCTTTTCAAGCCTCACATCATATGAGGAAAATATCACCAGTGGAAGGGGTAGGGAGGAGGATTTCAGTGAGGAGAAACAGTGAAGTAGTGTGGGGGCGAGTGGGGTGGTGGTTGTTAGAGACATTTGAGAGAATGTCAGAATCTGAAGCTAGAAAAGCAGCTTTAAAAGGTCAGGTAATGGCACCATTAAGACACAAGAGGGCGTCCTTTGCCCTAAATCCAATCTGAAATCATCCTATGGTTTCCTTTAGCCTTTGTCTAAGGAAAGAGGATGTTTTACAGAACAAAACTAGGGCCCCAAGAGACCAACTGCCCTGCCCAGTGATATATGGAAATAAGCAACAGAGCCTGCTTCAGTGTCCAGTAAAATATTTTCTATCTTCCCACCTTTGACCATCAAGACCCTCTCTGTGCTGGGCTAGCTAGCACTCAGCTTCAGAGACAAAGAGATAGCTTACTAGATAGAGTGCATGTTTTACCATGCACAGTGACCCAGGTTCGAACCTCAGTACTACAGGAAAGTGCTATGTATGGCGCAGGGGAAGCTACAGATAGTGGAGCAGTGCTATGTCTGTGTGTGTGTGTGTGTGTGTGTGTGTGTGTGTGTGTGTGTGTGTGTGAAATAAAAGGAATGATGTTTGGATGCAGCGGAATTATGCATGCATGAGGCTCTGCCTGCTCACACACACACACACAAAAAAAAATAAATGAAAATAAAGATGTAGAGATGAATCAGACCTGATTCCTATCCTAAAGGCTTGATCTTCAAAATTTCTCCATCAAACTCTCCTATTAGTAAAATATATTTTTGTAAGTAAATACATTTTATTTATTTATTTATTTATTCCCTTTTGTTGCCCTTGTTTTATTGTTGTGGTTATTATTGTTGTTATTGATGTCGTTGCTGTTGGATAGGACAGAGAGAAATGGAGAGAGAAGGGGAAGACAGAGAGGGGGGAGAGAAAGATAGATACCTGCAGACCTGCTTCACCGCCTGTGAAGCGACTCCCCTGCAGGTGGGGAGCCAGGGGCTCGAACCAGGATCCTTATGCCGGTCCTTGCGCTTTGCGCCACATGCACTTAACCCGCTGTGCTACTGCCTGACTCCCGTAAAACATGTTTGAGCACATACACCCAGCATATGCATATTTGTTTACTTGTGAATGACATACATATAGTACCTGTATAATGACATGATAAGATAACTTTTATTGAGCATTTTCAATGAATTATTAGGCCCCACTCACAGTACATAATACTTTTACTTAGTCCTCACAAAATGCTTTGAGGGGAGAGTCTCATACTATCCCATATTATGGAAAAGAAAACTGAGGTACAAAGATGCACATAGCATACATATCAGTGCTGTTTAACTATAAAGTTGAATATAAAGTCAACTTTCAGGAGAGAAATTTTGTCTTTTTTTTTTTTGTCAACAGGGTTATCTTGGACTGTGCACCTCCACACCTGCAAGATTCCTCCACTCTCAGGTTTGTTTTTTTTTTTTGTAGAGAAGGGAGGAGAGATGAGGAGAGACACTGTAGCACTGCTCCATTGCTAGTGAAGCTTTCCCCATGCAGGTACTCCCCTGTGGTAGCTGGAGACTTGGACCTGGGTCCTCACATACTCATACGGTATAGTGTGACCTCTACTGGGTGAACCATCTCCCTGCCCCAGAAGAAAAAAAACTAAAAATAGAAATTTTTCACACTGTCCTCCTAAACTCCCATGGGCCATCTTGTACACCCTGCTTTGGAAACCACTGTTCTCGGAGCTCCCAGACATGTGAGGGACAGTGTATGACTAGTATTTTTTTTAAAAGGAAGTTGTGGAAACTTCCTGAGGCTGGGAGGTCCAGGAAGGGAGCTGAATTTTAAAGAATGTGTAGTAGCTTCCCAGAGGAAAGAAAAGGAGAGAATGGGTGTTCTTGGGTGAAGGATCAGCACGTGCAAAGGCCCAGAAACAAAAATGCCTGATGTGCTGGGAGCTACAAGTGGTCTTGCAAGGCAGGGGCCCAGAGTGCCATGGGGGTGGGACTATACGTTTGTATTGCAGTAACAGGCAATCAGTTTGCTGCCTCCTGGGTAGCATCCCAGCTTTCTAGTCCTCAGCAGCCAATTTCCCTAAAACCCAGATGGCAAAGGGGCCCCTCTACCCCCTTGAAGGTCTGGTTGAGCTTGGCCCTGACCCCATCCCACTGCCCTTCCCCCCTTCCCATGGATTCCCAACTTTATTTTCTCTTGGCTGCTATTTCTGTGACCCCAGCCCCTCTGCCTTCTGCCTCAGGTAGGCTTTCTGTTTTTACAAAAATTCCAATTAGGCTCAACATTTCATGGATTTAGTCAATTTATTGCGGATTTGGAGAGCTTGAGATAGGATCACATAACACAGGGCCACCTGTCATGGTCAGAACGTTCTCACTTCATCTCCAGAGCCTTCTCCAGACCAGTTTTCCCAAAGCTGATACCGACCTCACTGGGTATGCAACACCCCTACCTCCCACCAGAAGCTGAGTTGAGACTCCCAGCCAGGCCAGTTTGCTTTTTTCTAGCCCCACCCTCCAACACACAGGTATCCATCTAGCCCAACCCTGGCTGCCCCAGCCTGTCCCTAGCCAAGCCTAAAAGTCACCCTTCCTCTCTTCTTCCTTGGGCCACATGTACTAGTCACCCGGTGCAGCAGGCAGGCCAGCCGATGGTAGCAGGGGAGGTGATGGTGGGAGACAGGCTCCAAGAAGACCACCAACAGCACTGGGGGGTGAGGAGCAGCCAGCAGGAGGGAAGTGGCCAGGTGGAGCTCCAGGCGGCAGCTTGGGGAGTCCAGGGCCTGGGGGCTCAGCACGCAGAGCGTAGCCCAACTGCTGGCCATGCTCTCAGCCACATTCTCAGCCACGTCCTTGCCTGGCTCAAAATCCCGATCAGGGAGGCAAAGGCACAGCCCCCAGCCAGTTGGTGGACAACCCTCGAGAGCAGGCAGCAGCTCCTGTACTACCCAAGCTTGGTCTTGCCTGCAGTGGGAGACAAACACATCATAGGGGAACTGTTTGTCCTCCCCGTCACAGCCCTTCAGGCCCTGAAACCAAGTCCTGAACAAAGCCTGGAGATAGAGGATCCAGGAGTTTCTGGCTTCCTGGAGAACGGGCAAGGAGATCAGGAGCAGTAACAGGGCAGAGCTTCCCAAAAAGACTTCTAGTCCCAAGTTATTTGGGCAGTGACTCCAAAGGAAGGGGAAAATGGACTTTTCATAGTTACTCCCAGGTTCTGACGGACACTTCCGGGGGGGCACTATGACCACATAAGTCTGGGGCGTCTGCTCAGACCAGTACCCCATCCAGGCATTGGCACACTGACAAGCCAAGGGTGAGGACAGAAGGTACATGGACCGGGGCATCTGGGGACTAAGGTCCTGAAGGCTGCTATCCAGCACGAGGTCTCGCTCCCGACTTAGCACCAATATCTGGAGGTTGCCCAGACCCTCAAAAGCAGCCGCAGACAGTATCTTCACCCCTGTTATGAACAGATAAAGCAGTTCAAGGCTGGGAAGCTCACCCACCAGCTCCTCTAACCGCACTGGACGGTGATGGACCCAGAGGTTCAATACTCGTAGCTCCAGCCTTTGGAGGTTGGGCAACCCTGGGATGCTGCAGGGCCTGAGACGCCATCTTTTCCCCACGACCCTCAGGTTCTTGAGGCTGGGAAGCCGCCAGAGGAAGGAGGGAGAGGAACCCTGAGAGCAGAGAGCCTCC
Organism: Erinaceus europaeus; assembly: GCF_950295315.1. Lineage (NCBI taxonomy): Eukaryota > Metazoa > Chordata > Mammalia > Eulipotyphla > Erinaceidae > Erinaceus > Erinaceus europaeus. The sequence goes on along the minus strand of NC_080174.1, from coordinate 49,966,221 downwards.
AAACTATTGCCAAGCAGAGAGAGCTGGCGAAGGGCAGGGAAGGTCTGGGTGACATTCTGGGCAGCCAGCCGTAGCCCCCAGCCATCCAGCTTCCAGTGTGTCCTGCCTGACACTACTTGAAGCTCCAAGTTGGTCAGCTGTGTAGGCAAAGCCAACACCCCCTTGGAAGGAACAGAGGGAAGCTGAAGTCTCAAGGTGTGCAGACTCACAGCACCCCAGAGATCAACCATGCCATGTTGCTGTCCAGCAGGTTTAGGGTAGTCAGGGAGGGCAGAGAAGCCAGCCAGCCCTTGCTAAGTTTTACCAGTGGATTCCAGTTCAAATCTAATGTCTCCAGACTCCACAGACCATGGAAGACCTGGCCCTCCAGACAAGCCAGCTTGTTTCTTCTGAGCTTCAGCTCCTTTAGGTGGGGCAGACAGGAAAAGGTAGCTGGGAGGAGGGTACTCAGACTGTTAGAGGATAGATCCAGGGTCTGCAGTCCTGACACCGCCCCTGTCTCATTGAGGCACAATGTAATGTTCTTCAGTTTGTTGCCACTCAGATTCAGTCTCTGGAGCCTGGGCATGGCATACAGGAAGCCTGGTGGCAGGTCAGTTAGGTGACATGTAGTAAGACTCAATCTCTTTAGGCTACCACAGGAGGCTAGGGTGTCTGGAGCTACATCTCGTTTTGTACGGCTTCCAGGTTCAACTCCTGCAGCTCGAAGTGGGCAACTGTGGCCATGGGCAGCTCAACCACCTTAGTGAATGGCATGGAGAGGGCATCTAGCCTCTGCAGCCCCAAGGCCATCACTGCAGCTATGTCCATCTGTGTGTGGCTGAGATCCAGAGACCCCAGCTTCAGGCCTTGGAGGGCTCCAGGACTGACCTCCTTCAGCTTCAAGTTAAAAGCCAGTGACAGTATGTCTAGGGTCCAGGCATCCTTAGATGAGGGGTCAAGCACTAGGTCCGGAAAGATGTCAGCCAGCACCCCCACATTCTGAAGGCAGCTTTGGCGGACAGATAGCTTCCTAAGATTGGGAGGCAGCCAGACACCCAAGCTTTTATTTAAGCAGAAGCCAGAGAAGTAAAGGTTCTGGAGGGAGGTCAGGTTTTGAAAGGCATCAGGGTGTAGGAAGAGGTATTTTAAGGGGAGGCTCATGAAAGAGAGCTTCTGCAGCTGCCACAAGCCCTGAAATGATTCTGGTAGAACCTTAGTGAAGTGCAGCGCTAAGAACAGGAACTTGAGCCCAGGAAAGCGGGAGAAGGCATCTGGGGGCAGGACAGAAGCAGAACCATAGAGACAAAGCCCCTCCACGCTGTGTGGCAGAGCCTGCACAGTTTGTGTCACGTTGGTCTCTACTAAACATAACGCACTGAGAGACAGGTCAGGCTTGGTAGAACAGAAATTGGTATCCCAAAACAGCTCAGAGTCTTCAGCCAATTAGCAGTGGGGAGTGGTCCAGCCTATGGTCAGAGGAAGGGACAACAGCAGACAAGGAAGCAACAAGTGCCCACCCATATCAACAGCAAACCTGGTTCACAAAAAAAAAAAAAAGCAGAATCAGAACCAACTCTCTGCCCCCACCTCCCTTTTCCAGAGAGAAACCCAGTCTTCCTCCTCCCCTTCCAAGCACACATACTCAGTATTCATGGCTGGGACAGGATACACAGCCCTCAGTGTGCCCAGCAAAGTCTGGAAGCAGGCACTGATGAATGCAA